>NC_068373.1:19058770-19379894 GCF_023724105.1 Carassius gibelio | reverse complement strand
TCTCATTCACATGTTAATGGCTTTCTTCTTGCAAGGCAAAGGAATGAGATGTTTTGGAGTCCAATCAGCCCAGGCACAATATCCACCAGCTGCTAACCAGCTTCAGCAACACTGTTATGATCAGGACAGCTCCCCTCAAAATCAGGTACAGATGTGGACAAATAGGATGGGCTCTTTCACTATGTTTTTAAATGGCCTTTGTACACAGGGCATCAATGTCAGCTTGCTTGCTGGCTAAATAACTGTAAGCCTCTGTACCGTCTTCTATAAAAGGGTCTTATTAACATTTTAACAAGCTGGGTTAATTAATTAGTAAACTGATGCATTAAACATGCAGAGAAACTGGCTACAAGCCTGAGCGTTAAATGGTCCTACTTTTTGTTTCATTGAAATGCGCGCTGTCTAGCTGTCCTTCTGTCATCTGGTGTCTTTTTGTGAGGAAATGTTTCCACATGTGGCAGAAGTTTTTGTTCTTTCTGTAATTTCTTAAGAAAACGCTTGGTTTCTTTAGAGTCAAATCACTGCCTGAGCTACATTTTTGTGCTCTCAAGTGCCTTCAATGACATTGTTTCTAGCTTAAAATTAGAAAAAAAAAATTGCTGAATTGCAGTAACTGACTAAAAACAGATGTGCTCTAGGAGAGCTGTCATTTTGAATCACTGAGACTTGAAGATCAAGCTTAGACTTAATTCCTGAATCCTGATTAAATGAAATATTCTTTTGTTCTGCATTTTACATTATATCAGTGCCAAAGATACATGCTATTTTCACTAAATATCACGATTTAACATATATATTTAATCAAAGGTGCTTAATTTTTAATGTTTTAATCAAGTTGATATTTTAATAGCACTTATGACACAGAAGAGTTGTGAATCTAAAAAAAAAGATTTTTCTTTTTTAAAAAGGGAGCTTATGGGGCAAAGTGGGCCAAATGCTGTGGGGTAAATTGAGTCAGCATTTGAACTTACCCTACCATAAGGCACTGAATTTGAGTTAAATTTCTGAAGTATAAACTGGTGGTTTAATGTGATAGTACACAACTGATTTAGTTGATCATATATACACATTATTATTTGTACTTTTTTTATTTGATAGGTACAGTGTACAAGTGCACCAAATCCATATCTGATAAGAACCAGAAGATGGTTTTCAACACATTATAATCAGATATATCTTTCCACCTGTAGTCCCTAATGGCCTTTTCGACATTGTAGAAAAGCTACCATGCCAAGAATCTTTTGACTAAATTGTTCATTGGTTTCAGTGACATTCATTTCTTCATTCTAATTCGGGTTTAGATTTTTTTTTCAACAAACTCTCTGTTTAGTCTGTTTTTGGGAAGATTACAACTTTGGTGTTTGGTTGGTTTTATGTTGTTTACACTAGCTTTAAAAAAAAAAAGGGAAAGGACTGAAATTGAAACTGAAAATGCAATTTTATTATTAAATTAGTTTTAAAAGAGGTAAATTATCTTTCCAATTTAACATGGGTTTGAACCAGATTCAGTCAGATGGTCAGTTTACAGCCAGATGGTTCATCTTACCCACTGACTTGGGTCAACTTACCCCCACCCTGGGGCAAACTGAGCCACAGGAACACTTTTAAAAAAATTCTTTATCATAAATACATTTGGATCATTTAAATTGATATAAAACATCCTGAAGTTTCTTTAGATACTTTGATTGTACTTCTGCGTCATTTTCCCTTATCTTTAGGACCACATATGTAAAATGTGGCTCATCTTACCCCAATCTCCCCTACTGCAAGCATTATCCATGCACTGGAGGTCAGTGTTATGCTCATCTAACACAAAACCACATATAAAGGTGGATTTCTATATTATATTTGTACCTGCTAGAACAATAACTTTGCATTAACATTCCACTCAAAATTAACTTGTTCTTTATTATCTGAATGAATCTGATTGGTATTTTATGAGCCTGGTCTCACTCTTGTACCTGTTTCTAGTGCAGAAATAATGCTGCTGGTATAATACAGAGATATGAGTGGACACTTTGGAGTAGTAGTCCAAGCATGCTGTCTTTGATGTGCCTGAGTAAATATGAATCAGTTTGCAGTTTACAGTAAGCCATGTGATACCAAGAGTACCTCCATAGAGGTGTTTCTTTAGCCAAAGATGTCGTCTTTGAGTCATGCAAAGAAGAAATAATGCACTATAATGCATTAATTGCTATGAATTTAATAGAAAAACTGACATTATTACAGTGCTTACGGGAGTGTTTGTCCACCTACTGTATATAAATAAAGATAAAATATAAACTACTCGTATTGATAAAAAAAAATTGACATAATATTGAATTAACATCCTTTGCTGACATAAGTTGTTTGTTATAAGTATGTTTCAAATATTGCTACTTTTACATGAAAATAATGGATAATGATGAATGAAGTCTAATCCAATGCATCAATTATTAACTCCCACTAATTCTATTGACATCCATAAAAAAATCAAAATAAAAGATAACCTTGGAGGCTGGCCTTTGGTAAAGTTTGACAATCTACTTATTTCTCTTATTTTTCTCTGCACTGCCACCTGCTGTTTCGGGGAATGGTGCAATGGCAGAATGTATCAAGAATAAACGTGCTTTTGTTGGTATGACCTGTGCATGCAGTCCGCAGAGGTTCAAATTCATCAGGGGAATGTAAAAACAAGGCTAAAGCTAGTGAAGAGCAACATTTGGATGCCCAGATGTGTGGATAAGGATGTTAAGATGTGTTTGTGGACAGCGACCATAGAGAGGAAGTGGAAGAGGAAGTTGTTATTTAAATGAGGAAAAAGGCTGTTTGCTAAGCCATGGGGCCTGTCACAGACTGTTTTCATTAATCTGGATGCAGGCGCCTGAGATAGGCCTGTGCAGACTCGTCTGTGCCATCCTCACTCTAATTAGAGCACTTTAATCAGGGACAAACTGTAAAGATCCCAGAGACCACTTTAAAGTACCACTAACCTTTACTGTAAACAACACTCATTCCCGCTCCACAGAGCCCTAAAGTTCAGTCATCATAGCGTGTGTAATGAGAGGGGAGATTTGGACAACTCGGTTTTCTGTTTTTACGCATCCTGTCTGAGGACCGCCCTCGTTTCAATCTGTGACCTGCAGGAGACAACAGTTTTTTGCCTTTTGAAGTTCAGCTTAGTTCCACCTAGTGATCGGTATTATAAAATGTAAATTTTACATATATTATTGGGGGAGATTTCTCCATTGTTACGGAGAAAACGTCTCAGGTTACGAATGTAACCATTGTTCCCTGAGTAGGGAACGAAACACTGAGACCTCTAGGGGTCGCTATGGGGAACACCTCCTTACATTTCATTTATATTTTGACCCCACTATTCGGGGAAGAGATACAGTCTTGTGGCACTCTGAAAGAGCAGCTCATAGATGGAATGGTACCAAAACAATATGTGTGAGAGTCATCAGCTCAATCTATGGTAATAATGCTGGAGTGCTCTGAGGGAAAAACAGAGAACTCAATCTCACGTGAGAGGAGAACTCCAAATTCAAAAAGAGAGCAGGGCATCCCTTTTTGTTAAAGCTGTAGTCCATAATTTTTGACGCTCTAGCGGTTAATAAACAGAACTGCTTGCGTCTTGTGGAAGAAAATTGTAGCCGGAGCTACTTCTCTCTGTTTATGTCTATGAAGAATCACAAAGGTACTGGGTTACTCCGCCGCGGTACCTACCAGTGATGCGTGGGTTGATCCAAAATGAGCGGGTGCCTGCGGTCACCCGCGGTTGCCCGTGGTTATGAGTCATCCAAAAATATTTTTAATGATATTCGGATCATGGTCGGTCGGGTCTTTTGAAATAAAATGTATATAGTTCTAGACACATTTTTGAAATACATAGGCCTACACTTTATTGGCTGAATAACTGGCATGAAGATGACGCACAAGCTCAGTCTGCACGTAGAGATGGGGGCGGCAAAGAAGACTGCATGGGGAGCAACAGCGCTGTTTTTGGTAAAACAAGATTTTGATGACTTCATTAAGTTTTGTTTTATAGAAAACTATTTTCTAAAAGATTTTCGTTTTGTATAAATTGTATCTTAATTTTGACCAATGTTTTATCAATACAGTAAGTTGTCCGCGTATTTAATAAATAAGAAGCAAATATATAGCCTAGCAGACAATGTAATAAGGCGCCGGCAGGATCACTTGCATTGCATGTGAACTAAATTCAGCATGTGCCTCAGATTTGAGAAATATAGGCTATATATTACAGAAAGCTTAAAATGTCTTCTTTTAAACTAAAATATTCAAACCAAAATAAATGGACAAATGCGCTCTCTGCTCACGAGCTCTGATCGGAGCAAACCCGAGCCTCAATGCCTGCTGACCTTGCAGAAACATACAAATAGACATAGCCAGACTAGACTATTTTAGTACAAATTATGAGCTTATTGACGATTTTTTATAATATATATATATATATATATATATATATATAATATATATATATATATATATATTTTTTTTTTTTTTTTTTTTTTTTTTGCCTAGTTAGTTTTGCCTACGTCCCTATGGGTCAGGAAGCGGGTCGGGTACATTATTTTATAAAAAAAATTTTGTGGTCCGAATTGCGGGCGGGTTAGTTGAAAACGTTGGTCGGGTGCGGGTTATTAATACATTGACCCACACATCACTGGTACCTACCCGAAGCAATCTAAAATAGTCCGAATATAAACACTTATTATAGGTGCACCCTGGTGATTCAGGACAGGCTAAAAACTTTGTTTGGAAATTGGATTCATGGTGTACTCGCTTATTATATACATTTTGTACATTTTGAAAACAAAAAAAGTTACGGACTGCAGCTCTGATTGGTTGTTTCTTACCGGGAGCAGTGTATTTCTGCAAATGGCAATAGGACCACTGGGAGGAGCCAGAGGAGCTTGATTTTTTTCACAGATTATCTGTCTCATATTCTACTGTCAGGACTTAATGACAGGTTTAACAAATATGTAAAAAAAATCATTTTTACAAAAGTTACCTACTGCAGCTTTAAAGGGGAGCACTGCTAAACTATTATGAGAACTGCCCAAATAGCCCTTCATGTTGTTGCCCGCCAACTTGTTGGTGTTCTTTCAATGTACTGTATGCTTCAGACACAGGTCGTTACCCTTAGCGACCCCTAGAGGACACAGTTCGAAGTTCCCTTTAAAGGGTACGAGTCATGCTACAAAAAAAAAAAACTCTGTGGCTGAAAGTTTCTTTGAGTCTTGTTTGAGTATTCATAGAGAGAGAGAGACAGTAGCTGATTGATGCAAGTTGTTTTACTTTGTATAAAAAGTTTATGTTGCCTTTAAATAGAGATTAATCAAGAAATGGTCTATGTCCATTTTGTTATTTATAGTAAATGAATTCACATTGGCAGTATTACTGAGCTTCCGCTGCTGTGCCGTAGAACAATACAGTCTCTGTGTGAGTCTTTAATACTGTCTCTCTGGCTGCAGCTTACAATCTGTAATGCACCCTCATTCCTCTCATCTGACTATTTATCGCTTCCTCTGTGAACATAAGATACTGGTACTGTTGTATGTTGTCTGCTGAGCTAATCTCATGTCCTCTGACATAACATTGGGACTGGTATGTGGAACAGCATGGCAGAAGCGAAGTGTCTACTTGTCTGACAGAGCATGCTGCTGTAATAGACTGACAAAGCAGATGTTCTATAATAAAACATGTTTGGTCTTTAAGGATGCTTTTGTTTACTGCTCCACGCTTTGCTCCCTGTTTATGTACTTTTCTCAGATTTTTCTCAGATTTTAACTTTCAGCAGATCAGCACAGTGCTCAAAGAACACATTTTTGGCACAAACACTAAACTCAAACCTTTTCGGGACTGGAATAATACTACAAAATGAAGACTCTTTGGCTCTCACTGCCAGCAGCTTACATTCTGGAGCAATGATGATGTTGTGATTCAATGATGTTGAGGCCATTCAGATTATCCCATACAGTCAAAATCAAATATATAGTATTTACGTTTTTGATATTTGATAGTGAAGTCATTTTGTGTATATTACAAATTCTATACTGATCATAAAATTTGCGGAAAATAAAGCTAGTCAGTTACATCACTAGATGTAGCCTAGGTTAAGCTGGAATACCAGTTAAATCATCTTTAGGTTAAGCTTGGAGTCAAGTCAAATCTGAATGCACCAGCTACAGTATGCCAGGCACAGAGATCAGCTAAACCAGAAAGACTAAGCTGAGAGACCGGTTTAATCAGCTTAGACCAGTTATGTTAAAATGGGAGACCAGTTAAACTGGCATATAACAGTCAGGCCAAGCTCAGATACCAACTAAACAAGACACTCTAAGCTGTGAGACTAGTTTAGCCATCATATACCAGCTAAACTGAGATTGGAGACCAGTTAAATCCACATACACTGGCAAGGCCAGGCTCAGAGACCAGATAAACCAGTTAGACTAGGCTAGGAAATCATTTAAACCAACATAACCAAGCAAGGCCAGGCACAGGGACCAGTTAAAGTAGCATACACCAGCTAGACCAGGTTCAGTGACCAGTCTAAACCAGTTAGACTAGGCTTGGAGACTGGTTAAATTAGCATACACCAGATAGGTCAGGCTCAAGAGACAAACTAAACCAGTTAGACTAGGTTGGGAGACCAGGTAAACTAGGCATACACCAGCTAAGCCAGGTTCAGTGACCAGTCTAAACCTGTCAGACTAGGCTAGGAGACCAGCTAAACCAGCATTCACCAGTTAGGCTAGGTTTAGAGTCCAGTCTAAACCAGTTAGACTAGGCTGTGGGAGATCAGTTTAACCAGCATACACCAGCTAGGCTAGTTTAGTGACCAGTTTTAACCAGTTAGAATAGGCTGGGAGACCAGTTGAATGGGAATTCACCAGCTAGGCTTGGTTTAGAGTCCAGTCTAAGCCAGTTAGACTAGGCTGGGAGACCAGCTAAACCTTTTAACCCAGCTAATATCAGAAAACCCATTTTTTTCTTTCATCAGGGATATGTGTATAGTATGTTAACCGAGGCTGCTATGTTGAACATGTTCCTCTGAGGCCCTCTTTAAGGAGATCATTGCAGCGGTTTGCAAAATGTACTACGCATGCCACAGTGTACTTTTAACTGAGTAAACATTCATCACGTAGTGCAAGCCTACACAGAAATCTGCTCGTTACCATCATGGCAAACCCACACAATCCTTATGCAGAGATAGAGCGCTAGATCTCAGTAGTTTAGAGCTGATGCATGCTGGGAATGCAGCCTCTGTAATTTGGGAATGATCAATGAGGCTTCTCTAGCTGTGGCAGCAGTGCTGTGGGAAATAGATTAGCTATCAGTGTACGAGGAGAGGCAGACTCACCTGTGGGGCTGTGGATCCCTTGAGGAGACACAGCTCTGTACTCACACTCTTGGCCAATGGTACTTGAGAAATGAAGCTTCGTGCATGCTAACATGCCATTATGAAGAGTGTTTGGAGGGTTTGTTTGATTTTTGTGTAGTGCCACAGGGACTTGACAGAAAAATAAGTGGGTATGTAAGAAGCTTTTTCTCAGAATGTGTTTTAATCTGCCCTGTTTTGTGAACTTGTTTGTGTGTGTTGAAAGTAACAGAGTGTTGAAGGGATTGTGTGGGTGCGCTGCACTAATTTTTGTGCACATGTGTAGGAAGAGGTAGATGATGCTTGTTGCCTAGCAACTCCATTACAGCTCTACAAAAGACATGAGAAGAGAGCTGCTTTGCCTAAAATATTGCTGTACTTCTGCATAAAACAGTGTCAAAACCTTTATACACCCCACTGGCTTCTCTTTGTACTTTAAGTAAAGTACAAAATGATTGTGGATTTGATGGAAGCTTGATATAAAACTTGTGTGTGGGTTACAGGAAGATCCCAGAATAACCCCATGGGAGGAGCACCAGATGGTCTCCTCTGTTTTACCTGGAGGGGAAATGGCTCCACAGGAAGTTCAGGAAGCAGGAAAAAGCAGGGTCAAACTGGATCAAAAGCTGCTTACTGCTACGGAGCTTTCAAGCTGCGCTCCACCACTGAGGGGCACACCACTGTTGACATGCTCACAT
Source organism: Carassius gibelio (assembly GCF_023724105.1). Classification (NCBI taxonomy): domain Eukaryota; kingdom Metazoa; phylum Chordata; class Actinopteri; order Cypriniformes; family Cyprinidae; genus Carassius; species Carassius gibelio. The sequence continues at coordinate 19,371,809 of NC_068373.1, read as the reverse complement.
TTTATCATACACATCCTCTAATCTGAGACAAACTGTTTTACTTTTTGTTTGGACCACAGCACAAATGAGATATTTTTGTGAGGGAGCTGAGGAGGAGGTCCCGAGGTTATGCACCGAGGAATCAAAACAACCCAAAACAAAACTCCCTTCAACTCCCCTGACAATACAGTGACAGAACAAGTTTAAACAGAGAAAGAGACTGTTTGAGAAAGAAAAACATAGCAGAGCTACAGATTGGCGAAAGCTGAAAAAGTTAAAAAAGGTTAAGATTTTTGTTATGCTTTTAAGAGCCCTTTATAAAATTTGAGAACTGGTAAACCATCTACCATAAAACAATTAAGTATTTGTAAGTGATAATGAATGTAGAATTAAACTAAACAGAAATTCATACTGTACAAATTCATATTGTACATTTTGTATAGAAAGTATAGATAGATAGATCTTAATTTTAAACCTTATTTGTTTAATGTTTCAGATTTAAGAAACCTAACAAACTTCAGTTTGCAAAATGTTTTGTTTGAAAAGTGTGCTGTATTTATTTCAAATAAATTCTTGTTTTTATATTCTGTTAGACTAATGTGCAAAAGATTTGGGTATGTAAGGTTTCTAAATTGTCTTAGAAAGACATATATTATGCTCACCAAGGCTGCATTTATTTGATGAAAAACACTATTATTAAAACAGTATTATTCAAAAATAATCACAAATTTCATTACTCCAGTCATCAGTGTCACATGATCCCTAAGAAATCTATGTAATGTGCAGATTTGCTGCTCAAGAAACATTTGTTATTACTCATATTGAAAGCTATTGTGCTGCTTAACTTTTAACTTTGAGACTGTGATTATTAAGTAAAAAATATAAATTTTTATATTAAGTAAAAAAAATGTATTTATTTAAAATATAAATCTTTTACACTTAACAGTATATGTATTTACTGTCACTTCTGGTCAATCTCATGTGTCATTTATGAACTGAATAAACATTTCAGTTTCTCTTATAAAGAAAATTGTACTGACCCCCTATATATATATATATATATATATATATATATATATATATTATATATTGTGTATTAAGTGTCAAAATTGTTAAAAAAGTTAACTAGATTGGGTCGCCATTATGCATCCCATGCACTTCCAAAACACACCATACATTCTCTTAAATTCAGTTTTTACTTTGTTTCAGGTTTTTTTTGCAGTAAAAGTAGTGTGAACATTTTAATTAAAAAATGTGTACAGTAGATGAAGTGTATAAAATGTGTTTGAGACTTGGAAATAGTGGGCAAAGATAGAGCAGCTGGCTCCGGAGCAGTTCATTCCATGAAAGAGCCGCCCCACCAACCACTAGCCAAGAGAAGACGCAAAGCAAAGGAACAGGGCCAAGATTTAACTAATCACTTTCATCAGCGCTGCCAGCTCCATGGAGGCTCAAACGTTACTATTAGCCACCTGCCGGCACCAAGCCGTGATATGAGGTTTGGATTCTCCCACAATTCTGTTTGAAATGGCCATTGAGGGTGATCACAGTCAGGACAGTTCACAAGCATGAAACGGGAACATCTCCCAAGATACTTGGACACTCTGAGCCATTCCCTCCGTGGCCTGGAATCTGTGCTTTCTCTGCCTGGTTCTGAACGCTGTCAGTATTGGGCTGATTGGATTGCATGAATTGCACCTCTAACAGGATGCTTTCCTTTCCATTTTTCTCATTTATTCTCTCTTTCTTATGAATGAACAGGGGAATGTGTTGTGTTTACATGCAGGGCCCTGCATGTAAGATGTGTGTCGTGTAGCTTACGCTGGAGGGAGAAATGTCTTTATTAGTGTGCTAGTGCTTATGTGTATTGTGTATCATGAAGCACAGACCTTAGCAGTCAGAGCGGATGAAGGGGTCTCATTGTGTGCATTCTTGGAACGCCCCAAAGTAATGGCTATGGAGGTGTGGACATTTTCCTGTTGCTACTACAACAAGCCGAAAACTTGTCGCAGAGAAATTAACTTTGATGCTAAATGATGTAAATGGTGGATAAAACAAAGGTTTGGATGTGAAATGGTATATGAAAGAGAGTTGTTGCTAAGTTTAGCTTAACTATTGTTTGCTTTCCCAGTAGGCCATTTTCCTCAACCCCAGAGGCATCAATCAATGCTGGCAAGCCAATGCAAATGCAGCTTGATAATCAGCCTCTTTGGCTTTTAGCAGTTTCTTAAAAGTATTTTAAAATGTTTTTTTGTGTGTGTGTGCTTATGAAATTAGGCCTCTTTCTAATAAATCAATGGCTTCCAGAAATTTACTGCTGATTTTGTATCCCTAAATGAGAGGGGATTCTCAGTCTGGTTTTTTTTTGTTTAGTGGTTTGCAAATATGATAAATAAAGCTGACAAAGAGCAATAATGGAACATTTGTAGTACATGTTGACAGTAGGGCTGCATGATTTGGGGAGAAATCAATTGTGTATTTATTTATGTAAAATGTATTTTAATTTATGTAAAGTTATGCAAATAACAATAATAACAACAACTGAAACATGCAGTCTATATATATCAGTGGTTTTCAACCTGTGGGCCAGTAATAATATTGTTCATATATGTACAAATGTCTAAGTCATAACATAATAACATCATTTCATATATATAATGAAATAACAAAAAATCAATGTTAAACTGTAACTATGCTTCCACTATTCAAGCTCGCTGATTGGTTTAAGAATAAACTGCCAATTTATCTTAGATATTTTTGCTGCATATGCTACAGAACAACAGCAGTTGTGCCAAGCGGTGCCAGCTCGAATTATTTTCTGTTCATTGCCAGTTCATTCAATAAAGACAGTTAACAATCTAGCTTCTGAGTACTAAGTTAATAACCTAACAATAGCGGGGTCAGTTAATTATTTTGCAGTGGGCCGCGCAAACATATGTTTTTGTTTGTGTGGGCCACGAGTTGAACAATGTTGGGAACCACTGATTTATATGATATATATAAAAATTATTTAAATAATTGATTAATTAATTTACAGCCCTCGCAATTTGATAATTACACCAAGCCATATCATGATTTCTGTTTTATTTCAATAATCTTTGCAACCCTAGTTGGTAGACATCAGTGTTCAATTTGCTGGTGAATAATTTTTGTCCACAACAAAAACGTAAGTTCAGGATGACAACAAATATGACAAAATCTATTGACAGTTTTGTCAACAGCTAAAACAAGATGAATATGTTAGGGAGGGACGATGTGGGAAGAGATCTAGTTAAAACTAATGTGCGTGGTAGGGAGAGTAGATGCATTCATTTGAACTGTAACGCTGATCTGCCTTGCAAGACATAAGTTTGCATACTTGTTGCATATCTCATTAAATGTTCAAAAATGTCAATATGTGGGAGTAAGAGAAGGGCAGACATATGATAAATTAGAAAAAGTGAGACTACACGAAAGATAACTCATATCTGTCCTTTTTTCTGTGTGCACAAAGAAGGCACCACTTAGACAGGACACAAGTACTGGATTCAGTTCTCTTTCATGTCTTATCGCATTTAAACTGATGAATACACACAAAAAGATGTCAAATTGTCCATTTTGGCGAGTATTCACATAAACATACTTGCTTATGGCTTAAGTAAACATAAACAGATGTGAGAATATCGGATGTGTATCTATTGGACCTGTGTTTTCAGTCTTAAAGGGACAGCAGCCTATTTAGCTGCTGCTATCTGTGACATTCAAGTTAATCAAACAGCAAAAGAACAAGAGAAAATTACTCACAGACTATGTTCTCTTTACTTTATGCAATGTGGGTTTATTTCATTTTAAGGTAAAGACATGTTATGTGTCTGTAACAATATGAATCTCCATATTCATCGGGAAGAAGGAGGCGGGAACCGGCGCACAATCAAAAACATTTTAATATTCAAAATAAACACAAAGCAGCGCGTCAGCCCCTCACGGCGACTGACGCGCACAAATAAAAAGCAAACATAAAATAATATCCCAGGCCTGGTCCTCTCTCGTCCTTCACGGTCGTCACTCCAGTTTTATATCCTTCCATCTCCTACGTGGGACTCGATACTAGCGGTGGGGCTCAGGTGTAGCTCATCTCCAATCACTACACCTGGCCTCACTCCTCGTTCCCACGCCTCTCGGCCCCGCCCCACTCGCCACATACCCCCATCGCCCCTCGCAGGCCGGGGGGTACCCTCGAGACTGCGCTCTACTCCCCCCCCCCCCCCCTTCCCTCCGGGGGAGACCGCTCACGGGGACCTGCAGGAACCTGGGGGTAGGACAGACGAGGCGAGAGAAAAGGAGATGGAAGGAGGAGCGACAGGGACGAGAGAGGGGAGAGAGAAAAAAAAAAAAAAAAAAAAAAAATCCGGTTCCCAGACGCACTGCTGCTCGGCCCTCCACCGGCTGGGTGATCTCCTCCGCGGTGCCCGGCGGTGGCACTGGACGGCCCTCGGCGGACGGCGCGACACTCCTCCGCCGCCCGGTGGACGGCGACGGCTCCTCCGATTTTGGGCAGCGGCAGGAGTCCCCCGTTCCCTGCCCCTCCGGATTCCGTCACGGAGGCGGCAGGCTCCGGCCCCCTGGCGAACGGCGCCGACTCCTCCGCTCCCTCACGGACGGCAGCCGCCCCTCCTTGTCGTGGGCGGTCGGCAGCGAGCTCGCCCGTCCCCGGCAACTCGCTCCAGCCCACCGCCTCGTGCGTCAATGGCGGCACGTACCTCGCCAGCTCGAGGGCACCGCGGATTCACCACAGCGGCGAGGGATCTTCAGCAGCGCGTCCCTCCTTCTCCCGGGTTTCGGCACCACTGTAACAATACAAATCTCCCTATCCATCGGGAAGAAGGAGGCGGGAACCGGCGCACAATCAAAAAGCATTTTAATAATTCAAAAGATAAACAAAACAGCGCGTCAGCCACTCACGGCGACTGACGCGCACAAATAAAAAGCAAAACATAAAATATGTCCCAGGCCTGGTCCTCTCTCGTCCTTCACGGTCGTCGCTCCAGTTTTATATCCTTCCATCTCCTACGTGGGACTCGATACTAGCGGTGGGGCTCAGGTGTAGCTCATCTCCAATCACTACACCTGGCCTCACTCCTCGTTCCCACGCCTCTCGGCCCCGCCCCACTCGCCACAGTGTCATAGCAGTTAAATCTATGTCTATATTGCAAAATATCATAATGTCATTCATATTAACATGTTTTCTTCAGGAACATATATTGAGTATGGAAAGGTATCATATGGAAAATGCCATCATGATATAATACCTGTCCAAAAACCACTGCAATTTCTTCATTTGCGTTTCCCAAAATATTGCCTCACAATTTCATTTATTTTAACACAAATTATTTTTGATGCAGTTCAGTCTAGCTGGCATTATTATAAATCCTGAATTGAGAATAAAAAGGTCTTTGGATTCTAAAGTCTTTGAAAGCCGTTTTGAGCCACTTTGTTGTGGGTGACTGATAAAGTTATTCCAGACGGAGTACACACACTCTGTCACAGTGTATGGCTCGTGTGTACTGTTCTTATGTTTGTAAACATGGTCTGTCAGATTTAAGCCTCAGTTAATCCTATTGGTGCAGTTTAAAATTAAATGAAATCACTTTATTTCTGAGGTTTAGCCATTGCTGCTGATGGAGTCAGTTTCTTTGATGCTTTTTTTAAGATCATTATTTTGGGTATTTGGTGTAACAGAATATGTTGACACGCTTAAATGTTCAGAATTTTTTTTTTTTCAAATACTTTACATTATTGTAGGTCCTATATGCCTATATTAACGTGAAAGCATCACTCAAAATAGCACCTTATTGTAGGGCACACACAACTGGAAAAAATCAATAAATTCCTATGATACAGTACTATGGAGACGGCCAAGTAGAATTTTGGCAACATGAGCACTATACTTCTTTGAAACTTGGAGCCATATAAAGATGTTTTTCCAGGTATTTTCTCTGTCCATTACAAATTCAAGAGAGCACAGCTCCAGATCTATAAGATGCATTCTTGTTGTAACACATTTCCTTGCTGTGCTTCATCTGGCATCCAGACCTCTCAATGCTTGTGACCCATCGCCACTCCAGTTTTTCCAACTGCATGTCTCTACAAAGCCTGTGAACAACAGAAGATGGCCTGAGCCTTTCAGTTTCCCCTCACCATTTTTTTTTATTAATTTTTTTTTTGTGTATCGCCAAGTACTCTTCTCCCACTTCGGGCGGCCTGCAGACAGAGAAAGAGATGAGTCACAGAGAACCTTTTCCACAACATCTCATAACATTCTTCTGTCTGGGAACAGCGGATATAAAGGATCAATCGTGGCTGGGCAGCATTCACCGTTTCTTCCATCACTGCTGTCTCTAGTCCTGTAGTCAGCTCTTTGATTTTTCCATTAAGAGTATTAGTCTCTTTTGTCCACCCTAATTTTTTTTTCTACAAAGCAACAATGAAGAGCATGTCTTCTAAGAAGAGATGTCTCAGTGATGTTAGATTCCTCCTCGGGCAAAAGGAAATCAATCTTTCTCCTGTGCTTGTGTTGGAAACCTCATTCAGTTCAAGTCATTTCAGGTGTGAGAGCGCTGTTGTCTTTTGGAAATGTATGCAGGTTTGACCACTGTTGTTTACCTTCATTAGACTATAATAGTACATGCTGAATTTTTTTAATTTTTTTTATATGAGCCCTATTTGTTGAGGGCTCATTAATTTTTACAAAGAGGCATAACTCCTTCTCTTGTCCCCAGAGCGAACATCTCTAGGCTCATATTTGTACAAAGCAACCCAGTTCTGTCTGTGCTCTGTGTGTGTCAGTGTGATGTAATATTTGTTTTCACTTTTAAGGACCAGATTTTACTGACCCATATTTTTCCTCATTATCCAGCGTGTTAACTGCGGGCATTATACAAAGATCTGAAAAACGCTTCTACAAAAAAATTCAGAGGGAAGTTGGGCAGAGTTTAGTTTACATATTTATGTGCATCGAAGCTTGAGTCAATGTCACAGACACATCATTCTCAATCTTGCTTATCATTTATCAGTAAATATACGTGACAGGATTGCCATCATGGGATGCTGCACTTGTGATGAATACCATAGATTGTGAATGGGGGTACATTACTGTTTAAAAGTCTGGGTTAGTAAGATTTTTTAGATACTTCTATTCAGCAAGGTTACATCAGTTCATCAAAAGTGTCAGACAGTCAGTATTTCTATTTCAAATAATTGCAAATATCCCAAAAAATAAGCAGCACAACTGCTTCTTATTCAACCTTGGTTATAATAATAAATGCTTCTTGAGCATCCAGTCAGCACATTAGAATGATTTCTGAAGGTTGACTCAAAAGCAAAGTAAATCACTATTTCCCACAATTTAAAAATGAAATAATAGGCCTTCCTATTGATGTAAACAACTGAATAATTGATAAAGGATGTGAAAATAGTGTCTCTATTCTAAGTAAAATCCATGCATCTGCACTTTTCACATTGCCATTATTGGAGTCCGTTCTAGCTTATAGTAGCTTTCATCTGAAGGTCTGATTTCAGAGGCCAAAAGGTTGATAAACAAACCATCGGAGATCAAGAGCACAAAGGCAGCAGCTCACTATAGATAGAAATTCTCATCTGTAACCTTTGCGTCCTGAAATAGAAGCACCCGTTTGTTTCCTCATAAACCTAGGCAGCCATTTACTACGGACTTACTCCATCTTAGTGTTTTATTTTAATATCAGTTCTCACCGTGCTCTGTTTGGAAACGTCAGGCTAGGCCTGAGTGGTGAAAGGGTTAAAGACAGCAGAAAAAGACAGGCAAATGTTCTCTGTCACATTGAGCAGCAGCTGCTGAAAACAGCCCTGTATTCAGGCTGATTGATGTAGATTGCTGTGAACAGCTCCATTCCAGATGAAATACAAATCTCATATGGCATATTCTGATCCGCTTCCAAATTCCACTGCTCATATTATAATCCCAATAGAAGCCCATTTACCAGGTGTTAAAGGTTGTATCACCTACAGACCAGTTACATCGGTGAAATCTTAAACATGCCAAAGCCAGAGGCACTATGATGCTTGGGTGAACGGGAGCTTTGCTGGATGGTTCATTAAAACAGGCCAGTGAGGTACTTAAAGCTGAAGCTGGTAATTTCTGTTCTTCAGGGGTCATCAAACGTGATAGCAAAAATCATGACTGTTTCCTCCTATTATCTGATCAAACAGGTCCTGCCTCAAATACATGCCATTGGTTGAGCCACTTTTGCTGTGATGAGTAATTTGGAACAATAGTACTTTTTTTTGACAAATCAACCTAATACTTGACTCTGTGTAAGTGGGCGGAAGAAAGTGTGACACCAGTAGTTAGTGCTCCACAGAGTCTCTGTGCTTCTGTTAGTGGAAGTGATCTAGTGAACAGCCCTTATAGAGACAGCAGACAGGAATAGCGCTTTTCCCCATGTCTGCTGGGAAACAGGAGAGTTTGCCATCCACGCAGCTCCATATGAATGCAAACTAAAAACTGGCATGGTGTATAACCTCAAATGACAGTATTTGCTTTTTTGGATGTGACAAGGATGCATGGGTAACTGTCAGTACTGAACAATAGTTCTAGCCCACACAGCTGAGAAGAATAATTATCCCGTTGTTCCTCCTTTCTAATTAGCATTCCCAAACTATGCAATGTTTCTTTAAAAGTATAAATTTCAATCATTGATCATGCAACTACAAATAGCCCCATCCCAAGTGTTTTCATTCAGAATTTGGAAGGCAGAGCAGAGTTATAGGTTCCGAGTGTGTCATTTTCACTGCTGTTCATGCAGCTCTAGTACACACTCAGCATTCTAGTGCATACTCAAAGTTACAGTCCTAAAATAGAGATTCTTCCAATGCAAATGAGAAATTAAAGCCTTAAATCTAATGCGCTGGTTTCACATATTTGTGAAAATGTTGTTACTTTTTGTTATAAAAACTGAATGTAGAACCCTTGAATCGGATAACATGCTGTGAAATGTCCTTACTCCTACAGTGTACTATTGTTGCTTTTTAATCATACTCATCCTTCTTTCCCTCTCTTCTTTCTTTAGAGTTGCTGGGTTCTGCCAAGAAGGTAAACGTCAACTTCCAGGATACCGATGGGTGAGTGGGACATATAAGGGCTTTATATGGCTCCATGTGGCAGTCTCTTGTAAACATGATCATTCCTGCCTGACTGCCAAATATCCTCGGGATCTGCCAGAGCTCATGTGTGCTCATTGGTTTAGAAAAACCTTTATCCAAGTCTCTTTCCCTCTCTTACCCAACTCACCTCGATGTACTTTACAGAACCGTACTGATCCATAACTGCTCTTTAATTTTAACCTAATCGATGCTTAATCATTATGCAGAGATTAAAAAATATTTTATTATTTTTTACAAAATATCAAACCATATGGTATTTAGGTAAATAAATGTGTCACAGACACACTTTTTAAGGAAAATATTAAAATAAGTTTATTAGATTTTAAAGGGACAGATACTGCTTAAGTATTAAGACAATAGTATTTGAACCCTTTTTGGTTGTCAGATGACTACTGTACTTCTATGGTTTTTTTAAATAACATCTTTTTGGCATGATAATTTTAGTTATCCATATACCCTGTGTTTTATATTCAGAGATGTTCGGTGAGATTTGACAGAAAATGTCCATAAACATAGAAAAAAAAAATTTATGTTTAAACCACAAGTTCCATAATTCCATAGTATACATTTTAAAATATGGCTTAACTGTCCAAATGGTCTTTGGGACAGTACATTGCACAGCATACTGTAATTGCGTGTTGATTGCTGATAAAGTCTAGCTAGATTATGAGACTTTGACATATTTTGTCTCATCCAAATTAGTCCTGCTACATTCATTAAAGAGGGGGTGAAATGCTCGTTTTCACTCAATATCCTGTTAATCTTGAGTACCTATAGAGTAGTACTGCATCCTTCATAACTCCAAAAAGTCTTTAGTTTTATTATATTCATAAGAGAAAGATAGTCTGTACCGTTTTTTCCCGGAAAAACACGACCGACTGGAGGCGTGACGTGTGGGCGGAGCTAAAGAATCACGAGCGCGAGTAGGCTTTGCGTTGAGAGCGTTTGGAAGCTGTGACATTATCGTGAGGGAAAAACCATCATCCAAAACAAACCATGGCTTACAGTCAGATTCAGTCGTTTATTTATGATCCAGAATCAGATCCAGAGGCTGAAACTGAATGAGAGCAGCAGCAGCAACGACTTGCTCCGAGCGGGGCTCGAACCCGGGTCTCCGATGGGAGGCGGACGCACTAACAAGGAGGCAGAGATATTTTAAGCAGTTTTACTCACCTCCTGTGGTTCCAACACACGATCGTGACCCTTTTTCGTTGGGATTGCATCATCCTTAAGAAATAAACGATACCAAATCCGTCGTCAAACTGGGCCTTGTTTGTAAAACAAGCATCTTTGAAATGCAGGGAACAAACAAAAACACTTGCACAACTCCGTTGATGCTCTTTAAAAATAAACTCCATCCACTGGTCCCTTAATGCTGTTTTTTTTTTGGTAATCTGTGCAGGGTTGTCTTGCCCTTGCAACCAAAAACAAACTTCTTTTGTGATTTCGCGACGCTCTCCCTCTGATCAGTGAAATGTCTGTGCTCAGCCTCGCAGTACGGGAGCGCGCTCTTCCGGCAGAAGTGCGTCAGGACCCATATAAGGAAATTCCGCTCCATCTAAAGTCAGACAGAGACATACTCGAAAAAAACTTTCCGAAACTTGTGACAAACCGGAAGGAGTATTTTGGGAACAAAAATACTCCTTCAAACGTACAACTTAATTTTTGAAACTTTGTCCATGTTTAGCATGGGAATCCAACTCTTTAACAGTGTAAAAAACTCAGTATGCATGAAATAGCATTTCACCCCCCCTTTAACTCTTTCAGCCGCCCTTGATGTTTGTTCAGTTCTGTCCAGTGTTTCAGAGGCAGAGAGCATTGTGTTATTTGTGTCAGTGTGTTATTTGTGCCAGTATCATCGAGAGTTGAATCAGCCTTTTGTTGGGCTGTGTTGTTCCACATATCCTGTAGATTTTTCCCTTGGATGTTATAATGGTGTACATATTGGTTGTTAATCATGCTGTCTCCTGTATTTTTTCTTGAGTACAGCACAGCTGAAAAGAAGACTCTGTGTTGAGATATAATGCACAGAGCAGAAAGACACCTGGGTCGAAGCACCAGTGTTTCTAGTGCTGCATGGTCAGTTATTTCTGTTGATGCAGCTCAGTTAAAAAACAATGGAATTAAAAAAATAGCTGCTGCATCCGAAAGCTCTTAAATGCTTTCAGAGGCAGCATTTCAAGGCAGGATGGCATCAAGGCACGTCTGAATACAACATTTTGTTTCACTTTCTGTCTCCGGAGCTACCTTCCTTTCATCGAATTTTGAAGGCAGCACTTTTTACACTTTTGATGTTATTTCTAACAAGATCAGTATTATAATAATTAAATATTTGTTTAGCTATCAACAAAACTTGTTTCATTTTACTGTAGATCATTAAACGATACATTGCCTCAGAAGCCTGTCCGAAATCAGTTTCGTGAAGTGTCTTCGTGCAAAAACGCTGCCTTCAAAGTCATTGAATCATAAGGCAGCAAGTCAGCTGCCTAGGCTTTCGAATGCAGCCAGCGATTCAAGCAGTGTTTATAAGTGCATCACTTACAGTATAAACATCACAGTGCATCACAGTGTTCCTGTGGCTCAAGTAGTAGAGCATTGCGTAGCAGCGCAAGGTTGTGGGTTCGATTCCCAGGGAGCGCATGTTAGATAAAAAATGTTAACCTGAATGCATTGTAAGTCGCTTTGGATAAATGTAGAAATGTAACTCACTGATTTGTTTACAGTGGTAACCATGGAAATGCTGTATTGCTGTTGTTTCATGGGAGCCACCTGCTGTCAGAGAGTGAATTTGCGCTCTCATTCAGGCATTCTGCTGTTTTTGTTTTGTGCAGATATGTTTTATGTTCTATAGTTTTACAAAACTAAAGTCAGACCATGCTCTTTTTGCTTCAAATTTCAAAATTATACAATCTAATTTAGATTAAAAACTGCATGTATGCAGCATCTTTGTTTGAACCGTGATTAAAATCCAGTGGTTGCCTCTAATTTTAAATGGAAATAGCACAGGCAAAGCCTTAGTTTGTTTATATGAAGATAATTATTAGATTTTTTTTTTCAGTTTAGTGTTATTATAAATATTTTAATTCCTCAAAGAAATGTCCAGTATTTTGTCCAAGCAATAATAAAAGGGCACATTTTCATTTATAATTGGTCTTGAATATCATTTTGTAAAAAAAATAAAATTAGAGAAAACCGTGTCGTGAAATAATTATCGTGAATTGCATTGTATTGTGAGTTGAGTGAGTTGTTAAATCCCTAAGTGACATACTTGCACATAATTAAAACAACAAGCAAAATATTATTATAGACGATTAATATCGCACACCCCTATTATCTAGCATTACTGCACTCTAGAAAAATACTGGATTTTTTCAACCCAACTTTGTGTCAAATATGGACTAACCCAGCTTTTAGGTTAAATTTTTTATTTAGAACTTTAACCCAGCAGCTGGATTAGTCCAGATTTGACTCAAAGTAGGGTTGAAACAACCCAGTTTTTTTTTAGAGTGGTAAACTTAAAACAAAATTTGGCTCCTAAAAGAAAAAAAATTTAAATCCTTTTTTTGTTGTTGTTGTCTGCAGTCAGTGTGATGAGCACAACCTCTTCTCCGGCCAGTAAAGGCGTTGCGGTGAAGACAGAATTTCACAGAATTTGCACCTCACACACAAAAGCACACTTGTGCACACGGTGGATGGTCAGACTGCCATTAACACTCACTGATTCTCACATGCGCAGATGGATAGGCGAGCATGCGCCGACGCACTCTCACACATATGCAGTCAGGCACAAATACACAAACATCATCTAATAAAACTACCCTTAAACCAATCACAGCAACACACCCTCTAATCATATTTCAAATGACCCAAAAATACAACAGGGGCCTGTCTATGGCATTATATGTGTGCCTCAATCCTGAGCGAGTAATTATAAGGATTGAGCACCGAGAACTATATTTTGCAAGCACATTACTTTTTATTTTGAACAGAAATTAACAATCGCAGAAAAAAAAATTGTGCTGACTCCTTCAACCTCTTAATTCCATGTGCGCTCAAACTCTCAAGAGTTGAGCATGCACAGAATTAAGAGGTTGAGAGAGAGAGAGAGAGAGAGAGAGAGAGAGGGACTTGACAGGAGCGCAGAGAATAAGTTTGTGAGAGAGCACCTGAGTAAACTATGTGAGAGGGGTTATTACTGCACGTTAATAAGGATAATAGCAAACAAGCAAAAGCATTTTTTTTTGCTCAGACTACTTTTTGTTTTGCGATTGTTAATTTCTGTTCAAAATATAATGTAATGTGCTTGAAAATTATAGTTCTCTGTGCTCAAGACAATTACTCGCTCAGGATTGAGGCACACATATAATCCCCTACCTGTCCTGCTTTGAGCTCAGAGATCCATAGATCAAAGCCTGTATTAGTTTGCTGTAGTCTGTAAGGATGCAAAACCGGCAGAATAATAAAAAATCTCTTCTATTGATCACTGTCACTGAACAACGGTGGCATTCATCATCACAGCTCTGCTTCATGGGTTTTAAGGAAATGAAAGCTGTAACTCTAAACCGATGAATACCTCCGCACAGCCTGTATCCTCACAAACGCCATCTAGTGTATTCACATGCACAGCCTTCCTCAGGCCGAGCTCACATTTGTATCAGCAAGATAAATGACTCGACATTAATTCCTTCTCCATTTATTATTGCTTTTTTAAGCAGAGATTAGATTATGTTGTCTGTTGAGTAGAGAATAGAGCAGCAACAGTGAGAAAATGGAGTGGAATGGATCCCGCTTTTCTGAGGTTAAACTACTACTTGGACGTGTGATGGTCCTTCTAGCCTTTAAATGACAGTCAGACATCAATATCACCCTCCCCTGCAATCAGCAAGTGTAAGTGACAAGACATACACCCAAATATGGTGACCCATACTCAGAATTTGTGCTCTGCATTTAACCCATCCAAAGTGCACACACACAGAGCAGTGAACACGAACACAAACACACACACACAGCAGTGAACACACACCTGGAGCAGTAGGCAGCCATTTATGCTGCGGCACCCGGGGAGCAGTTCAGGGTTCGGTGCCTTGCTCAAGGGCACCTCAGTCATAGTATTGTCAGCCAAAGACTAGAACTCACAACCTTAGGGTTAGGAATCAAACTCTCTAACCACTAGGCCACAACTTCCCCTTTTTTCTCCTTTTCTTTCTTTTTTTTTTATTATTTCAGTGAAATGCAATTTGTCTGTCCACAAAATCAAACAAATATCACATCCAATCAGAAGCATGTGTGAGCGGACTCTCTGAAAACTCCCTGCACAAGACGAAATGGATAAGATTATAATTTAATTCATAATTTTAAACTGTTTTAACATTATAATGATTCTCTTTGCTATGGAATAAGCTTGTTGGTTCTCATTGAGTTCATAGTTTTAACATACATTGTTTGCTTTCATTTATTCAGTTAACATTAAATAAAGCATATAATCAGTATGTGAGATCATCATAGCATGTATGTTGCTCCAGCCGCAGTGTTGCAGAAATAGAAACTGTTTCTAAAATAGAAATCAATGTCACTCATCACATGTATGTCGTGGCTGGTTAAGACAAAAACTCTGATTAACATTGAAAAGATACATTTTATTGCATGTCACGTCTGGTTTTGACATAGTGTTAACAACAGCTTAGTGTTTAGCATACTTGTTCCACCACTCCGGCCTTGCGAGGAGCTACAAAAGTTATAAGGCTGATCTCTTAAAAAAAATTCTTAAATTTAAAAAGAAAAAACACATCTCTCTTTAATAATACCTCAAATCATGCAGCTTATTATTTATGCCCATAGCATGGTGCCGTGACGTTTTTAAGAATAGAAGAATAGTAATGTTTCAAGTCAATTCAAAGTATTAAATGATTATTCTTATTATATTTGAGATGCATCAGGAGCACAGGAAGCAGCAGGAGCACATCATGAGGAATGTCAGGTGCTTGGTGTTGCAAGGAGGATTCGGGAGTAGATTGTTCTGCTGGGTATCTGCAGGAACAATAAAAACAAAGACGCTTTAAATGGGGAGACACTAAGCACTGATTTAAAGGCTTGTTGTGACAATGTTTTAGAGAGATTTGTGAAGGCAGTGTGTCTCAGAGCCACAGGCACTCAGTGTGAAGGTCACTGGTACTGACAGCCGCACAAACACACACTATCATAGCGGTCAGAGTTGAGGCCCAGCAGGGCCACAACAATATAGAAGTTTTTTTGTGGATTCTGAGATAAAGTCTATTCACAATGAGAGGAAAATTGTGACATGACTGCCATCTGCTGTGAGCCTGTGTTCACCAGGCTAATTATAACGTGATTGTCTCTATACCGCATACCATAACATCTTAAATTGACTGTGGATCACACCAGACCTGTCTGTCCATTACTTCCAGATGGATTCATTCTGAATCAAATCAAATCTGTCTCCCATGACCTGATAAACATAGGGTTGATGGACCCTGTTTGTGGGGGCTTTATCCTCCGTTTTTCTTTTCAGCCCACATAAAAATCTAAGATTAATATAGCTGCCAGCCCCCTAAAAAAAATCCTTGTCCTCAAAGAAATAAATGATTCTTTCAGCCACAACAGTAGAGTTCATTTTCAGGTGAGAAGCTGAGCCCTCCAAGACTTAAATCCTGAAACAGCCCCTACATGTTAGCTTTCATCTCCAGAATGTGTTCGTATTCAGAGTATTTCCAATTTTGGTGGTGGAGAAATCCCAGAATCCCAGGATTCGAGTGTTTCCTAGTTTCCTAAGATGATTCATTTAGATTAGTTCATTGATTTGTTCATTGTCTAATTACTTAGATTTAATATTTATGCTAGCAGGGAGTCGATTTGATTTGATTTGTTAAAAGACATTCAACATTCATGACTAAAAATAGATGAATCATGTTTTTTTTTTTTTTGGGGGGGGGGGGGTGACAATAAAGCAGGTACTGTTGAGCATGTTCCTTACCTGATGAGCGTGACTTTTTATTAAGATATAAAAAGACAGTTTTATCATAA
The DNA here is from genome assembly GCF_023724105.1 of Carassius gibelio. NCBI lineage: Eukaryota > Metazoa > Chordata > Actinopteri > Cypriniformes > Cyprinidae > Carassius > Carassius gibelio. The sequence continues at coordinate 19,355,609 of NC_068373.1, read as the reverse complement.
TGTTTATCATAAAACAACAAAAACAGGTATCATGTCATTATTATGTGAGCACCACATGAAACGAGCAGCAGTTCTCTAATTAAACATGCAGATGATGCTAATTTTTTTTTTTTTTAAATGAACAATGTTTGTAATGCTCAGGATTATAAACAACCTAATCTCTAAACCTGCTGATGTCTTTAAAGCACACAGTTTGGGCAGCTGTGACTCAATGGCGGGATTAATGATGCTGTTCTTTTATTGAGTGCATTACCACGCTCAGTGAGCATTAATAAATCCTTAATTCTTCTGTCTAAACCCAATCAGCTAATGACTTTTCATTTCTTGAACTGCAACTCTGCAGTTTCTTCCATGCAATTCGTCATCTTTAGACTTTTATTATACTTTGGGGAGCCTGTTGGAGCCTGTATATGCGCCCACTAAGTAAAATAATTAGAAAGAACAAAATTGCCTATCACAGCTATTCTGATGATACCCAGATTTACCTAGCCTTATCTCCAAATGATTACAGCCCAATTGACTCCCTCTGCCAATGCACTGATGAAATTAATAGTTGGATGTGCCAGAACGTTCTTCAGTTAAACACGGAAAAAATTGAAGTCATTGCATTTGGAAACGAAGTTGAAACAAAGTTTTCAAGGTGAATGCATACCTTGACTCTAGGGGTCAAACAACTAAAAATCAAGTCAGGAATCTTGGTGTGATTCTGGAGACAGACCTTAGTTTCAGTAGTCATGTCAAAGCAGCTAATTAACTAAATCAGCATACTATCATCTAAAAAACATTGCAAGAATTAGATGTTTTGTTTCCAGTCAAGACTTGGAGAAACTTGTTCATGCCTTTATCACCAGCAGGGTGGACTAATGTAATGGGCTCCTCACTGGCCTTCCCAAAAAGATCATTAGACAGCGGCAGCTCATCCAGAACACTGCTGCCAGGATTCTGACTAGAACCAGAAAATTTTGAGCATAGATTTTTAAATCTGAGATTTTAAAGTACTTTTACTGGTATAGAAATCACTTAATGACCAAGGACCGAATACTTTGCAGATTTGCTCACTGAATATAAACAGAACAGTCCGATCATTTGGACTGAGTCAGTTAGAAATACCAAGTGTTCACACAAAAAGAGGGGAGTCCGCTTTTAGTTACTATGCCGCCCGCAGCTGGAATCAGCTTCCAGGAGAGATCAGATGTACTAAAACATTAGCAACTTTTAAATCTAGACTCAAAACTCATCAGTTTAGCTGTGCATTTATTGAATGAGCACTGTGCGATGTCCAAAATTATTGAACTGTCTTAAATTCATTTTAAATCAAATTTTTTTTTATCATTTTCAAAGTTTTTAAATTCCTTGTTTTATTTTTGTGAATTTTTGTGTGATTATTTTACTTTCTTTTATGTAAAGCACTTTGAATTACCATTGTGTATGAAATGTGCTATATAAATAAACTTGCCTTGCCTTGCCTTGCCTTGCCTAAGGGTTCCTGTTATCGCTGCCAAACTATATAATGAAAAAAGAAAAATTAAGAGAAAGCCACACTGTGACTTTTTAAAGCTTTTTTCATATGAGCAAGAATTCTGGTACATAATTTGACAACATGTTAGGTATCTTCAGTCATATTAGTTTTGGACAATAAACCTGGTTAAGGTACATTATCTTTTTTTTTTTTTTTTTTTTTACTTTCTATTAGTCAAGAAATCATAAATCAATGTTTCCACAAAAATATTAATTAGAACAGCTGTTTTCCACTCCAAACTTTTCAGCGGTAGTGTATAGTGAGAATACAGTTATGACCTAACGTAACTTGTCAATAAGTTGGGTTTTGTCTTTGCAATAGTTAATAATCAGTATTAGTCAAAATTCCATATAGATGAATCCATATTTAATTTGGCCAGGTAGTTTAGATATATATATTTTTATCTGGTTCCTTTTATAACTATTCTTGCCAAGCAACACACAGCCACAGCAGTTTTCCCACCACCTCGGCCAATCCAAACTGAGAAAATAACATTTTGTAGGTATGACATCCATATGTATAGCACCCTTGCTCTCTAATAGAGATAACCAACATCTTGTGATAATAAATCTAAAGTATTCTCACAAGAGGCTTAATGTTCTTTCTAAACTGAGATCATTCCCTGAAATGGGAGCACAAGAGGAGCAATGGGGGGAATCTATCACATACATCTAACTATAACATAACATTTTTAAATCAGACATGCTGCTTAGTGAATGGAGGAGTGCTGATGGTGCTTCCTTTGGAGGGAACACCTTGGGCTTTAGTAGTACCCTCATTAAGAAAAGTAGGTCAGGTGGCATGTGTGTATCTTGCCCTGTAGTGACACACTCGAGAGAAAGACGTACATGCATATATGAAGAGACAGGGCTGGTCTACTAATAGAGAAAGTGCCACAAAGTGAAGAGAATAATGAATATTGTATGGGATGTGGAGCCTGGGAAAAGAGGGATGCTTGTTGGGGAGAGTGGGGTTTTCTGGCCCATCCCCCAGCATGCTCTGCTGCAGCAGCACAGTGCAGACCTGCATGATAGTGCCAGTGAGAGAGGGAGATATGGGTCAGACAGGGTTCCTGTGAGTTTAGTATTCTGCTCTGAGCTGCCACACTCAAAGGGTTTATATTCACAGCAACCAGAGCCTCACAACCGTATCCTTGGTTACTGCATATTTTATGCACCAATCACAGGGATTGAGTTGTGACAGAAAATCCAGTGAGGGTTTTTTTATCTCTGCCACTTTGAAAAAACGTCTGCACTAATGGGTAAAGAGCACAGGACCCTACTGCACTCTTGACATGCTAAATCATAATGCATTGTGGGTATATACTAAAAAACATAAAGAATATTCATTATTTGTGACCCTGGACCACAAAACCAGTCTTAAGTCGCTAGAGTATATTTGCAGCAATAGCCAATAAAACATTGTATGGGTCAAAATTATCGATATTTCTTTTAAAATTATTAGGATATTAAGTAAAGATCATATGAGGATATTTTATAAATTTCCTAGTGTAAATTTATTAAAAATTAATTTTTGATTAGTAATATGCATTGCTAAGAATTCATTTGGACAACTTCAAAGGCGATTTTTTCAGTATTTAGATTTTTTGCAAGCTCATATTGTAGATTTTCAAATAGCTGTATCACAGCCAAATATTGTTGCAAACATTTACACTTAAGACTGGTTTTGTGGTCCACATATAAGTATTTGTCCACTACAATGAACAAAAACTTTCAAAATATTGAAAACTAAAATAAATAAAAGTTCTTTAGTGGCAGTGATTTTCTGCATATTCTAAATAGTCTGAAATGTTTTTATCTCTTTTTCAATAATAAGACAAAAAGCTGAAGCCTGTAATGTACTGTTTGTGTTTGGAAAGTCACAGATATTTTTGGTGCAGCATTCAAGATGGAATGATTAAATCTTGTATATACAAACAGACAAACACAATCTGCTGTCTCATATATAATCACGTGGTCTTACACTGCCAGACTTTGCTATTATCAAAAACAGCTGAGCAAACATTCACACAGTGACACATGCACACTGATGAATGAGGCTGCAGTTCAAACACAGGCTCCTCGTATTAACCTCAGACGTTCAGTTCTATGAAAGTTAATGAATGCTCTTGTAGTTCAAGTGTATGTGGCGGACAGTATTGTCTGCCAGTATAGTCTTTCGTAAAGGCAGTTGATGTGGTCTAGCTGCAGGGAGGCACAGGAGAAATCAGGAGAGCAAGAGACATTAACATCTGTTAAGTGCTGCTGGTCTGCGTATTAACAGGGCCAACTATAAATCAATAAACAAATATTAATTATTCTTTTTTTTTGTCATATACTGTATATATATATATATATATATATATATATATATATATATATATATATATATATATATATATATATATATATATATATATATATATATATTTACTTACACGCTTATCATATATACTGGTTTCCATTTTTTGTGGCAACATTTCATAGAGGTAACAATTCTTATACTGTTTAAACTGTATTTTCTATCCCCGTACCCTAACCCTGCTTCTAATCCTACCCCTCACAGAAACCTTCTGCTATTTTAGATTTTCAAACCACTTCATTCTATGTCATTTATAAGCTTGTTTCCTCATGGAAAACAAAAACGTTCCAAATTTACTGGTATTACTGGTATTACTATACTTGTACACACAGACACTTGTTGTTTGATAACCTAATGCTGATTCATACTAAAAAAATATGACTAAAAGCTCCATTTACAACAGTTTTTTATTAATTCCATTCCAATGGAATTAAAATGGAAGTTGATTTTTTAATTGCGTTCAAATTCAGAATTACAGTTCTGCATCCTGTTTGTTACCTCAATTCAAATTCACCAAAGGAATTTGCGTTCTCAATTAAATTCTGACTTCCTGTTTATGTCATTTTTATGTGTTATTCAAAGATTTTCACCACTACACCACGCAGCTCTCAATGGAAATGTGGAGGTTATATCGCTGCTGCTGGAGTCTCAGGCCATAGTGGACATCAGGGACCAGAAAGGTACCAGAAAAACATCAGTGTCATTTTGTCAACTTCACATTTGTCCTGTTTTGTCACACAGATAAAAAAAAAAAAGTGCACTATTGCTTTGGATGTCACATTCAAACAACCTAAAACAAGCTCAACTATAATATGTAGGTATATTTTGCAGTGCAGTAATATTTGAAGTGTTTCTTTTTTTATGTTCCAGGCATGCGGCCTCTGCATTATGCAGCTTGGCAGGGAAAGTCAGAGCCCATGAAGTTGCTACTGAAGTCAGGCTCCTCAGTGAACAGTCAGTCTGATGAGGGTCAGATCCCCCTGCACCTGGCTGCTCAGCACGGACACTATGACGTAGTGAGTACACACTGCTACAACACCATGTCCACTGCTGATCAAAGACTCCATATGAAAAAAGATTTGACATGTGGTTATGGATACTGACAGCTTGGAGCCAGAACCTGACGAGTAAATGCTTTGATGCTAGATCATCCCACACTCATGCATTTAATGCAAGGAAGAGTTCAGTTTTAGTAGATACTGTGGCTATTTTCTCCCTCTGAAAGACTTAGTTTTTTGTTTAAATGTTTAAACATGGAATGTAAATGTGTCATTGTTTTGTGTGGCACTAAAAAGCTGGGAGGTGTGATATTTTTATATTGTTATATTATTTTATATTACCTGTTCACAGTCTGAGATGCTTCTGCAGCATCAGTCGAACCCCTGCATAGTGGACAATGGTGGGAGGACTCCATTGGACCTTGCTTGTGAATTCGGCCGGGTTGGGGTGAGTCACACACTGCTTTTTTGGTCTCTGTCAAATTACTTTTACATCTTTTTCCTGTCTCTAGTTGGCTTTTGTGCGTGCGTGTGTGTGTGTGTGTGTGTGTGTGTGTGTGTATGATCATCTGTTTGCTCTGCAGGTGGTCCAGCTGCTACTGAGCAGTAACATGTGTGCAGCTCTATTGGAGCCCAAGCCCGGAGATTCGACTGATCCCAATGGCACCAGCCCGCTGCACCTCGCTGCCAAGAACGGACACATCGACATCATTAGGTGAGCTTTCAGAGCCCCGACGACTCGGATGGAAAAGACAGGATGCATGGCTCCGATGCTTTTTTAAAAATAGAAGGCACACCTCTAGTGTGCTTTTCCAGATTTCAGACTGCCTGTGCCGGGTCGATGTTACACTTCTGTTTACCAGACACTGAAAATAAATCAGGCCACTTTAAAATTTAATAAATTAAGCCACTAAACCTCCTGGGATAAGAAAACTTTACAACAACATCGCACACTTAAGAATGAGGTTTCATTTCAATCAGGTGTCATGAATTAACAATAAGCTAAATATTTTCACATTATTTATGAATCTAGGTCAATTTTATATAACAGTTCAATAAATGCATTGTTTATTATTATTATTAATAATAATAATAATAACAAATATGCAGTTTTTCATTCATTCATTCTTGTCTGTTCATAATACATTAATTAAGTTTAATTTATACAACTTGAGATGTTAAAAATGTAAATGTAGAACATAGAAATTAACATGTACATACTAAAATTCTTAAACAGAAACAGTGCATGTTTTTCATGTGCTGCTGGCGATGATACATCACACACAGGAATCTCTCGTAACACATCTGTAAACCGGTTGTGTGTGTGAAAGGAAATATATTTCCTGTCATATCTAAGCCTGATTAGTCACAGTTTCACAGTCCGCATCAGCACAGCGTAAGAAAAGCTGTAATCAAGCTGCAGCATGTTTTCGCATGGTCAAGCTACAGTCTTCTTTCGTCAAGCCTTCGTGACATAATACATAATGGAATTTTAAAAGAATAGTTTACCCAGAAATGATTTTACTGACAATATGCTCATCCTCAGGCCAGTTTGTTTCTACACTGGAACAGATTTGGAGAAACGTGGGCCTGCTGTGTGTGTTTGAGTGTTAATGGATCCATGTGCTTGATGAAGTGAGACTCTGAAAACAGACTCGCTCTCATTGATGCTAATGAGCAGCCGATGAACATGTGATGATGATGATTCAGGCAGTATGTGTAGGTCAGAAGTGATGGATTTACTGCCACTCATGAGAGAGAAGGGGAAGCAGTCAGTCACTTAACATATATTACAAGATCCATACATCACATGTTCAACAAAGCCATTTCTGCTCCACTGGTACCAAAAGGAACTGCAAAAAACTATTTATTTCAAAATAGTTTTCAAATAATTCCCTAAAAACTCTGCCATCATTTGGTAGGGTGAACCTCTTTTTCCTGGACATGTCCTGGCTGGGATTTTTAACAGGCCTAAAATGGGTTTTGGCTTTGTTTGTCAGTTTTTTTCCCCCTTATTGTTTAGACCAAGAGGTTGTTTTCCATGGTCAGTTACTAAAATATTCTGGGGAAAAAAATTAGGCAGTCGTTAATGACATTAAATACATTTTATCTGAAATAAATATTTTATTTTATTTTAGCTACTGCTTTACTGAGTATAATAAGACTCACAACTTTATGTTTAATCTCACCATTCATTTCCACTAATTTTGACTTTGAGCCATTGATCTGTGTGTGTGTGTGTGTGTGTGTATTATGAGATCTGAGTATTATCAGAACTGCCTGAAGCTCACAGATCGGCTAATTAGAGAAACTCTTTGATGAGCTATAAGTTAGTAATCATGTGGCATCCCACTGCATTATCATACAAATGGCCAGAGGTCCTCATGCAACTATTTACATTTGATGAGAAATCTATCGCCCCAGATTTCGGCTCAGTCATGCATTTTGTGCATTGATATACAAGCTCAGCGAGTCAGACACTGGACAAGCCATGTCCTCCGCATCACCTGCTGTATCTGCGTACAGACAGCTGTACCTGTCTGATGAAGGGCATCTTTCCTTCTTTTCACTGGGAACATGAGCATGGTTGAGTGGGCCTGTCCCCAGCCATATTCCTCTGGGTTTTTCAGGCCCCATCCACTCCCTAATACAACACACTGCCATCCATCATTGTGACAGCCAGAGCCAGACCTCCTTCATTATCAGACAGAGATGAGAGGAAGATCAAAGGTGTTCTGCACTGTCCTGCCTTTCTACCATCCTAATGCTACACTGCACGTCAGACATTTTATTGGACAACAGTCAGACTGGAACAATTAATCAATGCATCATATAGCACTCCCAAATTTTCCATATTTGATTGAGATATATATTAAACAAATTGTATTATGTATTGTCTGCTTTTTTAATTTCAGCCCTCTGGTTATTATGATTATGATGATACATGAATAGGCTCGGTGTCAAGCCCTGTAGCTAACAGGAATACCAGCGCAGTCGCCAATAATGATCGATACTTGGTGTCAATACAGTTGTCACGTGACTGTTTGTCAATGTATATTTTAGAGCAAAGTTGTCAAACCGTTTTTAGGTCAAGGGCTGGCTTAGTGTTAATATCATTTTATGCTGGGCTCTATTTTGTTTAACCTTGGTGTACCTATAGAGAGTGCTTACCAGGGTCATTGTAGTTAAGGAAAACTACAACCTAAAAAAAAGTTTGTTTTGATGTGCTTAAAATAAATGTTAACTGAAACAAAAGAAAAAAGAAAAAAATTCTATTTTTAATTTAATTTAAATGTATGTACTTAAAAACGAAAATAAAAGTAAAATAAGGAAAAAAACATACGAATAAAAATGAGAAACACAGCAAAATTACCAAAACTTTAATCGAATTTAAAGTATAAACTTTATTAATATATGACTATATTATGACATATAAAAGCCTCTTGTGAATGAAATGACTTAATTTCATGTGCTCCCTTTTGATATCTTGATTTACCCTAGAATTGGTTATTATTAAAGTTGATTCTGGACTTCATTATGTGCAAGAAGTGATGTTTTAGTATCAATGAGATCTTATTATAGGTTTTATTATTTAGTTTTACTATTTGGAATTAGTTTTTCTTTTAATATTTTCAGTTTTTACTTTAAATTCAATTAAAGTTTTAGTAATTTTGCTGTCTTTTTTATTGTTAAGTTTTTTTGGTTAAATATGTCAACAGTCTTTATAAAAAATGTTATGTTATTTGTATTTCAGTTTTTTTAATACACAGTTAAATTAAATAAAATTTCAAATTGTTTATTTTTTCTTTTGTTTCAGATGTGTGTGTGTGTGTGTGTGTGTGTGTGTGTCTGTGGTTATGTGTATGTCTATGTCCATGTGTATGTGTATGTCTATGTCTATGTGTATATGTCTTTATAGCAGCCATATCACCCTGTAGCCCAAGACTGGTTGCCCTCTGAAGCTAAACAGGGTTGAGCCTGTCAGGCCAGCAGGGGGTGCTCACCCTGTGGTCTGTGTTGGTCCTAACGCCCCAGTGTTGTGACGGGGACACTATACTGACAAAAAGCACAGTCTTTCGGATGAGACATTAAACTGAGGTCAGTCAGGACTCTCTGTGGCCATTAAAAATCCCAGCCAAAACCCTGGCCAAATTTGCCCATTATTGCTTCCTAACTATACCCATACACTGATTGGCTTCATCACCCTGTAACGATATTCAAATCTCCATATTCATCGGGAAGAAGGAGGCGGGAACCGGCGCACAATCAAAAACATTTTAATATTCAAATTAAACATAAAGCAGCGCGTCAGTCCTTCATGGCGACTGACGCGCACAAATAAAAGCCAAAACATAAAATATGTCCCAGGCCTGGTCCTCTCTCGTCCTTCACGGTCGTCACTCCAGTTTTATATCCTTCCATCTCCTACGTGGGACTCAAGACCGGCGGTGGGGCGCAGGTGTAGCTCATCTCCAATCACTACACCTGGCCTCACTCCTCGTTCCCACGCCTCTCGGCCCCGCCCCACTCGCCACATACCCCCATTGCCCCTCGCAGGCCGGGGGGTACCCTCGAGACTGCGCTGTACTCCCCCCCCCCCCCCCACCTTCCCTCCGGGGGGGACCGCTCACGGGGACCTGCAGGAACCTGGGGGTAGGACAGACAAGGCGAGAGAAAAGGAGATGGAAGGAGGAGCGACAAGGACGAGAGAGGGGAGAGAGAAAAAAAAAAAAAAAATCCGGTTCCCAGACGCACTGCTGCTCGGCCCTCCACCAGCTGGGTGATCTCCTCCGCGGTGCCTGGCGGTGGCACTGGACGGCCCTCGGCGGACGGCGCGACACTCCTCCGCCGCCCGATGGACGGCGACGGCTCCTCCGGTTTTGGGCAGCCGGCAGGAGTCCCCCGTTCCCTGCCCCTCCGGATTCCATCACGGAGGCGGCAGGCTCCGGCCCCCTGGCGAACGGCGCCGACTCCTCCGCTCCCTCACGGACGGCAGCCGCCCCTCCATATCGTGGGCGGCCAGCAGCGAGCTCGCCCGTCCCCGGCAACTCGCTCCAGCCCACCGCCTCGAGCGTCCCTGGCGGCACATACCTCGCCAGCTCGAGGGCACCGCGGATTCACCACAGCGGCGAGGGATCTTCAGCAGCACGTCCCTCCTTCTCCCGGGCTTCGGCACCACTGTAACGATATTCACATCTCCATATTCATCGGGAAGAAGGAGGCGGGAACCGGCGCACAATCAAAACTCATTTTAATATCCAAAATAAACACAACAGCGCGTCAGCCCCTCACGGCGACTGACGCGCACAAATAAAAGAAAACACCTAAAATAATGTCCCAGACCTGGTCCTCTCTCGTCCTTCACGGTCGTCACTCCAGTTTTATATCCTTCCATCTCCTACGTGGGACTCAAGACCGGCGGTGGGGCGCAGGTGTAGCTCATCTCCAATCACTACACCTGGCCTCACTCCTCGTTCCCACGCCTCTCGGCCCCGCCCCACTCGCCACACACCCTATCTCCTCTCCACTTATGAGCTGGTGTGTGGTGGGCGTTCTGGCGCAATATGGCTGCCGTCACATCATCCAGGTGGATGCTGCACACTGGTGGTTGAGGAGAATATCCCCTTCTATGCAATTGATTACCACTTACTATGACTGCTTTATTTTACATCTGTAGTCAAACCTGAGCACAAGATTTGATCCAAAAAAAAAACTGAATTTCATTTTGTCAAACTTCATCATCCAATCAGTTATTAGCCTAGACTTTAAGTCTCAAAAGCATGCGTTATGAAGATGTGAGTATTGTTTATTAAACTCAAAGTTGTCCAGGGACAAATTGTTCACTTAAGTGCTCAATGTTGTGTTGTGTTATCTTATTGTATCCTGCTGTATTGCAAAATATAGTATCATGAATATTCTATGCTTATATAAATACTTACAAATTTAAATTTTATCATCTTGCATGCTGGATTGGACTCTTCAGTGATCTGTTTTTGAGCTATTAACCTTGGTGACATGAATTCTTGAAGAACATTATCAACAAAATATAAAATGACAAGCTAATTTGTACTAGATTGTTAGGTGTCATAAAGAGTATAAAAGTAGCTCAAACATCTCCATGTGATCACCAGGTCTATCACTGCACATTTGACACTCATCATTAATTATCCTGCCTGGATTGTACGTGTTGCTGTATCACACGTTAGAAGAAGACTGTTACATGTGCCCACACAGCACCCACATCTCTCTTTCTCTCCAATCCAGCACAAGTCCAGCTCTGATCAGCCAGGAGCTAATTATAGGCCACATGAATGTGCAGGTTACAGCAACAGAGTGCAGGCTATTGCAAGGCTGTTAATTACATCATTAATCCAGTAACCCCAAAGGCAGTATGCATTGCATAAATAGATTGATGCAATGAGGGAAAATATGAAAGCAGGCTTCATTTGTTGTTCACATCTGTGAAAGAAATGGATCATGGCACCTCTAACTAAAGCTGTTACCTTTATATTAAAATGCTATCTTCTTAACTCAGTGTCATGTACGTGTGTCAACACTCTCATACCTTTAATTAACACAGATGAATGTGGCCATTTGCCCACTAGCAGAAACACAATGTTTCCAATGTGGGCCAATGCACAGTGACAGTTCAGCACACAATATGTGCATACCCGACATGACCAGTCAATATGTTATTTAATCTGTTGCATTTTCCAAAAGAGGTCGAGCACGAGAGGGCATTGCGTATAGCTAAAACTGTCATCTTGGCAGCTAATTTTAGGGGGAGGTGTCTGATGCGGCAACAGGGCCAAGTTCTCTCACCCTGTTTCCCATCCTCCTCTCTGTAGCCATGGCTCGGGCCACCTGTGTTTGCTGATGTCCTGCTGTCATAATTGAATTTAGTCTAGTGTCAGAAGGTCATGCTCTATCTAATAGAGGCCGTTCAGTCATCGGGAGGCTGATTGGCGATTTTTGGGCAGTTTTGCAGTGCTTAAGTTTTATATAAAATGGAAGGTTGAGATGGGGAAGACTATTTTTTTTACATTGTGACATAATTAGAAATTAGTTTAGCATGTGCAAGATGTTGATGCATTGGCCAATGTGTTATAATGGGATATAAATAGAAACATTTGTTAATTTAGTTCTCATAGCATAATCTGGGGCAAGAAGCCACACCGGGTGAAATTTACAGAATGTAATTTTTATTAGTATATATGAAACATTACTTAAGTGTCATTAATGTACAATACTAAATCATCTTACTCTACACCTAATTACATGGCTCTCTGGAATACTTGATTCTGATTGGTCAGATGTGGCATCCTGTGATGTATAATGACACTAAACTGCATATTCTACTTGGCAACCAATCTCATACACTTGCTCTTTTATTACTCTGTGGTTTCTTTTTCTCACTTGATAAAATAATTCAGTAACTTCAATATTTAATGTTTGTTTATTTATTTTGTAAGTAGCTGTGTAACAAGCAGAATAGTATACTGCATAGACGGCAGGTTTTTATCGCAAAAGGAGTCTAACTAGTTACTTATTATGTCCTCTGTTAATAGATTGCTGATCCAGGCTGGGATCGACATCAACAGGCAGACCAAAGCGGGCACTGCCCTGCACGAGGCTGCGCTGTGTGGGAAGACGGATGTGGTGCGCCTCCTGCTGGATGTAAGACAGAGAAACTTTCATTGATCCTTGAAGGGAATTTAGTGGCGTAACAGCAGCAACATGGAAACTAATAAAATAAAAAATATAATTTATAATTGAGAAAAGCACCAACATTTAATTAACTGACTAACCCATACTGTTTGTGATAGCATTGATTGTATTTAGAACATAACTGACTGTTGAATATATGTGTACATAATTGTCTTACACCAACTTCACTAGTGAACAGTTCACCCATTTAGGTTCAAACTTGGAGTTTCAATGATATGGTGGTTTCCACCAGGTTTTGGCTCTTAGGTTTGAATTATTTTGAATGGTGATCAACCTCTTTCTACATCAGAAGTAAAAAAGATGAAGCTTTTATGTTTCATGGAGAAACATATATCCCGTGTTAGTTCAAGGGATCTCAAAAATGTAAAAAAAAAAAAGTATTTAATTTTCACCTTACAGAGTGGCATCAATGCAACAGTGAGAAACACATACAGCCAGACAGCGCTGGACATCGTCTACCAGTTCACTGCTACACAGGCCAGCCGGGAGATCAAGCAGATGCTACGAGGTAAGAAAAACGGTAAATATACATCTTCTATTTATGCATGTTGTTTATATGTATGTTTATATGTGATGTGTAGTAGCTGATGCCATTTATATCTCAATGCAGATGCCTCAACAGCCTTGCAGGTCAGGGCACTGAAGGACTACAGTAACAATTACGACCTGACTAGCCTTAACATAAAAGCTGGAGATGTCATCACGGTAATATTCATAAGATCTGCTCTAAAACAAATGTTGAATATTTGCAGTTTATTTTACTCTCATGCATCATTAAAACTCAAACTGTGCTAAATATGTAGTTTTTCTAAAGCAATTTTGACTCCTTTCGAAATTTGTCAACAGAGGGTGCTGTTGCCTTTGTTTCCCCCCAAATTTTCACAAATTATTTAGATAAGGGCCTCAGCTCCTTACTACAAGGTCTCTTCTACCTCTGTAATATTTAAATTTTAGTATTTGAAATGTTAAAATTGTTAAAAATTTCTCACACTGTTTAGTAAGCACGAGACTTTAAATGAAGATAACTATGAAGATCCAGATAATGTGTATTGCCATTATTATACAGTAGACGACAGATGATGGTGACTCATTACTCATCTAGGTTCTGGAGCAACATTCAGATGGGAGGTGGAAGGGCTGCATCCATGATAACCGCACAGGAAATGACAGAGTGGGCTACTTCCCCTCCAGCTTGGTAGAAGTGATCAGTAAGAGGCCTGGGACTGCGGGTAAGAGAGGACAACAGGCGGGTCAGTGCTGCCACTTACTGAGACCTCACACACTCACAGATGCACGAGTAATGCTGATAAACTCACATGACCCTGATTCTATTTACAGCCAGATGTTCATGCTGCTCATGTGCACTGGATTGAGAGCGAGGCTGGGCCATCTGTTTTTGTGGCAACAACCCAGGGCAAATGTGGAGCATTTCAGCTCTTTTCTCATCTCGCGATGCTCAGTTTATATAGCATTATATGCTGTCAAAAGGGAATCTGGTGATAATAGTGCCTTAAATAGTGGCTACATCTTCATCCAGATATTAATGGAACAGCAGAGCTAATTAGATTGCTCCCTCTGCTGGACTGGAATTTAATAGACACTTGTGTAATATATGTAATATAGTGTAACACTTGGGGCATCCAGATCTTCATATTCCTTCACATTAGCAAATAAGTACCACTCCGTCCATGCTAGAGAACCTATCTTTGAGGCTGATGGTGTTAATTATCAGAAGAGAAGAGAAGAGAAGAGAAGAGAAGAGAAGAGAAGAGAAGAGAAGAGAAGAGAAGAGAAGAGAAGAGAAGAGAAGAGAAGACCCGTTAAACCTGGTCTTGAAAATTTTTAGTGTATAACTCATGGGAGGAATCTTTGTGCATCAAAAGACTTTTCTGTGCACCCATGCAGATTTCTGCAGTCCATAAAGTGCACTCTTTCCATCCAGCGGGTTTATGTCCGGTCTATGGCTCTGTCTGGGAATGACAGCAGGGAACTAATCTATGTGTTCATTGTGTCTCATGCATCACTAAAGTATCCCATGTCTGTGTCTGCATCTGCTGCTCGGTCTCCTCCACTCCATTCATGTTTTTGTGCCCCGCTATTTATGACATTGTGCTTTTTAGAATATTTTAAGTACTTTCTTATAGTCCCTTATTTACTGACATTGCAGCTTTTATAAACACATTGTAACTGGTGTTTTATTTATTTTTTAATTAGTGAAAGGAGGACAGTTCTCATTTCAGACAAGCTCTCTGCTGTGCTCATAAAAGTCCCGCTGTGCTCATAAATGGTCAAATTGCACAATTGCACACCCACCCACGCACAGACTAAGTGAAAATAGTCCTGCATACTAAACTTCTCATTAGTATTTCTCCTCAGGGACTTACAGAAACAAGTATTAAGAAACACTTTGCATTTCACTACAAGCACCAGCTCATCTCCAATTCATTCACTAACCTTGCATTTCCACACATCGCTTATATTTCATATATATATATATATATATATATATATATATATATATATATATATATAGAGAGAGAGAGAGAGAGAGAGAGAGAGAGAGAGAGAGAGAGAGAGAGAGAGAGAGAGAGAGAGAGAGAGAGAGAGATAGAGAGAGAGAGTGTACATAAAATATAAATCGTCATGTTGGAGATACAGTTACACCCATTTCACTCCGTTCACACTGAACAGCTCGAAATATACACGCGTTTTCTTCCTTTTGATTTGTCTTTTATGGTTTTGCTGTTTTGAATTTTGTGATTGGTCGTGATTTTTTGTGTTGGGTTAATTTGCTTTCCCTCTCTTATGTGTAACTGTTTTGTTTGTTGTGGTGGTGGTGGTTGCTGTGTTGTCGTATCTAGGTTCATGGAGTACAGTCACTTGTACCCAACAGTATCAAAAGATACGGCTCTGTGCGCCGGTGTGCGGCCCTGTGTCGCCCGCCGTTGCCATGGTGAATGGGGACTCGTATCATGAGATTCATATCCTGCCGCCTCCTCCACCTCCGCCACCACATTCCCATCTGCCACTTTTCACTTCCTTTGGCTATAACAGGTCCCCAAACACCTCAGGAGAGCCGCACAGTGGACAAGGTACAGATCCCCTAATCTGTCTCCACTGTATTATTATTATTATTATTATTATTATTATTATTATTATTATTATTATTATTATTCACAAAGCTTTAAGGAATGTTCAGTTACAGTTGTTGTCATTTTAAGTCTGAAGAGAAAAACGATAATCAATTGGTTCCAATAATTCCTTAACGTTTTCTGAATTTAATTTTTCTGAAAATTATTATTTATGAATTTTTCCTCATTTATGTTTCATTTCAATTGTTTTTTTTTCTGACATTATTTTGGTTGTTGATTTTTTTTGTTTTTTTAGAGACAAAGAATGACCAAGATTTGGCTAGTAAGTTCTTTTAACCAGCACAAAAGAGGTCCATAGCCTCTCTTTAACCCTTAAATTTCCCTGATCTTGGTGCTACGTTTTCCCTCTCTGTGATGACCATACCTGGCATTCGCTCCACTGCCCCCTTCAGTCTTTCTCTCTTTTACACGTGACCAACAGGGAATGCACAGCCAGCCTCTCACCCCTCCATACCTGCATCTCTGCACAACATCAGTCTGTTTGTGTGTGTGTGTGTGTGTCGTCAATGAGCATCTGTCTGTTTCATCTCTCCTTTGTCTCAACTGTACTGATCTCTCCATGCATATACTAACTCTGATCCTTTCAGCGTTTGTGTATCAAAACAAGCTTTGAAATTGGTATGGAGCATGTTGGTACTCTCGTGTACTCTGGATCGTCATAAATTTGAATATGTTTATGTCTGTTTCAGTTGTAAATGATCAATAGTCGTCAGGCCCATGTGGCATCTATGCCCTCAGAACAGAATTTGAATGGTGACCACAACCAATCTGAATATGTTTTCAGCTATCAATGAAACTGTTGTAATTTCAGTTCCCTTTAACACTATGTTTAAATCAACTATGAAGAATCATGCTGGGTTTTTTTCTGTAAAATGGCAAAAAAAATTGCACATTCTGTCTTGGCCTGTTAATTTCAAAATAAGTACTAAAGTCCTATTTACCAAAAAGATTTTAAAAATTTAATTCCAAATTCAAATTCATGTAATTTCAAACCTATAAGACTGACTTTCTTCTGTGGAACACAAAACAATATTTTGTAAAATGGTCCATACAATGAGTCAGAGGGGTCCAAATCAAATATGGTGACAGTGACTTTCATTGTATGGACAAAAACAGTTTACAAATATTCTTATTTTGTGCTCACGGGGTGAATAAATGATGACAGGATTTAAACTTTAGGCTAAACTTTCCCTTTAACAATATTTTTTAACAAATTATGCAAGACCTCAATGATTAGAGACAGCTGCTGTAAGATGCATTTTTATTTGTATATGAACACATTCATGTACAGCACACTTGTGGTTTGATGGCTTCAGAATCCTAATGAACTATGCTCCTGTAATGCACTGCGACACTTTTTGTTGTGATACCTATTTACATATATAATCATATATATCTGTATATATTATATATGTTTTACCAAAGTGTATGTGCAAATCAAGGCATATATATATGTATGCACGCACATAAACAATACATGTTATTCTTTTATATTTCATGTAACTCTGTATATAAATGTTCATATATATTTGTGTTAGATATACAGTATATATATGCGTGCTTGCCTTGTGTGTGTTTGAAAGGGAAAGAGAGGCTTGTAGTCAAGCAGACTAAAGCGCATAGAGATAGTTTAGCTGTCCTCATGCCAGACCTTTCCAGGAAACTTCTGATCCCAGGCAGGTGGCCAAGCCAGGGCACAGTTAATGGTGGTTTCTGTGTTAAAGGTTCTCGCGGCTCAGAGTCCAGTCCACATGGCTCTCCCACCCCAGCCGGTGGTCCCCAAGGTGGCAGCAGCGAAGAGATCTGGGTGCTGCGCAAGCCTGTGGCAGGTAACAGCAGGGCTGCCCCTTCATCATCCTCCTCTTCTTCTTCTCTCATAATTCCCCCTGCTTTGCCACGCTCCAGGTGCAGCTGCTGTACACCTGACCTCAGAAACCTCCTCAACTGCAGGCGTGTAGGCGCATTGAAAGACTCCCATTCACTCTGTTAGAGCAACATGCGTTAAGTCGTTCCCTCAAGAACACACATACAGACAATCCACAGATGTGTCTGTAGCCGTGTGTGCAAACTGCATTTTCAGTGAAGGCAGCGTGGGCCTGAGTGTGTTCGTATTAGTGACTCTGGTAACATGCCCTTGTGTCCATCAGTCACCTGGTCTTTGGTCACCATTGTTATGTAAGTCTCTGTCATCCCGTGTATCAGATCAGTGCATTGCAGAGGGGAAGTTCATAGTGGTGTGATTGGAGGGTTTAGGGCAGGTGTGGTCCAACTGGGCTGACGGTGTTTGTGTGTGTGTGTTTGCTGGGGGCTTGTTGTTCCAGGTGGAGACCGCAGCAGTGTGGGCAGTTCAGGCAGCGTGGCCAGTGCCCGATCTTCTGGTAGTGGACAGAGCGCAGGAAGCAGCAATATTATTCATGCACAGGCAGAGGGAGTCAAGGTAAGCTATCTGACATGAGAAGTGACTCAACTCCAATGTGGTTTGAGAGGATACCTGAAATAACTGCCTTATATGTGGCTGGTTAAAATAGTTAGAAGTGTCTTTGTTCTAGTGACAGCATTACCGTGTCTATTACAATCTCCAAGAACTGAAAAAAAGGAGGAACAATCATGTCAACCATATCAGTCAATGACCCTAAATAATTATAAATAATGAGCATGGACAAGCTAGAAAACATTTTTAATCAGTTACTTTTACAAGCTGTTCTGCCAGCCATTAAAAGTTTGACCTAGATGGTCTACAAGGCTGACCTTGACCCCACAAGCTGGCAATCCAACTAAACCTGCTAGGTCCAGCTAATCACCTTAAAAGACAAGTTAGGAAACATGTAAAACCAATCTCAGGTCAAACTAACAAGGTTGACCAAAATTATCCAGAAGTTTAATCTTGATCCTACAAGCAGGCAGTCCAACAAAACTTGCCTGGATCAGATGACCACCTTAAATGACCAACTAGAACCCATGTAGAGCCAACACTATCAGAAGCTGGTCTCTGTGAGTCCTAACCAGATTGATCAAGATGGTCTACAACATTGACCTCCATCCCAATAGCTGGTGGAGCTATTGGGGCTATTGGGCCATCTAAACCAGCTTTGCCCTGATACTGACCAGTTATTGATGAGCTTCAAACAGCTACCATGAGATGTTGATTTTACCTACATTTTCTGGAGGGACATTTACACATCAGAGAAAAATCCATTGCTCATTTTTGCAAAGCTTCATTCTTTAAAGTTGAACACAAGTGAATGAGCATTTAAGTCCAATTGGCATAGTCTGCATCAATGATATTTCCGTGTAATTGTATTGATCTGATGAGCTTTGTTTATTCTGTAGCTTCTGGCCACGGTTTTGTCCCAATCTGCCAAAGCTAAAGAACACCTGCTGGAGCAGACCAAGTCTTTGGACCACCCCTCTCACGCTTCCAGCAACAAGGGTTAGTGGGAATTTCAAACAACTCTTTTGAGAAGAAATCACAATTTTTTCACAAATTAGAGGCTTGGCTGCTTTTTCTGTGCCAGATGGTTGCACTAATAGCTGTGGGTGGGAGCATCACAATGATCTGATTGGCTAAGAGGAGTAGTTGGTCAGAAAACACAAAATGGATTGGTCTGTGTAATAGCAGTGCTCTGATGTATATGAATGATTGCATGGTTCTTTTAGGATCCTCCTCACGCAGTCAGAGTTTATCAAGCTGTCCACTTCATGAGCAGCCGTATGGGGAGGCAGTGTCCCAGAAGAAAGGGGAGGTGCTGCCTGAGGTGAAGGTAAGGAGACTCCTACTCCCGCTTGAGTCACACTGTCCCTCTACCTTTCCCTCAAACAAGCATACACTTTTTTTTACGCGCACATATGCATGCATGCACTGGCATTTGCACATCCAGGATGCTTTCACAGGACTTCCTCTCACAGCTGGCATAATCAGTATTAAGTGCTCTCGGTTGTCATCAGGACATGGTGAGTGGGCTTCTCCGTAGACTTCCTTGCACGCTGTCCTCAGCTTCAGACTTTTGTCAGCTGCTCAATCTGATACTACTGTCTAATATTGTCAGCGATTCCTTTCTCTCTGATCTTTTCTGTTTATTCATTTCATTAATTTTTTTTGCCTCATTTGCAATAAATTTCACCTTTTGATTTCTTTTCAGAGAGTGCCCAACAATGTAGACTTTTTGAATTTGGAGTGTATTTTTGAGGTGAAAAATCAAGATTTAGTCTGTCCACTCTGAGATTTGCAGAACAGATACAACTGTAGGGGATATGAGACTATGACGCTGATATTTTCTAGAAAGGTGTACCAACCCAATATGAATATGACACTGTCTAGGTGTTATTATCCTTTATTCCATAAATGAGCTTGTATATTGCAAACTGGTAATACATATTTGAATATTAAGTTTTATAATGAGCTGAAATAAGCAGAAATTACACCATTTAGTCATATAACAGAGAAATTTGGCTTCCATCCCCAGCAGGACTTTGAGCTGTTGAGTAGCGCTGCTCCATGCTGAACTTTTGGACTGAGGGCCATCTGTTCAAAACAGCCCTATTTTCTGTGCTGCCCATTTTTGCCTCTCCTACATAGAGTTACAGTACATCCTCCTACTTCCAGGAAAATGGCATTCCAAAGCAAATGATATATGGGCACTATATTTTTTTAAGCTGAACTGTTTGGTTCATAAAGAAAAGCCCTAACTTGCTAAAGCTTAAGCTCTTGTTGCTAGAGCAGATACCTGGACCAAGAGTAATAATGTTAACTCCAGTATAAAAAAAGTAGGGATAGGTTTTAATTATTTATGAACTAATAAAGTTTAGTGAAGTTAAGACATTGGCCACTGAGACTAATGTTTTCAGGTTGTTGGCCTGGGGTTTGGTCCATTTTCAGTCACAGGACTCAAACAATGATAGACTGCCACCTATCTTCTCTTCTAGAGCTCAGAGGCTGTTAACGAATGGCTGAGCGAATTTCAGCTGCAGGTCTACGCTCCAAACTTCATCAGCGCCGGCTATGATATTCCTACCATTAGCCGAATGACCCCAGAGGTAAGAATTGTCCCCCCAGCCCATCCCCTTAAGCCACTCTAAGCTATTCACTTCACTTCCCTCTACCCTAAATGTAACACCAACAGACCCACTCAAAGCACAGAAAAGAAGCACATCAACCAACAAAGTCTCCCCAAAATTTCAAATAAAATTGCTACCAATGTGCCAGAAGCACACAGGTTTAACGGGAGTCTGAATTTTGCCCAAGGCAAATTGGAAAATCTTACCCAGAAAATCCCCCCCAGACACTGCTGCTGTCAAATGTGTTTGTCTTTGTCCTACTATGTTATGTTGGTATCCTGATGAATCACATAATTACTTAAGCAAATGTTGTGATTAATGTACATGCTGTTGTGAGTTGTATAATTTTATGTATATGATTAAAATCAAAAGAGTTTAAAATCTATATCTCATGAATATATTTCATATTTTGTAGTAGAAGTATTACCGGTCATTTTATGTATATAATGGACTGTAAATCTGTTACTAACCCTAACCCTAACCCTAACTCAAAATTGTTACTAAACCTGAAATTAATCTTCAAGGAGTTTGAATTCCTGAAAGCAAGCTCATCTACCCATACTAAATAGGACTTCATAGGATTTAGATAGTGTCATTGCTGAAAGCAGAATCAACAGGGGTGTAATGTTGAAACGCTGTGGACATAATCAGTTAGGATATGTTAATGTAGTTATGTTTGGGGGTACTCTGAAAAGGCTTCTTTTCCTCACATTACAATATTATTTTATTTTATTTTTTTCCTTTCCAATTTTCTATTATTATTATTTTTTTCATTTTGCATCTGCTTCTGTCATCCTGGCACTTGGAGTTTTTAATATGTCTGATGTTTTATCTTTTATTTATATGTAATGTTGTGTATATATAATATTGTGCATTTTTGTGTATATGTTCTTATGCACAATATATATGCCACTTGGTTTAGTGTGTATTTGTGCATGAAGGTCTTAGTGTGCTGAAATGTGATTGGCTGGTTTAGGGCCTCCTATATTTATTTTCAGGATTTAACAGCTATTGGGGTAACCAAACCAGGACATCGAAAGAAGATAACCACAGAGATCAATAAGATCACTGTTAATGAGTGGCTGCCTGACAAAAAACCGGTGAGTTAAACGCACAACCACACACACACACATTCAAACACATCCAGATGTTAATTTGTTTTTATTTGCATTTAATCTGTAGGCGAATCTTGGAGAGTGGTTAGCTATGATTGGGTTGAGTCAATATCACCAAATCTTAGTCCAAAATGGATACGAAAACATTGAGTTTATTACCGACATCACTTGGGAGGACCTTCAGGAGATTGGCATTACAAAACTTGGTAAGATAGATAGTGGACTGGGATCCATGTTGTTAGTGATTTCACACACAAGCTTCTGTTCTTTCCAAACTGCCTAGGCCATAGTGGTTTACTCTCTTTCTCTAACCTAATTTGCCTAGGTCACCAGAAGAAGCTTATGCTTGCAGTGAAGAAGCTGGCAGAGATCCAGAAGGCCTCTGACGGTCGCAACACACTGCGTAAAAAGCCCCCAGCCACTCAGGAGGTGATGGCTATTGAGAGCCCACCCCACGACAGTGGAGAGTGTTTGTCCCCTAAAATGAGCACTTTCCAGGACAGTGAACTGAGCGGGGAGTTACAGGCTGCTCTTACTCGCCCTGCTGATGTGCAGGATGGCTCAGAAATGAGAACCAACAGCAGTATGGGAGCACAACATCGAGCCCACAGTCTGCATGAGAGCAGTATGAACAAGAGCCGAGACACAGAGGAGCCTAGTGGGCCACCCAAAAAGGAGGCACGTACCATGCGCCAGAGCAGCCAGGGGGGCCAGAGAAGTGTCTCATCGGCGCAGGCAAAACCACGTCAGTCTTATCCCCAAAGGACAGGACCACCCTATACTCCTCCACAAACGCCCACCAAAACAAAACCTCCCACCTCACAGACGGTGAGCAATGCACCAGGTAAACAAAAACCTAGTTCTCAGCTGCATCAGCAAACTGAAAAGCCCATGACACCTGGTGCTCATCCCCAATCCCCCACTCAAAGGTCCCATTCACACCCAGCTGCCCAGCCTGTGGAAACTATGGAAGCTGCACCCCAAGGACCTGCTGTCTCAGTACCACTGCTGTGCCTGCCTCCAGAGAGCAACGAAGCCTGCGATGAGTACGGTCTGCCTAAGAAACGTACCCACAGCCTGAATCGCTATGCTGTGTCTGATGGTGAGCAGGAGCGGGACGAGCTAAATGTGCCAGATTTAGGAGGAAAGTATGCTACAGTACAGCACCGGGTGGTTCGCAGCAACTCAGTGAAAGGGCAGGCAGACAAAAATGTCAACCGAAGCCAGTCCTTTGCACTCAGACAGAAGAAGAAAGGTCCACCTCCACCTCCCCCCAAACGCTCTAGTTCAGCCATCTCAAGCTCCAGTAATAATCTGACAGAAGTGCCCAAGGAGATGAACAGTGGACCACTTCTGGAGGTTCCCTACCAACCACAAAGACGTGCAAGTGACCTGGGTGGCACTGTAGACTCGGGGAGTGCTGGTAGTGTTAGGAGCATTGCGGCTATGTTGGAAATGTCCTCCATTGGTGGGGGTCCCAAGGGTCTTGCTTTACAAAAATCTGCAGGCCACTATCTCCAGGTAAGGTGGTTGTCATTGTGTTGGGATGATACTTAGTATTTATCATAAAAATGTCTGTTATAGCAATATCTGGTGTAGTAAAACAAGATTGTTTCTCTACAGGTGGGTTCTGCAGTAGCAAAGCAGCGTGATGCGATTGGACTGAATGGAGAAGTAGTGAACCGTCGCAGGACTATTAGTGGGCCTGTCACTGAGTTAGTAGCAGCTGCCAAGCGAGGACCACAGCCTGAGCCAGTCCAGGATAGACAACGCAGTGAAACCCAGCCAAGCTCTAGTGGGAGCTCAGCAGAGAACCTTCCATTTGCTGAGGATGGAAATCTCACCATCAAACAAAGACCTAGACAGGGCAAAGATGAGACTGAGGAGGGACTAGAAATGTCATACTCTTTACCCCAGGAGAATCCTTCACGTGTGGATGGCACAGCTTCGCTGAAAAGGAGCACCAGGCAGCAACCAAATGGCACCAAGTTCCATCTCATAGAGTCAAATACAGTTAAGCGCCGCCCAAAGAGCAAAGACAAAGATACAGAAGAAGTTCAGGATGGGCAGATGCCTGTACCATATGAGAATGGGACTGGCACCATTAAAAGGCGCCCTGTGTCAGAGGTGACTGTTTCAGAACAGCCCAGGCCACAGGAACATCCTGAGAACTCTCCCCATCGAGACAGTGCAGACCTGGAAGGCCATGTTACTGAGAGTGCCCCTCGTAAGTCCATCAAACCGCCGGTGTCCCCCAAACCTGTTCTGGCCCAGCACATGAAGAAACAAGGACCACCGGCTGCCATCACCAAGAAAGCCCCATTTCCTGGACCAACTGGGGCACCTGGCAGCCCAGGTACTACACAGTGTGGCCCTTTCACTTGCCCTGTCTTTACACAATTATGTGAGTATCCCGTAAAACCCTGTAGGATTTAGACCTTGTTGCATCAAAAGCCGCTCAGTCTCTTCTCCCATCTCTTTTCTCTTACAGTTGAAGGAAAGAAAGTACCTCCTCCAATTTTACCAAAACCTACACCTCCACCCACAGCTCCCAAACCATCCAAAAATGTTCTGCAGTCTTTAAATGCAACTCCTAATCCCACTCCGACGCCCTCTCCAGCCAAGCAGACTGTCACCAGAATGGCCAGCACAGCTTCTGCCCAGAACAACCACCCTGTCAAGGTTACAACCCCACCAGCCTTGAGTGCGCAGATGCCACACACACCCCAGTCTCCTCACACCCCACAGACACCTCGGACACCCCAAACTCCCCAAACCCCACAGACACCCCAAACTCCCCAAACCCCACAGACACCCCAAACTCCCCAAACCCCACAGACACCCCAAACTCCCCAAACCCCACAGACACCTCAAACTCCCCAAACCCCACAGACACCCCAAACTCCCCATACATCAGGTCCCCCAACTCCAACCCCTACACCTCCACCTGTGAAGCCCCCTCGCTCTTCAATCAGTGGGGTGTCCATGGACAGTTCAGCTGGATCAGCGTTTGTCGCAGGGGTAGTGACAGTAGATGCAGTGCACCAGAAGATAGAGGAGACCAGTGCCTCGCTGGCTGCAGCCCTGCAGGCAGTAGAAGAGAAGATCAAGGAGGATGGGCAAAAAGAGTGAGTGTCATGAAACATGCAAAAACTGTTTTCAGTGACATAATAGACCGGTAAGAATCTAGTCTGTGATGGCATCTAGTCTCACATTAACATTTAATTTGAAGTAGTTTCTAGTATTTTTCTAGTCACAAGTCAACTGATCTTCAAATGAAGTCAGCAGTTTTGTGCACACATCTTTGGTTATTATGAAGCAAAGACCTATTTACGTCATTGCAGCCATTTTTATTTGTAAATTCTAAATCATATTTAAGTGTGGTTTTTGATTCACAGCTCATTGGCTGAAAACAAGAGCACAGTGAGCATCCTAGACGACATCGGCAGCATGTTCGATGATCTGGCCGACCAGCTGGATGCCATGTTGGAGTGAAGAGCACAGCCTGTGTCTCTGTGGCACAACCTCAGGGCCCCGGGAGAGCACAAGGGCACAATGACCAACAACATACCCACCTATCCCTTCCTAAACCTCAACCCTGGCTCCTCTCACCCCTCTTTCCTCCTCCCTTCCCCATCGCCATAACACACCTATCTCTTCTCTCTCCCTCCAAGTTGGTTTGCACAAACCCAAGCTGATGTACCTCAGGACTGGGCAGAAGGCCATCCAGGGCTTTAAAAATCAAAGACAGAGCAGAGGGTGGAGAACAGAGGCTGGGTTTTAATACATAAAGCTCCTCTCTCTGTCTATGGAATATCGCTATCTACCATGAGCAATGACTAGTAAAATAATATGAAAACAATAATAACTGTATATGACATAATAGTATGGTATGTGTATATTGTAAGCATGAGGGAAGTTTGTATCTATAAAGAAAAAAATCTCATAGTGAGAGTCATGCATTAGTACAGTTATATATATATATATATATATATATATAAATAAATATAAATATTTTATGTTTTTATTTCATGTTCAATGGTACATACAGTGTTGAAACATTAAGAAATCTATCAACTTTGATGACAGATATGTGGATTTTTCTACGACTATATTGAAGTTAAAAAAAAAAAATATATATATTATAATAAGACTGGCTCAAACATCCTGTATGTTTGGCTGTGCTCCGCTGAAGAGTGTTGTGGGCTGTGTTGAATGTAGTGAAGTGACTGAAGTTGCTGTTTCACCCCCTGCTCTGTGCTTGCTCTGGGCTCCCGATCTGTGCTGATGTGACCCTTTATGTTTCCATTCACTTTCTGCCTGTGTGAACTCATACATTCCTGCTCCTGCACAGTCTTCTTCCTTCATCTGCCCTCATCATGTGCAGTGTCCTGTGTGCCTTAACATGAGAGGTGACTTCAGTGCTTATAACACACAAGCAAACTGCTTCAATCTGAGAAAGGTCCCGTGTTCATATGGGAGGCATTGCCTTAAGCCAGTAGGAAAGGAAGGGCCTGTGGGTTCTGATTTGGTGAGGAGTAATTTTCATCCTTGGACATCTCCATTCTTCAGTCATCTACAGTAAGGTGATATATAGTTTAGGCCTTGAACTCAACAGGAATTGCTGGTTTACTTCCATGCTGTGATGCATTTCCAGACAAAACAGGATATGCAAGGAAAAAATGTACAGTGGGACTTTATGGTGAAGGTAGGCACTGAAAACCAGAATAGCTATTGGTTAGCATTATGCAATAGCCTGAGTGGCCTAAGTAAAGTGCAATGAATGAATTGTTCACAACAAGACCAGGATCACGCATTTAGAAAGTAAATAGAGTTTTGTTGGATTTTACTATATGAGTGACCTCAGAAACACAGGCGAGAACAAGGTAGAGGGGTCCATTGATGGTTGACGGATTGCAGAATGTGGTATGTCAGGAAGCACAAAGTGAGGAAGTTACAAAAGTGTGTGTAAGTGGCATAAAACAGGAACTTAAAAGAAACATGCAAGGATGCTGCAGACTGACAGTGCAGTGAACTAACAAGGATTTCACAAATGCTGATGTGGATTGATGCTTAGCATTTCCACCTACCCAAAGAATCTTCTAAGCTTAAGGCTCTGAGTTTGGATGGGTGTAGTTCCATTGGAAGCCTGCATGCAGTCTAACCTCAGCACATCGCTCAGTGGCTGTTTTAAGGGTGTGAATGTACCATGGTGTGCCTGCTTTTTGCATTCCCCCCACAATCATCCAGACAGATGTCCTTAATGACCAAAGTAAAAGCTCCAGTCCAGTTTAGCATGGGCCCATAACTTATTCTGAATAACATAGCAGTATCTAGGTTAAACATATTCACTGAGAATCACATTACAGTAACTTTATAGGGACATATATTGAGGGTAGGCTGTGCACTGCTTTTACATTTATTTGGTTTGGTCTCTGTGGACATAAGCTGTGGGGAGCGCAGTTCGCTCTTACGACAGCACCGGTCACAACAGAACCTCTTGCAAGCCTCTCAATGTCATTATCTCATTGCCAGCAAACTCACAGTCTCTCATTATCTTTAACCATCTTTGTTGCCATGACAATCTGTCTGCTCATTATTAGAATTGTCACAGTATCAAAATGATCTTAAATGTAATTAAAGAAAGGGCCCGAAGGAAGGGGACAGAAGCAAGAAAAAGTAGTTGTGTAGGTCCCACAATGCTTTAAACACCTTCAGTAGCTCCATTTATGCTTAATCCCTTCTCCGGTTCTCAGAAGAGTATTTGTAATATTTAAGTTATGAACAGAGATTATTCTAGATGTTTTCAGCAAGTATTTAATGATGCAGCATCAAGAGGGCTTGTTGATAAAACTGCTGATATTTAAGATAAAAGTTTAAAGTGTCTTCTTGGCTCTTAAAAAGTATTTTAAATGAATTGTAAATGGTCATTTTTTTTAGAACTCCAGTTTTCTTTTTTAAAGTAGCTTTTTGTGATAAGTTTTTTGACTGTCATGTCTTCAGATGAAATAAGTTGTATATTATGCAAATGTTATGTTTTTTAAAACAACATGTATGTGCCTTGCTTTAGTTCTTTTTATTTTGTCTTTCATGTTTGAACAATGCGTTGAGGATATGTTAATGGTCTTTGTCCGTCAGATGTTCAGAATTATATCCCTTTATGTTGCGGTCTGCTCTGTGGACAGAGCGCAGATGTCTGGCATGGGAATGGCTTTTATAAAAGCTTCATCATGCTTAGCGCTTCAAAGGACTGGGTGTCAATTGAATTGTTATGGCCCTGCCCCCCATCCCCCCGTGTATATAGCTGGATGTTTGTCACTGTGAATCTTCATTCAATTGTTTTCTTCACTTTAAAGTTCTCATTGTCATGTTTGCTTGTTTTTTTTTTCTTTCGTCTTTTTTAATACCAGAGAAGAAGAAAAAAAAAACTATGAAAAATAATGAAATTCTGAAAACACTGAAGTCAAACTTATTGTTGGTGCAAGATGTTATTTAATAATGAAAGCCGTTTTCAATTCCATCCTTTTTGCAGACATTTCAAAAAGAAAAAAGAAATCTGCACTGATCAGTGTGTGCAGGCTGTATATTGTGTTGATGTTCTGCCATTGACTTGTATGATACCTGCTGTGACTGGCATTAGGAACAGTGGTGTGCTTGCAGTGACTGCATCAACAGCCACCTGCTCTAAATAAAACATTATATAGAAACAATCTCATCGCCATTCAATTACTGAACACCGACAAGACCAGTGGGAAACCGCTCAACACCAAAGTGTTTCATTAGTTAACATTAAATACTAAGCACTTCTCAAAAAAACTAACAAGGTAATACCAAAGCGCCACACAGCCCTTCACAGATTTGTTTCTTCTTAACTCAAAATGTATTAAGGACACATTATGTGAAGGTTAATGACTCAAGTGCGCTCTGTATGTATTTTATACATGTAACTGTTTTTAGTTTGCATTGGAACAAGTCTCAACTTCATATCCTCTCACAAACTTATTGAGGGAAAAATACAGGCACAATGCTGCAGAAATCGTCCAATTGTCCTGAATAGTGGAGCTGGATTTGGTAGCTCCATGCCACAAAAAGGCACTTGATATCCAAAATAGCAGCATTTTTTATGCCTTTTGTTTAGTACACTTCAAGGTAAAGGGACAGTTCACCCAAAAATGAAAATTCTTTAAATTTACCCACCACCCTCATGTTCAAAACCTTAACATAAAAGACATTCTGCGGAATGTTACTGACTTCCATTGTATGGAAATATAATATTTCTCCAAATATGTTCCACAGAATAAATCAAGTCATACAGGGCTACATAAAGAGTAAAATATCACTCATTTTTGGGTGAATGTTCACTTTAAGCTTAGAGGGGAACTCAACAGTGTTCCCTTCCACTTCATTGACTTCATTACTTCTTAAAAGTTATGCTAGGATGCTCAGTGGTAATAAATTAAGTGCTTTACACTCATCAAACTAATCAGAATTACTGTTATCCTGTTCAAAAGGATTTAGTAACTAGCATGAATTACATTATAAAAGTCTTACTAGATTGGCATGGGCAAAATCTGACTTCCATGGCAAACATGGAACCATGCATGAAGCAGTTGCACCTTTGGTAAGGAAACATAGCATTATTTACACTAAAGCATGATGGATGGTCATACAAAGATTTCACATTGAAAATATCTGAGCAGTTCTGGCCGCTCAGTTGGCACTGTCAAATCGGAGATAAAAACATGGCCACTGTGTAGTCCAAAACAATGCTCTGCTGTTTCAGGCCTAAGTTGGTATAGTGTAGGTCTTCATTCAGCCGGGGGATGATGGTCGCTCCATGCATCTCCACTGGCGTCAGACTGATGCTTAGGCACTCACTCAGTCATGAGACTGCAACTCATGAAGGTCAAAGTTCAACAGTCAACAGAACACTGACACAACTTTTCCATGGTCTGCAGGGAACATGACCCTTGACTGGATTCAGCTCCATTTGTTCAGACTTCAGTTGAAGTCTTCCCAAATCTAAATCATACTTCTATTGGAAATTATCTTGTATGTATAAAATACTACGAAGGTTGGGAGATTCTGTTTGCTGTCCAGAGGTGTCCGGTAATTGGAAACAAGCCACATTCATCCAGCGCACAAAGCAAGCCGTGTTTGTCCGTCACACGAGTCCGTGCATCAGAACTCATTTTGTCTCTAATTTGCGATATATTACTCAACATGTTGACAACTAATAATGATAAGCAGTCACATTTAGCACGTCCACACCTGAGGAGAAAAAAAAAACAGAATAAATTGTTAGAGCCCATATACATTGAAAGATCTGAATCCAGTAGAAAAAGATTCAAGGAATGGTGTCTCAATACTGTTTAGCTGCTTTCAAAATAGTACAGGCTTTACAATGAGTAATGGTATAGAGTGACTAAATGTTACATAGATGTTTTTAATGTGACATTGTATGCACATACATAGCATGCAGCATATTTCTGAAGGATCATGTGACACTGAAGACTGAAGTAATGATGCTGAACATTCAGCTTTTGTTTCACGGGAATAAATTACATTTGAAAAAAAAATTAAAATAGAAAACAGTTATTTAAAACTGTAATAATATTTCACCAAATAAATGCAGACTTGGTGAGCATTAAGGGACTTTTCAAAAACATTATAGAAGTCTTTAAAACCCAGAACTTTTAACAATTGTGTACAAAAATGAAAGCACAAAAGAATTTGCCCCAAAAAGATCTTGGCAAGCTACAGTTTCAAAGCAGACTTCCCAAACTCATTGTAAGAATCTCTGACCTTTACGGTGCTGTCTACAGCTCCAGAGAAGAGTCTTCCTCTGGACACAGCGAGCGCAGTTACGCTGCCCTGGTGCCGCAGCAGAGTCTGGGTGCAGATCATGTTGTCCATGCTCCACACCTACAACAAAAAAGAGGTGGTAAATATCACAAAAGAGGTGACACATATCCCCAAATTTCACACCCTAATCCCAAGCCTTTTGTTTACCCTGAGAGAGCGATCATAGGAGGCACTGAACACTTTGGTCTGATCGGGGGTTGAGATGACGGCAAGGGCATACACTGTGCCCACGTGGCCCGTCAGCGTCCGCACCTGCTCTTTGGACTCAATGTCCCAAACCTTATTCACAGAGGAGAAATCCCGATTTGAATAATGTCCTTACATTTTCAGCTTTTCCATGACCATTACCCTTGTATGTAAAGCTCTGCAGGGCGTAGAGATTAATACTACTTACATGAATGAGGTTCTCATAGGTGCCACAAACTATATGGTGATTGGTGACTGCAATGGAGTACACACTGCCTCCAGAGGTCTGGAGCACATGGACACACTCCAGAGAACGGATGTCCCAGATCTGAGGGGAAATGGCAGACAGACCATTTCACAAAAATCCATTTCATTTATTGACACTAGATGTTAATGACTAGTATGCACCTTATAATGCACATTATGCATGAGACGTTGAAATTAAATTAAATTTAAAATAAAATGTATGCATTTAGCAGACGCTTTTATCCAAAGTGACTTACAGTGCATCCAGGCTATCAATTTTTACCTATCATGTGTTCCCGGGGAATCGAACCCCCAATCTTGCACTTGATAACGCAATGCTCTACCAATTGAGCTACAGGAACACTATAATATAAAGTATGAAATAAGGTGTCTATATAAAAAAATAAATGAGTAATATGAATAAAAACAATAGCCAAATCACTGGTTAAAACTAAACATAGTCCTGTAGAGAGATTCTCCTTGGATTAACCAATTAGAGAAGTCACTTTGACCACAAAAATGAAAAAAATAATAATAATAAAGTGCAAAAAAAGCTCCGCAAAAATCCCCTACACTCAGTGGAACATGTGAATGTTGTAATTGAGTCAGTATATTTTCTTTAAATATAAGTGCAATGTAAAAACATGTACAAAATAAGTACATTGTACTAAATTATTAATTAAAAAGTACACAGTAGTTAAGGCCACTTAATATAAAGTGGGTCCAATATTTTCTTTTATTGTATTATTCATAGAGCTTTGCCAGTAGTGTAGCTCATTTCCATTTGTCACAGTTTTTTTTTATCTCAATTTTTTCAAAATCTACATTTTGTTTAAATTAAAGGTTATAAGTCAGTTTGTTTGGTTCATTGCTTAATCTCTTTATTAAATATATATTTTTAAAAACACTATGGAAGCAATGAATGGATAATATATAACAGTGATAAAAGTGGAAAAGTAATGATCCCTGCACTCTACAGCGGTGGAGTTTGTATCTTTATTTATTCTTTCTCTGTTAGCATTTGTAGCAGTATGCACTGCACTCTGCACTCTGCTCCCAGACAGCTTTAGACAACAAACAGCTTTGGTTTGTCTGTCGTATCCGGTTTTACAAACATCTCCGAGAAATCCTCTTTTTTTTTTTTTACAGTTAGACTGAACAGTAAACAAACTCATAAGAACAGCTTTAAATTTGAAATTCTAATGTTACTGCTACAGGAATATATATATAAACAAGGCCCTTTAAAAACGAGGACAAAAATCACAAAATAAAAATGGAATTTCC
This sequence comes from Carassius gibelio, assembly GCF_023724105.1. Classification (NCBI taxonomy): domain Eukaryota; kingdom Metazoa; phylum Chordata; class Actinopteri; order Cypriniformes; family Cyprinidae; genus Carassius; species Carassius gibelio. The sequence goes on along the minus strand of NC_068373.1, from coordinate 19,323,100 downwards.
TGCATAATGAAAAATATTGCTAATCAGGACACAAAAACTGATTATATGTAGACTTCAGATGCAAAACCCGCTAATTGTTTTTAGAGTATAATTTCATAATAAAAAATATATAATAATTTTATGATTAAAACTATTCTTATTTCTTTATTTATTTTGCTACTATTTGCTATGTCTTGTCCAAAGAGGTGGACTTTTGCAGGTGGGTTTTGCAGCAAAGATGATCATAAATACCAATGAATTGACTAAAGCAACATTTCTGAAAATAAGGCATTTCAATAACTAATAACCTTTACATTGCCATTAAAGTGAAATTACTAAACCTAAACACAGGTGGAATGGTAAACGGTAAACCTAAAAATGAAAATTAAAAGAAATAAAATGCCAGACAGACTTTGCATCTGAAGTCTTCATACATATATATGTGTGTGTGTGTGTGCGCGCAATTTGCGCTGAATTGACACTAATAATAAAGTGCACACAGGCATTTTCAAGCTATGTAAAAGCTTGACATCCCCCCACCCACTTCTAACCTTTATGGTTTGATAAGATCCGCTGTACAGATGATTCTGAGAAGCAACCAGAGCTCGAACCCAGTGATTCAAGCCAGTTAGTTCCTTCTTTAGCTTTAGCTCTGTGCCCACAATATCCCACACCTACAGAGGGAGAGAGAACGAGAGAGAGAAAGAACATCAACAATCACTTGAAGAACATTCAGAATTGGTAAACAGGAAAGTCCCAGAAAGATGAGATCATTCTAGTGCTGAACCTCGACTCCCTCATTCCTCCCACACATCACCATGGTGATCCGAGCTCAGCATGTGCTCTTCAGACAGGCTCTCAGAGACAAGTGGATCTAATTCTGCTCCACTCGTGCCTCAGTAACTTAAGTCTGCACTTTTCTCTTTTCTGCTGGAGCACTGATCTCATCTTCCACAACATTTTAGGGAAACTGAAAATAGCTAATGTGCACATCAACAAATGGGGCAGAATAAAGCTCAATATAAGCGGCTTGGTTGGGCTTGTGTCTGCAGACATGCACATCTTCTCTTCAACAGATGCCACTGACCTTAATGGCTTTGAGAGAGCCACTGAAAAGCATGTTGTGTGAGGACACTAGAGTGCACACTGGGTTGTCATGTGCCCGGATCGTGTTCACTTTCTGCAAGGTCTGGATATCCCAAACCTGAGGGAGAGCAAGCACATATCTGCGTTATATGTACATGGACCATGTCATGAACATTTGATTACTCTGATAAATGTATTTCAGAAACACTCACAATAATGGTGCAGTCAGCTGAGCCGCTGTAAAGTTTGTTCCTGCAACAGAAAGGAGAAATAAAAATAAAGACCTCCTGTCTAACATGAAATTACATTTGCAACCCATTTTACTTTCACAATTCCTTCAATTGTTAATTTTTAAATATAACTTTTTTTCCCCCCAATTTATTTGGATGTTAACATTTATTTGTAACATTGTTAATACTTTTAACAATTAACAATGCATTATAGGGCTATGCAAAAAATCTCGTCAGTAAAGGTGCTCCTGTAATTAGAAGTACGTCTCCAGCACGCGCGTTCAGATCAGGGTTGCCAGATTTTCAAAACAAATCCTGCCCACTTGCTTCTCAAAACTAGTCCAAAACTAGCCCAATTGAATTTCCAGGAGGTTCCCCGATAAAAATTGCATCCCAGGGTTAAAATAAAAGTTTTGTTGGCATGGTTGCCTTGGTAAAATTCGCATTTTAGGGGCTAAACATCACGTTATTTGTATTGGGGTACCTTCAACCCACGGAACCAGTGTTGCCAAGCCTGCGGTTGTTTTTCATGTCCACAGGTTGAAGTGATACAAATAACATGATGTTTAGCCCCTAAAATGCAAATTTTACCAAGGGAACCCCACCAAAACAAAATTATTTTATCGCCCGGAACGAAACGTGAATGGGCTAGTTTTGAGAAATAATTGGGCAGGTTTTGTTTTGAAAACCTGGCAACCCTGATCTGAACGCACGTGCAGGAGATATACTACTAATCACAGGAGTGCCTTTACTGACAAGATGCATGCACATGAAAATCGCATTCGATTTTTTGCACAGCCCTACTCCATTATTTACATATTTTTCTGTATTTAAATATTCATGTCTGAATTCAAAACCCTCAAAATGCTTACCCCTGAATGCACAATGCCAACACTATTCCATCATGGCCCTCAAGGGTTTTCTGACACTTATATGTGGTGCATGTGTCCCAAACCTATGTGGAGCACAGAAGTACAGGACATTAATGTAGATTAAGAGGGATGCACATAAACCAAAAGAACAGAAAACTAGTGGGAGGTGAAATTACCTTGATGGACTTATCTGATGACCCACTAAAGAGAAGATCGCCGGTAGAATAGACACACAAACACCACACCGGACCCTGGTGGCCCACAAAAGTACCCTTGCATTTGAAGATCTGCTGGGGGTCGTAGGCTGCAAAACATTTCATACAGTCAGACAATAACATAATTTCCTCACAAAAATTAGGAGCATAAACGAGGAAGAGACACTCACAGCCCAGTATACCCATATTGAGTCTGGCATTGATGTGAGACAGTTCATCCTGCAAACAGAGGGCTGGGTTAGTAAGCTCTTAATACTGAAACACCACAGTTGTACATCGTAATTTGGTGAAAACCAGAGTGAAAGTAGACAAACATTAAGCATGGAAGCATCTCGTCTGAACTCCATCAGATCTTCACTGAGCTTACTCTGGTTCTCATCCAGCACATCTGCCATATTAGCACAAGAAAACCCCAAAAAAATAAACATTCATGAATATTTTGACCTGAAAACAGTAAGCAGTTAAGACTTAGTTTCCTCACCAAACTTGAGCTCCAAGTTCTTCTCCAGCTGGTCTAGTTTCTCAGACAGTTTGCCCAGCATGGAGCGCAGGAACGAGATGTCCTGGTCCTTCTGCGCCAGTGTCACCTGCATCTCATGGAATCGGTCATCCATCTGCTGGAGAAACTCCTTCAGCCCCTCGAACTTACACACCTCCAGATGCGTCTCATACGTGTCCTGATTCCCAATAAAGGTGCAACTAGAGAAAAGTAAGCAGAGATTAATCAAAACTGTTTTATTTCATTATCTACGCAACTAAAGGAAAGATGGTTAGATTTGCAAAATTCCATACCCATATTTAGAGTGAGGGCACTTAATGTGTTCACACTCTTTCAGATGGGACTCCAGGTTCATGGTGAGCAAGGGAGGGCAGTTGGGGTTGTTAGGACAGCGAACAGGTCTGTAGTCACAGCTTACTTCATGATCTCTGCCACACACAATCCAAAGTCATTACACTCCCTCTGCATGACTCATGACTACGTCCCAACAATAGAAATTAAATGCGGTGTGCTCACTTCCTGGTGCTAAGCTTGATGGTGAATGGACAGCCAAGTGGGTCAACCTCAAAGGCACCGGGTTTTCCCGAGGCAGCTGGGTGACAGCCGTACTTGCAGTGGATGAAAAGCTCTCCGATTTGCTCGGCCACCGCTATGTTATTCACTACCACCGTGAGCTTAGAATTGTCCACAGGGCATTTCTCTGTAGAAACACGAGTTATTGGCAAAACAAAAATACTACTGTATGTCGAAAACATCACTCAAGCCAAGAGCATAAAAATGAAAGAGTTAGCATGGAGAGGAAATGAAAGAGGAACTGAGCTAGAGACTTGGTCCAAAATGAACTTGAAGCCACTCCTGCTAACGCTGAGTGAATTTAGAGAATTTAAATAAATATTCAAACAAATTTCAGAAAGAATTCAGATTGCTTCAGCTTCGTTCACATTTTATGCAGCATCCTTCTGCTGTTATTTTTTCTTTTTACAATAATATATACAGTACACCCCGCAATAACAAAGCAAAAAAACTAATTTGTGATAACTTTTTAAATGCATTTAAATAAAAACGCTTTAGATTTTTGTCTTTGATACTACAGAATTAATACCTCAAAAAAAAAAAGACAGATAAAGTCATATAATCAAATATATATCAAATCTATCTAGGCATCCTTGACATTCTGGATGGCAAGTTTTCTACATTTCCATGAAATTTGAGAATGACAACGTTTTCTGTAGAAGATATTTTCACTACATAATTATTGTGGTCGAAAAAAAAATTCACAATAACAATATTATTGCGAAACATACAGAACCTTTGAAAAAAAGAATAATACTATCTCTTTTCTGTCCAATTAATCATACTTAAAATATGAGTGCAGGGAAGTGTAGAGAGAGTTTGTAACCGTAACTGCACAAAAGCATACAAAAAGAACTTAGTAAAAATAGTGCTTCCTCACTACTGGCAGCAATGTTCATCGTGGGAAAGCTGAAAGCAAGACAAATGCTTAGAGAAAAAACGCTATCCTTACCTGAGGTCAAGGCACATCGCCTGCAGAATGTGTGCTAAAGTGACAAAGGAAGGGAAAAGAGAGCACAGTGAGAGTGAATAAGAACTGAAATTTCATCTACTCAGCTCTTTTAAGTGTAATTCATCTCTCAACAGACACTTGTATTGTGGTGTTCAACAGCCTAACAATGCCGTAGGAAACAGGTCAATGAGGCGTGCTGTTCACAGCCCAAGCTGACAGGAAAATCAATACATGGCCTGGAAACAGATCACGACAGACAGCCCTATCCTGAGGGAGAGGTGAGGGGGCGGCAGGCTGACTCACTCCGCAGGTGGTGATGACGGGGTCCTTGAACACGCTGCAGCACAGCTGGCAACAGAGCTTAACAGAGGGCTGCTCTGCAAACACCTGTGGCTCCTGGGAAGTAAAAAAGAGGAAGGGTGAGAGAGAGCGAGAGAAAGTCAGCCTCGTGCTGGACACATGTCTAGGTCGCTCAGTCTTTAGCGTCACTATACTAGATCAACATGTGAATAGGAAACAGAAGACTGCTGACACTCACTGTGTCTTCCTCTTCCTCGTGCAGAGAAAAGGTGGAGCGCAGCGACATGTTGGACTCGGAGTGCAGAGAGCGAATCGAGATGGCAGAGTCTGAGCGACGAGGGGTACTAATGGGCGGCTGCAGGGACAGGGACAATTAGCATCTAACTATAAAACTTAAAAAGTAAATATTTGAATTACCATAAACCACTTTTGCATCTAGCCAGGCGTTAAAAGCAACAATACAGTCTATGTCTAAGGAAAGAATTCATCCTGTATTCATGTATTCTCTTATAAACAGTCAGGGCTAAATACAATAGGAAAACCACAAACAGCAGAACAATATATCAGTTGCATTTATCAAAAACTAAGAACTGCCCAAAGAGCAAATAAGCTAGTCCAAAAGCTTGCTATTATGTACATCAATGACAAAATTGTGAGGTGTTTGTGTGATTTCCATTCCTCTATATGTAAATGTACTTGGCTGTTGTGAAAAGGGATGGCGTCGTGATTACCATGCCATCATCGTCGTCACGAGCGGAGAATGTCAGAGTGCTGGAGGATGAAGGGGTTCTGCGGTGCTGTTTGTAATTAGTTTCCGCTAAAATGAAAGAATACAGTAACAAGCGAATGATTGAACCTTGTTGCTAAGCAAACAGTCACATGGAATCCTGTACAATCAATGCTAATCCCAGTCATTTTCAACACCAGCAATTTCTTTCATAGTGGTTTTCATAGAGGTACAACATGTACATGAGAAAATGTTTTTTTTTTTTTTTTTGGCATTTTAAAACCACCGTGTCATGCATTATAACACAGTTATAAGGACCACTTATAATGCAATTTGTGTGCAATATTTTAGCTTTTAATAAAAAAAATTATTCTAAGATCCTAATCTGAATCCAAGTAGCCCAACAGATAATACTGACCTTTTGCTACTTGAGGGACCGCTGGAAATGTGGATCCGAAACTAGCTTCCATTTTGGCCTGCATACAAAAGAGTATGGAATAAGAAAACAATTGAGAATTTATGCTACAGAAGTCTTTATTAAACTTGTAACAATGTAAATAAATATAATATCCATTCGTTCTTACCCGGTTGCTGATGTCAGGTGAGGGTAGAGTTATAGTGGCACCTGTCACAGATCCTCCTGAGAAACGATCAAAATGTGATGATTTACTACAGCTCACAACACAGCAAAGCCCTGTAGAAAATATCTGCTGCCGCCTAATTAAAGAGAAAAACATAAGCTATATATCTATCTTTACACACACGTATATGACATGTAACATATGTATGTTAACATATATAGATATACATACTATACACACACACACAATGCATTACATAATATATATATATTTATCACTACACTTCATCTAATTCTATGAAGACAAAAAAATCAATGTGATTAAACTGGTGAAAAACGTTTAAAAAAAGGTGACCGGATACAGAATATATTTTCATTGTGATTTTATTTTCCAATATATCCTAAAATCTTGAAAAACGTATATGGACACTTATTTTTGCGTCAACTAACCCTTCATGAAAAGCGCTGTTGATACACACTCTTTTATTATATATATTTAAAGAATATCAGCTGTAAAGAACAGCAGACATATTTCCCGACAGAGCGTCAAAACAAAGCACGGCGTTAAACATGAACAGATCTCTCTGTTAGCAAAGCAGAAGCCACAACTGACACAAGATCAATGATTCAGCTCTCTTTATGTCTCGCAATTGGTGAGATTTAAACGCTCCGATTATAAACAATGCTGTTACAAAGTAACGTTACGCAGCTCACCATGTTTTGAGACAGCCAAGATTTTCTTAGCGGATGACTGCTAATAATGGGGACATTGTCTTGTAAGCATCAAATAAAACGGAAATACATTACATAACATGTTAACAACAGCAAAACACGCAAAAAAACAGACAAACAATCAAGCAGATTCGTTTGATGATATGCTAGTGATGATGTGCTAGTGATTTTCGTGCCTGAAGTGAGCTGGCTAGCGGTGTTGGCTAGCAGACGAAGTTGGTTTGTCCAACAGCTTTAAAACACCATATTTAGCTTTACCAAATGTAGTAAGACAGACTTCTATCTTAGCTACAAAAGACATAAGATACGTCTCGCATGTCTATTTAGCCAAACAAATTAGATTCTCACCATTAATACCAAATCAAAGTCTGCAGATGGTCCAATTTTAATCTTTCTCTCTCACACCCAGACGCATATTACAGAGGATTGTGGGAAATGTAGTGCGGAACAGAAAATACGCTTCATTGTCGGGAATTGACGCAACAAGTTCCTGGAATCGCCCGAGGATTATTGAATATTCAGGAAGATGAGACCAATATGGTTGGATCATGTTTTTTTCCCTGGGTATTTTTCAAGTCAGTTTAAGAGTTTAAACGTCAAATGTTTACATTAGTGGTATGCAGTCTGATTCATCTATGAGAGTCGAATCTTTTGAATTCTGCAGGCTGCACCGTTAGGCCAGTATGTGTCAGAAAGAATCATTCATTCACTCTTTGCATGACTTTAAATCAATGTAAAAACTAAAGCAAGCCCAAGTAGAGGCTCCAATAAAAAAATGAGCCAGTGCAGTGCATGGAAGTGAACAAGAACGACTCGTTCACTTAAAAGGTTTGTTCAAAACACTGATTCATTAACTTAAAAGATTCATTAACGAACAACACTAGTTCCGATTCAACATGCCCGCATTATAATGTCACGTTACGCTTTTTGTTAGCATATATTTTAGTTTTGATTGCACGGTTTTCAAAATTCTGGTTTTGCGCACAGCTGCATATTCTTGAATGTTTGTCAGGACAATACCTACATTTCTATTTACCATTTTAATTCTACCATATTGAGTTAATTAGTTAAACGGAAGGGGGAGCTGTTTGCCCAGAGCTTATTGAATTAAACTGCTCTGTAATTCACATTCACTCAGCGAATACTGTAATTTAGACAATTATACCACCTCTTTTATGATGCCACCTGATTTATACTGTTTTCTCTATGTTGATTAAAGGAACAATTAAATAATTTACTTAGGTTAGGCCATCCAAGATGTATTTTCATTACGTCTTGTTCACAAATAGTTTCTCTGGAGTGAATGGGTGCAGTCAGAATGGGAGTCCAAACAGCTGATAAAAGCAAAAGCATCACAATAATCCAGACAACTCAAGCCAATTAACATCTTATTCCTTTAAATTCGGCTATGTAGTTTTTATCAGTTATAAATATTTCAGTGAAATATTTTGGAAATATTTCTTCATGTGCTGTAAACACTGTAAACGTTTATGTCATCTGTTGCACTGTAGTATTTTATGTAGTATATATTAAAAGGTTCCAATACTTTTTAAATGTATCCATCGAAATGTATAAAATTTAATTTTTTTGGCATTGTTACTGCCGTACACTTTTCAGCAGAGATTGATAATTTGACCTGCATTCACCTGGCTGGAGATGCTCCATTATGCTGTTCTCAGAGCCAGGTAAACCACTTAAGGCCAAAATAAATGCAGAAATGTTGTGAATATAGCATGTCTTTGACTGCTAAGGTCCTGATTCCTTTCAGCTGCCCCTTCCTTTAGAGTAGCTTACGGTGCCTTGCATTTGCTCTTTGTGTTAAAGCACTAATGGCAGTTTCTCATGGACACCCATCAATTTAGGACACATGGGACATGTCTTTATCTTCAGGATATAGTCCTAGGCTATTCTGTGTAAATTCTCTTTGATGAAGCATTACAGACTCTATGAACTGTTGTCCTACCTTCCACTCAAGATACTCTTTGTACTGTTAAGCCAAAGAATAGCCAGTGCACCCATCAAAAGCTTGACCCCATCGGCAAGCCATTGCAGGGCGTTCTTCATTCAGGATCCATTAAGCGTATTCAGAGCAGAGCTCCATTCTTCCCATATATCCATGCAATAAATGATGCAATAAAAATAGGATGTGCTAAAGGAAGTAGATGGCTGAACGTAGAACTGGCCAGTGGCCATTCGTTTGTGAAACACAAATATCTGAAAAAGCTTATTCAGACTGGTTAATGTATTGTCATTTTACTGAATACACTTTAAAAACAGTCATTTTGGATAAAAAATACTTAAAACAATTAAGCATAACTTCTCATAGCTTTGTCAATACAATACATAATGAGTTTGGTGTTCTACTGGGATCTGATACAGATAATGGAGGTTTGCAATCAACTGTCAGAATATGTTTCATATATATATATAGAATCCATATGTAATCCATATGTTTCAATATGCAATCCATTCAGAATTGTGCATATTGAATCTAATGACCATTAATCTCATATATTTAGCATATAGGAATAAATTATATTTATCAGTATTTTAGCTGTGGTTCACTTTGGTTAGTGGCAGTCACTTCTTTTCCATTTTCGCATTATTGACCCAATATTGTTTAGTTAATTAGATCAGATGTTTTCATATTAGATGGATTCTGTGATCTTTTTTTTTTTTTTGCCATATTGTTTTATGAAAGAGCAACTGGTTAATGTTTTTGTCTGTCTTTCAACAAGACATCCCTTGTTTTTTTAGCGTTAGCCAAAAATGCCTTGTGGTGATGGTGGTCCAACAAAAGGGACTGATCTCTGATCTGCTGCTCCTGCAGGCACCACTCCTCATCTTACACCTCCTGATGTTGCTCGTAGGTGAGATATCACAGACGACTGACATGAGTGCTGCTCTGAGATGAGCATATGTCAGATGCCCTTGTATCAGCCAACAGGCAAACTTTTAAATCTCCCTGCGAGCAGTTTACAGTCATTTCACCCTTTATGGAATACTGTTGTCAGTGCTTTCAGGCTTATGCCAAATTGTGTGCAATAGCATTTGTAATATAAGGTTAGGGTTAGGGTTAGGGTTAGGGTTATTAATACAAACTACATGTATTTGTTACATTTATGTTTTGCATAAATTAACAGAATTAAAAAAAAAAAAAAACAGTCTCAATCATGTAACAATGTAACTTTTGGCCAAATAGCAGTAAAACAATATTATATATATATTTGTTTTACAGAAGAACATTGTTTTAGTTGTGGCTCTGCTCCTCTGCATGGATAAATGAGATGAGACGCATGGGTGAATGACATATAGTCTATATGCAATTTCATGCCAAATTCGTAGACAGCTCTACAACAAGAATACTTATTGAGTGCTGTAGGGATGACATATTTTTGCAAACCAAAATGCATAAAACCACTTCCGGTTTCATCATCGTCAGTGGGTGTTTTGTTAAATAAGATCTAGTTTACAGAAGATCAAGATATTTTCACATTTTATTCTGTGAAACACATCTGCAAGATGTTTGTTAAAGATTGCTTCTTCTGGAAAGCTTCTGTGTACAAACATCTGATCGACATCTTTAAGATGTCAGTTTTACATACATTCTAAATCATAAACATCTTCTAGACATTTTCAAAACATCTGTTTGGCATCTGATGTGAAACATCCTATAGACGTATTGCAGATGAGCAAACATTCAAAAAAAATTGAGTTCTGCAATAGTCTTGCAGATAGACGCCGCAGTCTCTGTGATGTACGTGTGCTATCTGGGATCAATAAAACCCCTATATGTTTATAAGTAATGGTGACCATTGTGTAGTTTGTTTATATAGCCTCTATTTAAATTTTTACTTCTGCTGATTTTATTTCAGCATCCAAATTTATAAAGGTTGTGTTTAACTTGTCCAAACATCCAAAAGCCAATGAAAAAATCCAATTGTGTTTATGTCGAAGGAACCAGGGTGATACTAACTTCCATGTTGGCCTAAACTACAAAAATACATCACCGCAGCGTTCTATTACAGGCTTATTAATGGATAAAGACATGGTTTGGAAGATTTGCACACACCAATTAATAAAATGTTGTTATTTCTTAAAAACAAAGTGTAACTTTAAATGTGTTTAATAAGTTGCGTTCCAACAGCGTTCAGATTTAGAGTAAAGGTTCACTGTATCACTCCAATGATCTTGTCTACAGCCAAAATCGTTTGAAAGCATTTCCTTTCGAGCGAGCGCTGTTTCAATTCAATGAGCGAGGACTGACTGACTGGGACATTAAAAAAAACCCGGAGCGGATCACAGAACGCTTTGAGTTTGGAAGGAAAGCTCGGCGGATTCGCGTCAAAATACGTGCCGTTCCAAATCGGCTCTCAAACTCCGTGTTGCTTGGCAACAAACGAAGCTTGACGTTTTGACTGGAACTATTTTAGTTGGCGTAGAGAAAATAAAAAAATAAAAACGATTTTTCTTGTTTACTGAACTTTTATTTAGGCAAGAAATTCATGCTGACAGCCTGATGTTCATCAAAGCTGATTTTCTTTAACAACAAAAAAGCTCAGTTTTTCCATATTAGGGCAAAGTGGTCTAAAAGTTCCGGAGAGTAGAATCATATGCGTATGGAAAATCTAAACTCTGACACTGACAAGTCTAGCGCCAAAAGGACGTCGGGTTTCCTTTTGTCTCCAACATTAGGAGAGACATTTAGACTTGAGCTGCATATAACCGCCCTCTGTTTCCCCCTCCCAGGCAGATTTGCCCCAGCACCTCCTCTACACATTGGCCCAGCAGCGGCTGAGCAGCACTTTACTAGGCTGTAACCACTGCCATCGGCTCAACTTCTTCAGCATCGTTTCAGCTGTCTCTTGCGCTGCTGCCGGAGCTTGCGAGCCTGTCTTCAGTCTCCCCGTCTAGTCTTTTGTCTGTCTACATCGGATATACAGTCGTCCATCGTTTTTCGTCAATTAGACACAAGCGTATGTGTTTTTGATTGATCTGAGGACATTTCCCATAGATAAGAACATTCTGCACCAAAGACGGGCTTCGGGTATTAACGTTATCCAAAGGTAGCTACATCACCGAGGTAAGCGACACAAATGTGAATTCATATCGATCTCATCTTTTTCGTTATTGTCTCTTGATGACAGTTGACATAACTTATGATGTTAGTGGGAAATGTTATTGATACCCATGCATTCTTATTTTTTGCATTTTCATATTGTTTTTTTTTTTTTTTTTTTTACCCCTCCCTGCATCCGTCGTCGCTGTGGTTGCCAGTGATTTTGCCGGTGTTACATAAAACTTAGATTTTCAGCATCCTGCTTTTTACCCGCCCCTCATTTTTGATTAATAAAATCATTGGGTTATTTAAATGTAGCCTATATTTACAAGAAGGAGGAAATTAAGAAGCCTGCAATTCAGACTTCAGCCTGCAGTAGCTTCTTAATAGTTTTATCTGCTCTGGGAAACCTAAATACATCGGAGGTAACTGAGATACAGCAAGTCATGCTGGTCTTCATCAGATGATCATGTAGCTGCAGAAATTCTGCTATCTTATTTCTTGACAGATTTGATGTCTAATTTATCTTCTTTAGTTCTTTATACACCAGCAATATCAGTTAGGACACAACACACACGTATCATTAATATAAATGTGCTTTTGTTTAGTAATTGTTACATTTTTAATTCTAGTTTTTTATTTATTTTTAATCAAACTGAAATGTACCCTCCCTATTTGAATGCAATGTGGTGATGACCTACATGATTGAACCACCTACATGAAGAACTTGATTTGAGAAGTTTGTCCTGGTCCTCCATCTAATATGTCACACTGTCCTTTTGTACACATAATATTATGAACAAACCAAAAACATAAACCTGAATAGTCTCAGCCATTCATTTAATAAAATATATATATTTTTGCATCAGTAATATTTGTTTCATGACTAATGGGGTGGAAAAAGAGGTTTGGGGCTTGTGGCAAACTGCTGTATATTCTGGGCCACTGTTGATTATATATTTGTTTAAGGCCTCAGTGAAGCACTGAAATCAGTGTATTTACCTTTGGCAACAACAAAAGATTTCAGATTTCATTATATTGACACACAAATTCACATTTAAAAGGTATTTCTTGGATATCCCCATACGCGTTAAGTATTTATGGATGGTTTGAAAGAAGTTGAAACATCTGTGTCCCCTAACCATTTATTCACATCACATTTGACTGGAAAAACAGCGCAATCTCCTGCAGCTGCTCTGAGTGTGTTTAGTGTCAGATAGTGAAATCAGAGCTTTTAGAGCGCGAGGCTCCAGTGTCTGGCTGGTGTTGCTGGGAAGCACTTAAAAGCCTTTATGGGATGGATGTAGACAGGCAGTTGAACACCTGCATGCTGAACTGTCTTTGCACTCTGGCTCACACATGCCCTAATGCTGGACTCCTCTCAACACAAAGAACTCTCAAAACTCAAACTCGGATCCCCCTTAACTCCTGCTCAGAGAGGAGGACTATAGCATCTAATTACTGAAATCTTTTATTTGAAAGCTAAATTTATGCATGCAGAACATCCCAGAAAAAAAATAGCGAACGGAAAAAGTAGAATATGTGCAGTTACAGTATGTTTATTGAGAAATGTTTTGTGAGGAAGCCTAAAATGTGAGTGGTGACATCTATTCAGCTCGTTTTTAAGTCAAAATTTAAATGTAGCATGACTGAATTAGCCTTAGACTACACACACACACACAAAAGAGCTTTTTAAGTTAATAACCACACATTTTTACTTTGTCAGTTGTTGTAAAATAAAAATGCAAGAACAGTGAATAAAACTTTAATTAAATGAAGGAATCAAATGCAAAATAAAAAAGAGAATCAAATATACCAATATTTGATGAAAAAGTCCAAAATGCATTATTGTAGTATCAGAGCAACTGAATATGACAAAAAAGTGGTTTCATGGTTTACACTCTTAAAAATAATGGTGCTTTAACGATGCCACAGAAGAACCTTTTTGTCAAATGGTTCCATAAAGAACCTTTAACATCTCAAAAAGGTTCTTCAGGTGATAAAAAGGGTAAGAAAAAGATGGTTCTTCTGTGGCATCTCTGTGTGAAGCACCTTTATTTTTAAGAGTGTATTTTCATATCATGGAACATATGCAAACTGTTCAGCATGGGCATACAAATCACATTCACAAATCATTATTACTGTTCTTACAAATAGTGTGAGGTGTTGTTTTGGCAAGATTTCATTGCAATCGTCATCGACTGATGCAAAATCAGCTTTTTAAGTTAACATATGTTACATTTATATTTTGAGGCAGCACAATTCACCTGTCTAAAAACATAGGATGGCTGTGGAAAGAGTCATGTAAAAAATCCACTAAATCAGTTTAAATATGAGCATTTGTTTTGGGACAGTGTGCGAAAACACTATTTCTTGTTTCGATCTTTTTGTTTAGGTTTAGTTTGATCACTTCCACATCAAGCCGCAGTCATGGATGAGATGGACTTGCCCCAGATGAAGAAGGAGGTAGAAAGCCTCAAGTACCAGCTGGCCTTCAAAAGGGAGAAATCCTCAAAGACAGTGACAGAGTGAGTCTGCTTTCTTTAGTTCTACACACTGTACAGATAGTCTCTGTTCCAACTATCATATTTTATTCTGTCGCCCCATATCACAACAGAAAAGATAATGACTTCTTCTACCTTCCTTCTATTTTTGTTGCTTTTCATCATATAATCAAGTACAAAAAAGCTAACAGTAAGCCATTAGAACATCACCCATGTATTCTGTCCTTTTATTATCCAAATACTTAATTGTCATCGGTTAAATGGCATTGACCAGTCAATGTTTTGTTATAATAACTTCTAAACATTACATTTAATGGTTGTTTTGACAATATAATAGTTCTACTTCTATTTCTCTCATATTACTCTGTGAGCTCTCTCTTTGCATACTAATGCAAGTTAAGACTAGCTAATTGGAGCAATTTTGTGACTTTTTGCTGTGCATTTTAAGGATTTCAGTATTATTTTAATATTCAGTGTAGCGTAAAGGTTATGGGGTCAATTAGATTTTTTAATATTTATAAAAGAAAAACAGTCTCTTATTTTCGCCGAGGCTGCATTTGTTTAAAAATACAATAAATATTGTAATTATTGTGAAATATCATTAGAAATTGAAAATAACTTGTATTTTAATGTATTTTAAAATATAATTTATAACTGTGATGGCAAAGCTGAATTTTCAGCATCATTACTCCAGTCTTCAGTGTCCCATGATCCTCCAGAAATCACTCTAATATATTAATATGCTGCTCAAGAAATATTTATAATTACTGTCAATGTTGCAAACAGTTGCATAATATTTTTTGTGGAAAAACAAAATAAAATAAAATAAAAAAGAATATATTTATTTATTTATTTGATACATTTTCAGGGTTCTTTGATGAATAAAAAGTTCAAAAGAACAGTATTTATTTGAGATTTGTTTTTGTAATGTAAAATGTAAAAGTCTTTTCTGTCAAATTTGAACAGTAGTGTATATGGCAACCATAAAACCAAAACAACGTATATTCATATTGTGTTGTTCGTCACACTTTTTTGTTATAATAAACTATATTTTAGCAGATGCTTTAAGCTAATATAAACTCTGGAGGTAATATAAGTAATGTAAGTAAATCATTGAAATAACAATAATAAAATAAATCATCATCTAATATGTTAAAAAATGTATGATGACGCCCCCCCACACACACACCTAAATGATCCTCTCTACATAGTTCAAACCTCATAGTTCCTGTTGTGAAGAGTGATCAGTTTTATCAGTGGCTTCTCTAAACTGTTTCCTGATTGAATAACCCATATGCCACCATAAACTCACTGCAGTTATTTCTGAATTTTCAGGTTCACCTCGTGTCACAAATTAGGCTGCCCAGAGGCCAGGTCCTCTTGGTGATTGTTCAGGACAAAGCATTAGCTCTCAGATCTCTGGTGCTTTACTCTCCAATTTGAGAGCAAGCATGGCCTGTTAGTCACACCCTCCACTGTCACATTACACTGACATCTCATTCCCTGCGTCCCAGGGCTCTCTTCCTGAAATATTCACAGTAGTAATTTTTCTGCTGCAAATTACCTTTTACCAGCCAGAAGTGAACAGCTTCAGTGTTATTGTGTAGTTTAGCTGAATAAGCAATTGTGGAGTCATAATGTTGGGTCATGATGACTTAATAGCGTTTGGGTATGGATGGAGTCTAGCTTGAGTCTAAGAATATCACTCTCATCTGACACATCGTTTCTATTAATCGCCTTATGATGGATAATGCTTCAGCGAAGAGTTACGTGATTATCACTCTCATTTATCATTTGTTCAACATGGGTGCAATCTTGCACGGCCCCAGTTCCTTCACACTCTGCATCCTTGTTCAAAGTCACATGCATACAGAGCAAATCTCTGCTCTATTTACTCCTAAATAGTACACATTTTTGCACCAAATTTGTTACTTTAAATAGATTACGCACTTAGCATTGAGTCCCAGAATGATGAGGGAACTTCTCCTTCCTCTCCTCAGCCTGGTGAAGTGGATCGATGAGTGTGTGCCTGAAGACCCTTTCCTGAATCCTGAGCTGATGAAGAACAATCCATGGGTGGAGAAGGGCAAGTGTGTGCTTCTATAAAAGAGTAGCAGCAGCAGCAGCAGCAGCAGCAGCGGCAGCAGCGGTCGCCCCAGCCCTCCGTCTGAGCCTCCACCAGCCTGACAGGATCACACGGCGCTTGCTCTCTGTTTCATTACCTCACCATGAATGTACAGCAGCTTAGCATCCACTGCACAACAAATCTCACACTCATGCACACAACATTAGCTCTATATAGTCAATTGAAGAATCTGACACTTTGACATGCATTACTATTATATTTGTAACCATCAATATACCTTTATATGCAGTTAGTGGAATTTCTCTTGCCTACTCGCCGAGTTCAAGCATGTAGTGTCGACGTCGAAATGTTACTATTTACGCCACACTCAGCAGTTACAGACATTTTTAACCATGTACAGATCGTTTTAATTTATTAACTTATTTATGATCATGAATTAATTTATTTATGGTTTGATTCGCTACCGAAGCTGTTGGCGCCGACTGCTTTAAAAATGACGATGGACCTGCTGTTGTTCAGCTGCACCCTTCCTTCCTCGAAAGCTACGGATAATGTTTTATTTGATTTTTTTAACGCATCTTGCCAGGTCACCATCAAATACTGCCTTGTACACAATTTCCTTAAAAAGAATGTAAGTGTGTGAGGGACTAGTAAACCATCAGCACCCTAAAGCATCGAATGGATATGCAAACGGTGAGGTTGTGCACTGGCCAAGGCTTTTTTTTTTTTTTAGATTACTAGCTCAATCTGCACTTATGGCAAGGATGTGTGGTTAATCTGTGACTTTTAATTTGTTCATGTTTTTATATATCCAAACAGTAGGAACCTGTCCAATTATCTAGAGGCGTGTTACATATGAGAATGCTTTGAGAAAATATGCATAAGATCAAGTACTAGTTTAATAAAAAGCAATAAGTGATTACATTTTTTTATTGAATGTTTTACAGAACATATTACTGAATAAAGTAGAGGATTTTTAGACAGCTTTAATGTCATTTGTGTGTTTCAGTTGGGCGTGTGTCATGGTATGGCAAGGGTATTATATTTTTCTGTTTACACGATAACAATTTCTGATTACAGTAACACATTCATTTAGTTTGAGAATGTACTAATGTAATATAATGTAATAATAAATTATGATAAAAAATAACAATTAATCATGTCCTTTCACCCAATTATGGAGCGCTGTACATGACATGCATGGGAAATAAAAACACAATATTGTTGGCATGTATAAATAATTAAGAAAAGAAGAACAAAAAAAATCACCACTTTGCACTAATTCGTTCCCTCATTGTAGTTAAATCGTGGCCATAATTAAAACGAGTAGCAAATTACTACAGTATGGCCATAATTAAACTAAAATGAGGGAACAAATGAATAAAACATGGACACAAATTATTAAATTGTGGGAACAGATTCTTCATTTTGTGGCCACATTATCTATTTTTCTGTACACCACATGCAGCTTTCTGTACCTCTGTACCTAAATTTCACAATAACACTATTTCTTACTGTAAGAGCTGCTTGAATTACCACCTTTATGTTTTTTTGAAAGCTCAAGAATAAGGAAAGCAAAACAGCCATAGACAACTGAATGGTTTCAAAGTTTATAGGTGAACTGCAGTTAACTTTACACAGTGTCCTTAGAAACATAACACTTGTGGCTTGAGATGCTGAAAAACAGCAGGACTGCACAACAGCTGCATGTTTACATAGACCAACAATTACAAAAATATCAGAGGCAATAAACAAGAATGTTTCCCGTGTGAACGGCCCCCCGGTTTCGGACAGATTCAGAGTGCTTAAAGCCTCTTTAACCAAAAACGGCAAATGCATGCTTTTGGACTGTAGGCAGGTCATGGGCTTATATTCTATGATATTTCAATAAAACAAACAATATATTGACATCTAAAACCACTTTTTATGCTTATTTAGTGCTTTCATCACATGCAATCTAATGTCTTTAAAAGATCTTCATTTGGGGTCTTTTATCAACAAATACTACATGTACAGTTATTCATTTAGCAGATGATTTTATCCAAGGCAATTTACAAAAGAGGGATACAAGCAATTCATTCTAAACCACCTTAAACGTCCTGCTGAGAGAGAGGCAAATGTCTTTAACAGATCTGATATCTCTTCTGTAGAAGTGAGCCATAGCACAGCTTTGTACAAGACCACTAGCACAATGAGCACAGTCTGGCATCCTTTTATCCGCATTCCCAAATCACTGCACAAAGCATTACAAACTCATTCTCAGCTACATAATGGAACACCTAAGACTAAGAGAAACAACATATTTTTCCCATTAAGGGAAAGAATGTAGCTCTTCTTTTCACACACTTTAACTTTCACTCTGTGCAGACCTGTCTGTGTATTGCAAGTGAGAGTTTACCAGGTATTATAATCAAAGCCAATGAATCATCATGCACTTAATAGATCTGTGCATGACTGTCCAGTCACACATTTACAACAAACAAAGATGCCATGAGTGGTTCTGGGGACCATGAGACTAATGCAGTGATAATGGCTCACCCTCTAAGATTAGGATTGATAATCCTGATGCCCATTGCCTAGCCACACATTCACATGATTGCTCTCTACGCTGGTTGAACCCGCAGCAGATGACACTCTAATCTGCCCAAAATAATCCACTCTCTCAGCTCCTTCACAAATCTCCATTTCTAAATACATACGGGATCACATGGACCAATAGTCTGCCTAAATGTACACATCTGGGGTAAAGTGCTACTCTTATGAAATCTGATGCAATGACCAGATCTGCATATATGGCAAAGCTAAAAGCCTCTTTAATCTAAATACGGCAAATGCATGTATTTGAACCCTATATCTGGATCTGAAATGGGGATTTATGCTAATAAGGGCATATGGACCTTGAACGGACATATCACAGGAGAGAATAAATGATGGGTTCTGGCTTGTAAAACCATTTGCTGCTCTAAACACTCTTGCTGTTTTCCTTTGAGAATCTAAAAAAGATGTGTTGTGAGAAGAAAACAATCTCAGAGTGTAAAAGTGTGATCAGGCAGTATTTTAACATCACACATACGGTTTAAATGAGGATAGTAGTCACCAGGGTTTGTGGTCATTTAAACGTACTCAGTGTCAACTTTATGTGTATCATTTATTTTTAACCACAAGGCAGTGCTAATCTAACTTTTTAGTTCATGCATGACCTTGTCTTAAGAACATGATGAACTAAATATGAACAAAATGTGTCGTCTATAATCAATGCAAAAAAAAAAAAAAAAATAGCAACATTATTTTTCTCTAAAGTCATTAGTAGGTGTTAACATATTAATCATCATTCTAAAACATTTTATGATTTATTTGTGTTTGTGTGTGTGTATGTATACATATATCACTAATATTTGAAAAAAAAGTATTTCCATACAAATAAATATTGGGCATTCCCACCATAATATTAGCACCAGGTATTTATTTATTTATTTATTTAATTTATTTTTTTGTCTAAGATAAATGATTATTCAAAAAATACTGTACTTGATAAGATTGTATGTTCAGGAATTGCTTTCTGTAATTAAACTTTTTTCCTTCATTTTAATATCAAGGCAGAAAAAATTATATGTATAAACTGTTTTTTATCGTATTAAATAAATTATATATATATATATATATATATATATATATATATATATATATATATATATATATATATATATATTTCACTGGTCTACATGTATACAGGAGGTAACACCAGCTGATCTCTCATCAACCTGATTTCCACGTGCAATTTCAGGCTCCATGAGTAGTTCATTTAGGAGTGGGAATCAGTTTAAGACGTTCATTCTGGTTCATTCATAAATGTACTGTAAAGTAGAGTGTATGCATACAGTGTGTGGCCATTTATGAGTCATTTCTGTCACTGCAGCGTGGCTCTTTTCCCCTGGCAAAGGCAAATGATCTAGATCTGTCAGTGCACTCTTATATATTAAACCTACACGTATATATATATATTAGCGCTGTCGAACACCTGCACACTTCATTCCATTTGCATGAGCGCCACCAAGGGAGACGGGGTCAAGCCGAGGCCATGCTTCATTTCCTCAAATGAGGACAGTGTAAAGATTCTGGAAACACCCATTTTTCCCATTCCCCTCTAAACTCTTCTGTTTCTGCACCCTGGGATAATTACAATCGGCTGAGTGTAAATTGAATGAGTGGAGATGTGCGTTGGGATTGTGATCTTTGGCCCACTTTTGGCACATGTGCAAATGTGCTCTAAAAGGAAGATGGATGGTTCTACTGCTGCGAATGGCGCTCTGATTGTGAACTGAACCTGAGTGAGAGGTTTCTTCCCAAGGTATGTGTCCCCACAGTTCAGAATCAGCCATTTTACATGGCAAATGAAAACAAACTTGAGCCTGGCTGCCCATTATTCCACTGTGGTGTCATTACGTGGCTGAGTTAACCCCAGTGGGCCTGCTGTGTTTGCACAACGATCTGGCGGAACTGCCCAAGAGGGACTGAACGCCTCTTATTCCACTCAGTGTTACGTGGCCACTCCTACTATCCCTCAGGGAACTGATATGAAAACACGTACAGTCTTTGTCTTTTGTTAATAAGCAAAAAGCATCATCCTTCATTTCGCCTCACCTTTTAAGTCAAGCATAAATGCTGTCACTGCCATCCCTCCTTCAGACAACAGGCAGTGACAGGAAGTATGTGCTGTGACGTGCCTGTGTGCCCCAGCGGTCCCTCTTTAGGAGATTAAAGCCCCGAGCTGACAGCTCTTTAATCTCTGGTGCTTTGTTAGCAGATCATGTGGTGCAGAAACAGCAGTGCCTTATGGGGAATAGGTCTGGGACGAAGTCATCCACAACATTGCACATCATCAGCAGCTGAGATAGAGGTAAAATCGTTACCCTAAATATTAAGCGCAGAACTCACAGATTAAAAAATGCATTGTCAGGGCACCTAAAATATGCATCTTCTTGAATATTTTTTGCCACGGTCAACATTTTAAGTATGTTGCACATTCCAAACTGTGCATATCATCTGTGTGCAGCTAAGACTGGCGGCAACTGTATATGCTGTATGTCTTACAGTGGAAAAATACTGACTCACTCTAACTGCCTGTGTGACATAAGGAGAGGGAGCGGCACTGTGGGAATTCCATGGCAACAAGCTGACCGAGAGATGGCAAGATTCTAGAAATATTCCAAATGAAGAAATACAGGGTACATGCTTTAAGACCACAGTCTTCCTTTTATAGCGATCTCGTCTCCAATGTGCTTGCAACAGTGGGAGATTTGCCAGTGCACTGATGTTTGCGACGAGATAATAAGGTTGCATTCTTTGATTCCACGTTGTTCTGTTATAAGATACTTAAAAAAAAAACAACAACATCTGAATTGATTTGCAGTTGGGTTTAAAATGTAGCAAAGTAGAGCATATAACTGTTTGCGGATTATTAATAAATCTAAGAGGAAATATCTTGCCGACAATACAGCAGACAGTGCAGCAATGCACAGTTGAAATAAAATATTTAGTGGGGACGTTTTGAACGCACATTTAAGAAAATCCCACCCACTGTGAAAAAACCTACAAAACACAGACTTAAGCAAACCAACAGATTAGAGCAAGATCCAAAATTTACAAGGGGCTCCTGTAATTCAAAAAATGGGAGCAAAATTAATATGTAAATTAGTATATACAAGATTTTTGTACATTTCTTATGCTCTAATGCCCAACAAGGCTTTATGTATTTAAACAAAAATACAGGAAAAACATGAATATTACAGTTTATTACAAAATAAGTTATTGTTAAAAAATAATTTATTCTCGAGATGGCATAATTTTCAGCAGCCATTACTCCAGTCTTCAGTTTCACATATTCCTTCAGAAATCATTACAATGTACTGATTTGGTGCTTAAGAAATTATCTGATGAATCAGCATTTATTGGAAATATATTATTTATTTGTAAAATGTAATAGTCTTTACCGTCACTTTTGATCAGTTTAATGCATCCTCTGTGAATACAACTATGAATAAATTGAAAACATATTAATTCATACATAATATCAATACATGTACCAAATGTTTCCCTTTAATGGAAAAGTTACTTTCTGATAACCCATGAGAGTTATAACATCAGACACATAGATTTATTTCCCCATCCAAACTGGAAAGATCTGCTGTGCAGAGGTAATGCCACTTTTCTTTGTCAGTTTTTCTTTTTTTCTCTTTTGCGCCATCCCTTAGGTCTCATTAACCAGCTCAGGCTCAGCAAAGTGCAGTCAGACAATTCAAAGGCATTAACAATTCATGGACAGACATCACAGAAATAACCAGACCTTCTCTTTCCATTTGCCTCTGGAAGGGGGAGGGTGGGTCAGGGAGGTCTCTGGTAGACAGCGATGTAGGTCCATCTCCTCTGGTGCAGTATCCTTTTGCTTGATCCCATGAGGTTGCACATGCTATAGCAATATTATGAAACTTGAACCCTGCCATAGAGATTGAATGATGCACAGTGAGACAGAGTTCCTTCTGCATCATCAAAGAAAGCCCATCAACACTACAGGACGTCATCCTAAAATGAAAGAAATCTGTCATCATTTACACACCTTTGTTTCGTTGCAAAGCTATTATGAATGTCTGTATTCTATGAAGAAGAAAAGGAGATATTTAGCAGAATGTCTTTTTTTCCCCGCTGACATTCTAATAACATTTGCGAAGTGGATGGGGAGCAGATAAAGTCGTGGTCACCATTTACTTAAAGAAAGTCATACATGTTCGGAAAGATATTGAAGATGAAATAACAGTTGAACTGTTTAACCAATATAATATAATATAATATAATATAATATAATATAATATAATATAATATAATATAATATAATATAATATAATATAATATAATATAATATAATATAATATAATATAATATAATATAATATAATATCATATCATATCATATTTTTGATAGCTCATGTCACAGAAAACATATTTTTCACACAATCAAAGAAGGAGGCCTGCCTTTGCCGCAAGATGTATGCCTCAGCATTTGGCATCTTCCAGTCCAGAGAAAGTTACTCAATAAAACATTGCCATCATGCTAAAATATTAATGCCCGTCTTTGAGAATTAACCCACATGAACACACATTTAGGGCATCTTTCCGCATAAGCCTTAGTTGCAAACACCCACCACCCCACCTCCCCACTCCTAAAATCACCAGAGAAGATTTAACAGTCATTTAGCAAATAGAGCTCCCCGGGCCAGATCAAAAGCATTATATCTGTTCAAATGGTTTCATGGATGACTGTGTATTAACATTTTTACATGACAGGTGGATGCAGTGTCCTATAAATCCACTATTAATGTTGTATGTGATTGCTGCTCTTAGTTACAGTAAACACAGACAAAGGTCTTCCTTGTTTATTCATTTAAAATGTGTGAGAATTTTGTATTAAATAGTTCACAATTTTGTCATCATTTACTTACTCTTATGACATTCAAAAACCAAGACTTTTTATTTATTTTTACTTCCATTAAGAATTTTCTATGAATTTTCCATCTTGGTCACCTCTTTCTATTGTTGTATTTTTCTATTATCATTTTTATATGTGAGACAAAACCCCTCTATTTATTTTAAATCGTTATTTAATAAAAAATCGGTATCTTCCTAATCAAATATGGCAATGACCATTTTCGGGACGTCTAGTCACCCTAATCTGTTCCGGTGATAAAACAATAGTGGACTGATGATGTCACTCAGGGCGGGTCTAAGGTAAGACGCCAGTCTAGTCTGTGCTGAAACACTACTGTCAATCAAACTGTCGTAGGAGGGACCTGTCTGTATGATATCACAAAGACAGGCATCTGAGATTGGCTTGATTTGAGAAAGGGGTCACTTATATCTTATTATTATTATTTTTTTTAAATCAGGCTATTCCAAATAAATATTCTCTGTTTGACATATCATGATATCAGCTTTATCTCATTTTCTCTGTCTCTCTCTCACCCAGACACACACTTATGCATATGCTGGCTGCACAAGACTTTGTTACATCACAGTGGATGCTACAGGATTTCATCAAAGTAGAAGTCTGCCCTCCATCGTCCTGTTCCCTGAACATATCCACTGATCACAGTCAGCGCCCACATTCAGTTTAGTGATGAAAGATGAAGCAACTCATTCTAGCAATAATAAACACAACATTAGATTACATGGTACATGCAATGCAAAACTTTATTGATTTAAATATTGTACAAATAGGATATACATATGAATCATTTACAAAGTTCAAAGGGTTCAAGTACATTACATTCAACTTTTTGACTATAATGTATGAAATTCATCTACAGTTTATGGTAAAAGGGCAAATAAATCACATTACACATAAACCATAAAATATTTAGACAAAACCAAATTACAGATCAACCTGTCACAATCATTCATCATAACATTTACAACAATTACTATTTTACTTTTCATATCCAAAGACACCCACCTTTCTCGAGCTGAATAGATTAGTTGTGCTGGTTAGATTGAGCAGGGATTTTAAATAGGATATTTACAAATTCTTTCTGACACGATAAGCTGCAACGATGACTTCTGTGTGATTAATTCCTCTCCCTCGGGCTGGACTGGAAACACAAGGTTGTTCTATGAGGTGAGAAATCTCAGAGCAGCACAGTCCTCCTCCTCCTCCAACTGAGGTTAAATTTTATTCACCATTCACATCTCTAGAGCTGGATCTATTCTTGGTGATTAAAGGTTACTTGTATAGAAGGACATAAACATTTTATACAGTTGTGTCAATCTTAAACAGACAAAGGCAAACTTCTGCTCAGTCCTCTTTAGGAAGGTAGTCCATGTTGGTGCTCTGATTGGCGAGGGCCTGTTCCAGCAGCGTGATTGCAGGCAGGTAGAGGAACACGTAGAGAAGCCCCAGTAGCAGTAGAGCGATGATCAAAGGAAGGCCCCAATCGGTGGTCATGATTGGCTGTTCACAGCGGGCCTGGAGGAAAGAGCCCTGCATTTTGCTAGTAGCCGTTCGGAGAGAGATGAAGAAAAGTGTCCAGAGACTGCTTGAAAGTGTGTGTCTGTATGTGACCCTTTGGCAGGACACACCTGTCACTAGCCACTCTGCTTGGCACTGAGACACAGCTGTCATTGTGACACTCCAGCCAGATGTCACCAATTCAGGACTGCCCTAGGAGGCACATCCCCGGACTCACAGCAGACACGGTGACCTACGTCAAAGACATGCATAACTCTGATGGCATCATGAATAAACATCTAGCAGAAAGTATGTTTCACTGTTAAACTCTTATACGTATATTACCTGTACATGATTGTTGACCTAAGCCACTCTCCAGGTGGCACATGGTTAACACTTAATTTGGCATAGAGCTGATTTTAGAGGTTATGCAATGTTGTTTGAGTGCATGACTAATACCTGCATTCAGCACTTCCTCATTACTGTAAATCAACTCCTTAATCTAGTATATGGATTATAGTGGTTGTATAACGTAATTATGTAATTCTTGGTAACATTTTATGACACCATATTTTATTAATCAAAATAAATTGCCTGTAGTTCTTGGATAAAATGGGAGTGATTGTGGGATATTTTCTACACATAGTGCAGGGGTTTTCAAACTTTTGAATGCCATGGAGCTCCCAGATATGAGACCCTTGTGAGAGACCCCCTTCCTAAAACAAAGACAACTGTATATTTTTTGTATAAAGACCAATTTATGAAATATAATAAATATGAAGGAGAGATGAACACAAACAACAACAACAATAAAATATATTTAATGTAAATAATTTCGTAAAATAATATTTAGTTTAACAGGTCTGTAGATCAACCCATGCAAATATGTATTCAGATTAACTGTCATGTTCAACATGTACAATTGTTTAAAATAATAATAATAATAATAATAATAAATAAATAAATAAATAATCAAAATCATTAAAGGGGTCATATGATGCTTTTTTATCATTATTTTGTCTATGTGGTGTAACAGAATATGTTGACATGCTTTAATGTTCAGAAAACACATTATTTTTCAAATACTGTACATTATTGTAGGTCCTCTATGCCCCGCCTCCATCAAACAGTAATTTTCTACAAAGTCCCTCCTTCTGACAAGCACAGTCTGCTCTGATTGGCCAGCTGACCCAGTGCATTATGATTGGCCTAACACGGCAAGCACTCGTCGGTAATGTAACGCCCCTTTCCATAGTTGTGAGCTTCATCTTTCAAAATAAATGTAAAGACATAAAAAAGTTAATAATATCCTTGTAAAGTTAATAATATCCTTAGTTTTACTGTCAGTTTAAGCCCGAAAGGGGAACAGAGTGACAGACACAAGCCACTGATGGTTAAGACAGCTGACTCCAATGTTTGACTGTTTTTCTTTCTCTCTCTCTCACACACACATACACACACACACACGCACACACACACACACACACACACACACACACACACACACACACACACACACACACACACGCAAAACTCCACATTTGAACAGTCAATAGCAAAAACTTAAACTAATAACAAAACATACTTACAGTAGCTGATTCAGAAGTGCCAGATTGTCGTAGCTAAGTCATAAATGCCTCCTCTCCTAGGCTCATGACACGGTCATCCATAAAATGCGTTGGTATTCTGTTGTAAGTAATCTTAAAGATTCCTAAATGCATCTACTCTCAGAAGGCCAAATAAAGTGATTTTACTTTCGCCTAGAAACACACAGCATCTCCCCGACATCATCTTATGAACATTTGGGCGGCATTACGCAAATACGCAAATATTACGCAAATATAAATAGTGACGTAGACATGTGGGGGTGTTTTTAAATGAGCCTTATTTAGAGGGGCGTGGCAGACTCTTAACTTTTATAAAGAATATCTCTTTGGATTTGAGACTTTGGTCTTTGCAACTTTAAAGATCTTTAACACTCCAAAGAGTAAAGAAAAATTTAAAATCGCATCATATGACCCCTTTAACGGAATACTTCAAAGGCCTTTATTTAGTTCTAACATGCATGCAAATAAGATATGTTTCAAATGAGCACACATCTTCCTTTAAACTGATGTAAAAAGCAGGAAAAGGACAGCGTGATGGTGCTTATACATTCTGACTCAGACAGGCCGTCTTAACCTCCACAGAGAAAGGCCTCTCTCTCAGCGCCTGCAAAATCAGGTCATCTCACTGTGGAGCACCAAAGCAAGAACAGGACACACACAGCGCTGGTGAAACCTCAAAGGTGTCCATTGTTTTTTAGACACAAAAGCATATTTATATAAAAAAATAATCTTTCTTTTGTCTTTTCATGATTTAATCCAATTTATTTGCTGTCGGATGCTGTGAGGATTACAGGAATGCTAAAACAGTCAGACACGGCTACTCAAGGTAGAGTGATGATAGAAGGTCTATTCAAATACTTGATTTCTTATATGAAAAAGGCTCTTAAAGGGAATATTTCTGCAATTTGGATGCTGTTAATTGCTTTGGAAAAAGAACATTGAGATGTTAACTGATCATTAAGAACTGCTTTTAATGTCATGGTCAGGGTCATCTACTTAGCTACTGCTTTATTAATAGAATGTGTATTAGATCAAAGACTATAGAATACCCTTAAAGAGACTTACAGAAAGGTGTAATATTGTACATACATGCATGGGTAGTTAGAATTCAGAACCAATTAAAATTCAGAACACACAAACTTCATACCCATCTAATTAAACACTGAAACATGAAATAAATAAATTTGACACCTGCATTTCCTTTCCCTTTTACCACAAAATTGTTCAAATAATTGGTAGCATATCCAGTATACTGTAATTATATTTGTCCACTTATTCACAGCTAAACTCTGTATCAGTTATAGATTTTATGAATAAATTAGTCAGATTAGATGATTATGTAAGAGAATCTTTAAATCGACTTTGAACACATTATTGTTTATACATTTACTGCACACAGCCTGTCATGCCAACCATCAACTTTTCACTATATATATATATATATATATATATATATATATATATATATACTATCCCATACAACCAAAGAGCACCGAGATTTCATACCCCATGCCAACCATCTATTTCAATGGCCAATGTACTGCTGTAATTATGACTCAATACATATGATCCAGTTGCAGGGAGGATGGCATTAGATAGCATTTTCACAAAACAGGTAGCATTACATAACCACTCAACAGAGACAAAACCTACACACTCTGAATCAGGAGAGAAAGAAATAACAATTATAAGACATGGAGAAAGGAGACTTGCTAACAGTGCCTTCAGTTTTCAAATCAATTAAATTCCAATTTATTTGTATAGCTCTTTTCACAATACATATCGTTTCAAAGCAGCTTTACAGAAAATGCACGTGTCTTCATTACAAAGCAGACGTGAATGTGTCAAAGTAGCTAATGTTCATTTCACAAATGAATAGTTCAAGATAACAGAATCATTCAGTTAGCTAACATGAATTAATTTCAGGCAAAAGCTCATTAAAGCAATTATTACAAGTGTGATCATAATGATTACAATAAAGAGACATCTTGGCAGCTGTGCATGTCGATTCCAGTCGGCCTCATCTGGGATCCTCGCAAGGGTAAGCATCATCTCTTCAAAGATGTTTTCCTTTTCTCTTTAAGCACATCCTTAACAAATCCTCTCAACCACTCAATACCGTCCTGACTATGGCTCTACTGGCTCCTCTCAACAGCGAGATAGTGTCATTCGCCCACAGACATGGAGGCTTTATGTATTATATAAAGTCCTCGTAAAAACCCTGGCCCTGCAGTGATGACTATACGATGATAGCAAGTCCACATATCTTTCTGAGCATTTACACATACACACACACACAGTACCTAAAAGCACATTCTCGAGACACAGCGACCCCTGAATTATTTTTAGCTCAACTAGCACTGAGAACTTCACTGCTAAGAGAAGCATGATTCAGAAAAGTATGAAAATATTTTATGTTATTTAAAGAGCCCTGAGAAACACAGCAGAGGCAGTAATCTCTCAACAAAACAGAATAAAACCCCATTGGTGATGAAAACAGTGAAGTCTTGCTTATGGGAACTTCAAAACAGTCCCTTCAGCAGATATACAAAGAGATAAAGGCACCTCCTCTGTGCTTGGAGACATGTAAACAGTTTCTTGAGTTCAAATGCGGGATGTGTTCTCTTGATTTAATCTATTGATAAAGACTCAAATGGGCAAGACATATCCTCCCACACAGACGCCAGCAGCCAATCATCAACACATTTATCTGCTTGATCTAATAAAAATAGATTTTACAGTTAAGAGTTTCTGTTAAAGATACACAATGTTTAAAGGGTGTTGGTTGTGGGGCAGACAATGCAGCCTGCTGTGTGCACAATTGAATAACTAGTCAATATAATATCAAAGTGACCTCTACTGTGACATTGTGATAACTGATCTGTGGTATTGTATAACTATAAGAGAATTTCAAGTTGGCAGATGTGGTCTTACACAACACTGCATTTGCTTGAGCACATTTCAGTCAAGGTGAGGGGGCTGTGCATTCATGAGGATATTCCCAGCTCACGAGTAAACACCTCTGCAGTATATATATATATATATATAGAAACAACGAGAAAAATAACAACGTGCAGTGAACGGTAAACCTGTTTGCATTATAAACCAGTGTGTTCGTAATTAAGACAACACATTCAAATAAAATGGTAATACACTCCATTTGTCAATATCAAGCAGCAAAACAAGTGGTTCTGTACAGCTAAAAATAACTGGACGTGGAAGAGACCCGGAGACACATAGAATTTACAAATGGCTGTGCCCATTTTTAGGGGAAGAAAAAGGTGGATAATGTGATGAAAAACAACCACTGGAAATTGAAATTATTATTATTTTTCATTAGAATTGGAATAATTGGTTTATAATGCAAGCTAAATTCATTAGCTGTGGTCTAGTGGTTAGAGACTTGGACTAGTGGGAATGAAGGAACAGGGGTCTCTTCCACCCTCAATACCCATGGCTGAAGTGCCCGTTGCTGCCAGTTCAGTTCAGTCCCATGGTGTGTTTACTTCTCACTGCTGTGTGTGTGCACTTGGATGGGTTAAATGCAGAGCTCTGAGTATGGGACTCCATACTTGCCGAAATGTCTCGACTTTCAGAATTGATGGCACATCCTTTTAGTTTTTAGGGTATTTCCAGTGCATACTACACTAACTTTTGCATAGCAAACTTTAACATTATTTTGATTAACTTTTTACAGGCGGATCAAAGCTCATCAACATTGTGCAGAGCTCTGTGGATTAATGAGGCACGTTTCAAAATAATACCTTCTCCGTCCTGCGGGATACTGAGGACAGCGGGGGTTAAAACTGTGAAAGGATACGGCACCATCATGCGGTTAAAGAGGGTTTGGCAGGCTATATGTAAAAAAAAGCCTGACGTCACTCAGAAATAGAAAATATTACGTTCAAAAATAGTTAAACTAAAAACCTATAACATTCAATTAAACAAATATAATTAAACTGAACTTGTTAATAGACGGAGACTTGCATTTGAATATTTCTGATTATTTTTATTTATTTATTTTTATTTTTTGCTTGACATGCTTACAAGGCATGACTTGCGCTAACCGGAAGCGGAAATAGCGAGGGAGCGGTTGACAGTTGTTGGTCAACTGAAGTAGTTCGCCAGCAAAACAATAAAATTGTGCAGAGATGGAGCTGAGTGAAATATTATACAACAAGGCTGAATACATCGAAACGGTACGTTAGTAAAATCGATCATATGTCAACTGAATCGAGCGCTTGCAAATAATACATTCTGAATGATCTGACCAGACCAAACGTTACTTCTCTGCAACCCGAATGTGTATTGTATTATAAACATAGATGACTCTTCAGCACAAAAGTGTTGTAATAAGTTTGTAATAACTTAGTAATAAAGCTTCTTAACTTAGTAAACGTCTGTATTATTTGCACATGGTGTTTTTTTGAACCGTCATGTGATGGTAACTTGCACATTTGATCTCTCTAGGCATCAGGCAACAAAGTCAGCAGACAATCGGTTCTCTGCGGCAGTCAGAACATTGTTCTCAATGGAAAAGTGAGATTTTTCTCTCATTTATTTCGTCTTGTTATTTTCCACAGCTGTGTGTTAACTGTGTGAAATGGGCTGTTTTTCAGACTATCGTGATGAATGACTGTATCATCAGAGGAGATCTCGCTAATGTCAGAGTTGGGCGCCACTGTGTCATTAAAAGTCGCAGTGTGATCAGACCTCCGTTCAAGAAATTCAGCAAAGGGTGATTTCATGTAAAACACCTGTATTCTCACTGAAACAGTTTGTACGATTTAACTTGCTTACCTTTGTTCTTGTTCTGTGTACACCAGCGTGGCTTTCTTCCCCTTGCATATTGGGGATCATGTGTTCATAGAGGAGGACTGTGTGGTCAACGCTGCACAGATAGGATCATACGTCCACATTGGCAAGAACTGTGTGATTGCAAGTAGCTCCCTCATTTGTAACATCCCATTTGATTTGTGGGTGTAACATTTAACCTGATTGTGCTTAATTGCGATGCATGTTATTTATTTATTTTTTAGGGTCGGCGCTGTGTGTTGAAGGACTGCTGTAAGATACTGGATAATACTGTCCTTCCCCCAGAGACAGTGGTTCCTCCATTTACTGTATTCTCAGGCTGTCCAGGTGGCTACCTTCAGATACATTTATTTGATTTATTTCTTGGTAATTGTAAATATAGACTAAGCTTTTTTTGTGCTGTATTTCAGGTTTGTTTTCAGGAGAGCTACCTGAATGTACGCAGGAACTGATGATCGACGTTACCAAGAGTTACTACCAGAAATTCCTCCCTCTTAGCCAGATCTAGGACTGAACTTTGAATATGGACTAACATTCCCCAACCATCTCTTGTATCTAAGTTACAGATGCAAAGCTCAAACAACAACAAAAATGCCAATATAAGTTTTGTTCATAGTTGTGTTCACTTGCAGTAAAAGTCTCTTGCTATGGTAACATAGTATATGAAACTATAAAATATGTGGTTTGTATGCAAAACACCATGATCTCTCCTTGTTGTCAAGTTAGTGTTTTTAAGATTTCTGTTGATGCATCTCATATAATGTCACTGTACATTGCAGTCCTGTTGGCTGGGCTGGAAAAAATCTCACGACAGTGTTTTACTGTTAGACTGAAGGGCCTTTATTTATTCAACTTTGCCATTTCTGCAACACTAAACATTTTCTGTTTGTAAAGACAGATTACAGATAATAAATGCTTTTTTAAATGTCTGTACTGACTTATTTGAAATGACCACAGCATGTTTTGGGGGCTTTTACCAAACAACACACTCCTTTTGTAAGGTGCAGTCACATTAGTGAAATTTTGGTTGACAAAAAAAAATTTTAATGAAGAGAACCATTGTTCACTGTCATTGGTGTAGCAATGTTTGAAGCACAGCTCACACAAATGTCATTTTCAAATCAAGCAGCTTTCTGTTGGTCAAAGTGGTGAATCTGGTGATCTTGATCATGTGAATTCCTATATAAAATCCTTTTTGGATTTTGCCTGTGAATGTCTGCAGAACAACGATAAATCGCACTACTATTAGAAATATTATCTAACAGTGCAAGGAACAGGATGACATGCAAAAAAATACAGCTACATTTTCAGTTTTTGAGGTAGGGATTGTTCAGTCTATATGAAGCAATGGATTTCTAGAAACATGCTACACACAATTTAAGTACAAGAATTAAGAAGACCTTTCATCTATGTATACTGTAACTTGCCTGTTTGTGTAGTAGGAAAAACGGTGAGCTTTGGCCTCTTCTAGAACGCAACAAAAACTAATAAAAACACAAAAATAAACATAAAATGTCATATGTTTTTAATCACTATTGCATTAAAAGCACAAATGCCAAAACCATACAGCTGCACATTCAAACAAAAAACAATACCACTCGTACATATAGAAAATTTGCATTTGAAAGAGCTAAAGATACTTGTTTGAAAGGATTTAAAAAAAGTTTTTCTCTCGGCACTAATATCATGCTCTCGCTTTTCTTTCAATATTTTTTGTTCAAATTATGTATGATACTGTTCAAATATTCATTGTCAATAAGATTTTTTTAAAGAAATAAATCATTTTATTCAGAAATAAATTACATTTTAAATATTAAAATGGAAAAGTTATTTTTAAATTGAAATATTTTAGAATACCACTGTTTTTACTGTATTTTGAATTTTATATATATATATATATATATATATATATATATATATATATATATATATATATATATATATTATAAAATGTAAAATATAAAATCCAAAATACAGTAAAATTTGCTCACAAACCTGCATATATATATATATATATATATATATATATATATATATATATATATATATATATATATATATATATATATATATATATGGTTTGGTGAGCAAATCTTTCTTAAAAAAAGAAAAAAAAGGGTAAATCTAACCGATCCTAAACTTTTAAATGGTAATGTAAATTGACATAAGCATGGGGTCTCTATAATGCACACTATGGCACGCAGTGCTCTTCGTCATACACAGATCAGCCAATTTGTTCACAATCCCTTCATGCCTTCAGTTCTTACTGCTCTTGGAGGGCGCTGGAGTACTCTACAGAGCTGGGGACACTGCAGTAAAGCTTGAGTACTGAACTGGTAAAACAGCGTAAGGCTCACTCAGTCCAGATTCCACTCACATAACCACTGCTGACACTGTGCCTGTTGCTCCTCACTCTCCTCTGGGGGGCTCCTGTGCACTGGCTGTGGCTCTTCTTGGATTTCAGGTTGTGATTTTGTCAAAATATTCTTCAGCAAGTCCTCCAGAACATTCACACATCTCTGTGGTGCCCATTTAGAGTCGAAGGTGGGTACAAAGGGATCTGGGGCTGTGACATGGATGGGTTCATTCTCTAGTGGGATGTGTAAGAAGTAGGCGTGCAGCATCATGCGATACGGAGCACTGTCTGTGCGTAGACTGTAAGTGTAGTCTCCCACTATGGGGTGACCAACGGCGCTGCAGTGAACTCGGAGCTGGTGCGTCCGTCCTACAGGGTTAGTGATACTTAGACTTTTTTCCAATTGACAGTATGTTTCACCTATATTTTGTTTGTATTTTTGATGATGCTGTACCTGTCAGAGGCTGCAGAAGCACTTTTGTCACTGGATCTCCGTCATATTCGCCGTACTCTAAAACTGTCAGCTTTGTTTGACAGCTCTTAGGATTCTCACAACCTACCACACATAATATGAAATTGATGCATGAATGCATTTCTATTAGTTTCAAGGAAAAGTTCATCCTAAAATGTAAGTGTGCTCACCCTTAGGCAATCAAAGATGTAGATTAGTTTGTTTGTTCCTCGGGAGCAGAATCAGATCTATTATAATGTGATATTATAATATAATAGCTTTATATCACTTGTTCACCAGTGGATCCTCTGCCGCAAATGGGTGCCGTCAGAATTAGAGTCTGACCGGCTGATAAAAAGTCAGTCAAAGTCTATCAATTAACATCTTATGACATTAAAAGCTGTGTGTTTGTAAGAAACAAATCTATGATAAAGAAATGTTTATCATATAGCCATAATGTTGCTTTTTCCAGAACTTCTGAATCAGGAGAGAAATATACAAAGAACAAACACTGTTTACATGCAAAAACAGTCCAGAACAGTTTTAAACAAATATGTCAGTGGATTATTCATGTGAAAGGAGAACAGGAAATTAATTTTTTCCACTGAAGGAAGCATTATTATGGATTATGGGCATATTTTAACTAGAAGCAATTGTTTAAAGCTAAGCCGCCTTGATGGATCTGTTGCTTACAAACACACAGCTTTTCACTTTACAAGACATTCATTTATGGACTGGAGTTGTGTGGATTACTTATGGATTATGCGATTTTATCAACTGTTTGGACTCTCATTCTGACGGCACCCATTCACTGCAGAGGATCCATTGGCGAGTAAATGATGTACTGCAAAATTTCTCCTGATGAAGAAACAAACTCATCTACATTGTGATAGCCTTAGGGTGAGTAAATGTAAGGCAAAATGTCTTTAATTGTTGGGTTTGATTTGGATCAAAAGAGATTCTGACCGTCTGTTCCTTCAGTACACATCATATGTGTCTTCCCCTCGGTTGTGTTCTTGCCGATCGCAAAGTCCAGGGTCATTTTCTCCTCTGGCACAATGTCACGGACCTGCAAAGTAAATAAAAAGCCCTATATTATAATGTAACCCCTTCTATACACCCAATGAACGTCTGAATGATACAGTACCAGAGCGAGATAAGCTTTGGTCACAAGTCTGTCTTTAAAACAGCGGTACGCCTGGCCTGCTGCTACCTTGTTCAGTGCTACACACAAAGCACCACTGGTAGAGAAATCCAGTTGATGACAAAACCTGCAGAATATCAGAATACATACGATTTAACTACTGATAAGATACATGTGCTTCTTTAAATAATTGTTCGTCTCGACACATAGCAAAGTAACAGAAAACCTGAAGCCGTAATAGGTGCCAGGATCTGCCAGCTCTGGGAAGTGATGCTTCAGCTGACTCTGGACCGTCTGTTTCTCATACCACATTTTGCTGTCGATACGGATATCCCAGTGTTTGTTGACAACTATATAGTTTGCACTGTGGTACAAAACACACATGTTCTCCAGGCTCGCAGGCTCCATGCTTCCTTTCTCGTTCAAAGCGAGTACAGTGTTATTCTTCTTCTGTGTGGTGCATCAAGACGTTTTGTGACAATATTTGTTACACATTTAAATAATATATAATGACTAATAAAGGCACAGTAAGCACATGCAGTTCGCCTCGTTGCATTGTTATTGACTCAGCTTGAACTGTTGTTGTACAGCATGCTGACTGTGGATTATTTACGTGCAGTCTTCTGTTTATTATTCTTCTGCGCAGAGCAAACCTTCTCCTTCAGAGGAAGCTTTAGATCGCACACGCTTTAGTAAGTGGTCGTGCAAAAAAATCGATCACTCTGACTGCTTTTCTGCTTTCTACCTTACTGCGTAGATTAAATAAATGTACTTCGAAAGATTTCTGTGTGATCCATGCTAAACTGGCAGACATGATAGTTTCAAAATAAAAGCCTCATCATTTTAAATAATGCGCATACAGAGTATTCCATCATTTAAATGGCATTATTATGTAATCCAATAGCTATCAGTTAAATTAATATATATATATATATATATATATATATATATATATATATATATATATATATATATATATATATATATATATATATATATTATGTTTAAAATTGAAATATAACGTAGTTAATAATAATAATAATTCCGAATCGTGAAATATAATTATTTTTAATGAATTAGATTCATTCAGTTTGTGAACATTAAAAGGAAATTGGTCAGGCTGTGTGCAGATATATAGCCTACTGATGGATGGCTCTATGAATCTACTCGATGGAAAAGCAGCACTAAGGATAAGTATCGCTCAGTTATGTATTAAAAAAGATAGCCTTTCTACGAAATTTGTAGCAATTTTGTGGGCCAATGGGTGGGTAGACGGACAAAGTCCTGGAAGAAATGTTTTGTGTTCAGATTCCACAGCAGCACTAATGGCAGCAGGAAGAGCGAGGCCACACCTGATTGAATCATTCAAATTCTGGCTGCACTAAATCGGGTGATGAAAGTGGGAAATATAGTGGGATTTATGTGGGATCCAGCACAAAAAGCAACACACAAGAGTGAAGTTGATTTGAAAGTAATGTATGGAAGAGTTGAGTGCAAGCATATTATACAGCAAACAAAACAAAACAAACAAACAAACAAAAAACAAAAAAATAGCAGAAAGAACGGGAAGAAGGAAATAAAGGCAGACATTATTTTTCAATTCAGTCTACATTAATGCACACATCTTACAAAATTAGATAGGTGGGATAGTGTGGTAATCACTTGACTAAGACTGGGGCATCGTGCACTAAATTATGGGCTGGCAAGGGTTGGCAGGCATCTAGATGGCAGATGTTTGTGTGGAGAATTAGAAACCGTGAAGCATGCAGTAATTCTTCGTGCTGCAGGAAACCGCATGTTTTCTGATCTGTTTTACATAAAATAAAGTAAGATAATCATGAAGAGAAATAATAACAAAAATAAAACAAGCAATTGTTCAAACTTTGAAAATGATTTAAAATTTGACTTATTTAAAATGAATTTAACCAACAGAGGTTGTTATAAGTTTTTTACTCCACACTGCTCTTTGTTTGAGGATTTAATCAATGAGATGGAGTTCTTCAGATGAACTGAGGAGGGCAGCAATACGCATTTGAAGCGTGTAAACTACCGCAAATCACACAAGAAGAAGAAGGAGACGCATTGTGGAATAGGAATTCACAAATATGGCGTCCCGTGCGCTCGCGTACTGCATGCGCTCCTTCGCCCGCTCCACTGCAAGGTTAAATCATGGCAAAGCGTTCACAAGATCCGCCTGCGCACCTCTCGTGTCAACGCAACGAGCGCTCGGTGTCACTGCGTGCAGCCAGCGGACGAGGTGGACCGAACTAGTGCGGGTGAGGGATGTTTGTCTCTGTGGCCTACACTCACTGACCTACCTGTGTCTTTCCGTGCATGACAGTTGGCAGCCATACAAAGTTTAAGTAGCGTGCAATTCACAACATACTTCAACCACATCAGTTACTACTCTTTTTGCAGCTGTGACCTGCAAGGATTTAAATAGCTGATCAGTTAACTTAATAAAACACCAAGAGTTTATACATACTCTGACTATGTGCATCTTCACAGCTGCTACTTCCGTCAGTCTCCTTGCATCTTATGGGAGTTTTTAGGAAAAAACTTCCATAGCATCTTTCATTGGAGCTGTTATTAAAGCGGTTGTTCACTTCAAAAATGAAAATTTGGTCAACGTGTCATTCCAAACCTGCATGTGTTACTTCATTTCTTGTGTGAAATACAGATGATGTTGGAGGCTGATTGAACCTGGTGTTGTGCACACGGAGTGTTATTGGTTCTGTGATAAATTGCTTATGTTCCTCATCTGCAAGTCAGTTTGGACAAAGCATCTGCAAAGTGAATGAATGTAAATGTTTGAATGTCTCCAGATTTCAGGTCCCTCTGTTCATCTGTGTCGGCATTACGGGGATCTTCCTCCCCTCACTTTAGGGAACATTGAAGAGCGTGTCATGTACGTCCTTAAACTGTATGACAAGATCAGTCCAGAGAAGGTGAGAGATACTTCATACTTACTGTAATATTACATAGGTTGTTGTGTGTGTATATTCTAGTCTCCAAAATACTGAAATTCGAAGGACCGTGATATGCGATTTCTGTGTTAACTGGAAACTGCATACCTACCTACCATATTTCAATGCATTTCATTTAGTGTAACAAGTCAATGCATTAACAATAAGCATTAGATTGTTAACTTTTGCTAACCTTGATAAATGTACAACTGGTCATTATTAATTCAGGTCCATTCAAAAATATTAACTTTTGATTTTCATAATGTAGTAAGCAGTCAACATTACGAGCGATTAATATGCTTTAGAAATAATTTTCTTCATTCATAGTTAATGTAGTTCTTGTAAGCTGCTTTTTTTTTTTTTTTTTACATTGAGATATTTTGCATATTCCTAGCATCAATCTCTGATACTTTTTCCCTCCTCAAGCTGCAAACATCGTCTCACTTCATGAAAGATCTGGGGCTGGACAGCTTGGACCAGGTGGAGATTATAATGGCTATGGAAGATGAGTTTGGTTAGTATGGGTTCCTGAATCATTAAACCACTAAACATTTAATTCGAACAGTGGTACTCAAACACATTGTTCCATCTGCAGGATTTGAGATACCAGACGCAGAGGCCGAGAAGCTTATGACTCCTGCGGAGATCGTACAGTACATCGCCGATAAAAAAGATGTGTATGAATAGAAGCAAGTCATATGGTGAGTCCTTTTAAATGAATACTTAGATTGTAGGGAACCAGTTCATGCTTCGTAATTTCCTCTTAATGTCATGATCAGATTTTTGTTTTGTTTTGTTTCAGGTACGGATTGACTCTGTATTAATATGAATGTTTGGCTGCATCCACACAGTGTCCAGTTTCTGTCAAATCATTTTCTTCTGTCTCTTGCTTGTGGAGTCAGCTACCTTGTCATGTACTGTTGTATTTAATAAAAATGGAACCATAAACTCATTGTAACTTGAGCTGCAAATAAAGCCAAGACTAAATTGTAATTGTTGAATTTGTCATGCACCAAGTGAAGCCTCATTAATCCCTCTAGTGGATGGGTAGTGTTACTGCAACAAATTCAAGGTCCAAGCCACTTTATAAATGTCTGCAAGAGCTTAAAAGATGCTGTGCAAAATTTTCATCAGAATACTGCATCCTTTCACCAGTTTAAAATGCGTAATATTTTTTTGGTGCACAGAAATTACACTGCAGCTTTAAAGGTGTATTATGTCATTTGATATTTAATTGGGCTTAAACTATATAATGGCACCATCATGTGGGATCTAGCAAAAGTTTATCATGACATTATGGAAATGCCATATTTGCAAGTATATGTCACCCATGATTTACTCTGCAGTGACCAAAAATGGCGGGATTACTAAGCAATTTCAGTAATATTGTTGATGCAAAAAGGGTTTTTCCAATAGTACCTGTTGTGAAAGTATATTAAAGAAAAGAAAACTGCACACAATATCACTGTTAGGCTTTATTGCGGGTTGTACCCAAGTTATACAGCTCTGTATTCCAATATCAAGATCAGGACTTTACAAACAGTTATTATCAGTCTACAAGTACAGCCAACAAAAGAACTAAAAACTACTCTATTACCTTAACTACCTCGTTACATATGCACTTAAGGGTACTAAAATTGAAAACCAAGCAACAAAGAGAAGACAAAAAAAAATAAAATGAGGAAAAACAACATTACAGGAAACATTCATCACTACACATTTGAATGTCTACCATGTATTACTAGACTAAACCTTGTGTCAATTGTTACCAATACAAATAAAGATTGTCCTTCAAAAAGTGCAGTTCCCCAAGTTAAAATTCTAAGATGACCCCAGGAAGACGCTGAAAAGAACTTCCTGCTCATTTAAGTTATCTTATTGATGTTTATTTCTATTCATTTTCAAACAGTCTACCAAAGCAGTGTGCATATAGGTTAGATGTGACCAAAGACCACTAGAAGAAATGTTGGAGTTGAGAATTTGCTATTCCACAGCCCGTTCTGTGAGGAGTGCTGTGAAGGAGGAAATGTTAATGCAACCCTCCATTTGCTACAACTGGCCAATTTTTCATGACAGAGTTAAAGAAAATGTAAATCATGGCACATTACAGGAATCGTATGACCACTACCGCGGTCAGGATTTTAGTAAGCAAAGACATGGAAGCCTCACCCTACACTGCATAGACTCTCTTAGAATTTCCCCAAGGTGGAAGTTTCGATTTAAACTCTCGTTCATCTGTTTTCTTGTGCTGGTTTTACTAAAGCTTTTTGGGTTTATAATGACATGACAGCAATACTCACAGTTTAAGTCAACTGCCTTAGCACATTGTTCAACAGTAGGAACCATTTAAAAGACATGGGTATATTTGCTCACAGGATAAATCAGAAAAGAAATGACATTTTCAGTACAAAAGTAGAATGTCAGGCCAAGTCACTTTTTCGTTTCCTCTATGTTCAACCTGGCGATAAAAATGGGGATTGTACATTGCTCATGAATATCCTCAAAACATCCATTTTGCAAGTGACATTTGAAGCGTATACATTGTCCAGCTTTTACAAAACATATCCCTTTCCTCCCCCAACTTGATAATTTGGCATGACAGTGAATTACCAAAACGTAACACCAAACAGCTGCACATACATAAAACAAAATTAAGAGGAAAAGAGGGGAGGGGGGGGGAAAAAAATAAAGCAAAATAAACAATTAAAAGTGGAAATAATCTGGGTGCCAATGGCTTTTCCCTAAGCTTTCGAAGTAAAAAGTTATAAAGTATATGGAAACTAGCACGTTTGCCAAGACAGCAGGGAAGAACCCATTCAGAACCATTGGTAAAGCACTTCCAGAAAGGACTAACACTACTCCGGATGCATTCGACCATGTAACTAAAGCACAAAAGATTGAGTGAACCACATCGAGGGAGTAAACAAAGTCAGGGCAAAACAGTCAGCGATGCGTGTAGTTATACGCTTCCAAACAAGAGGTGAATACTTGGGCTTCTGATGCACAGGAATGGAGCAGACCACTCAAGCATGCAGGCACAAACACACGATTTAAGAGTCTAGCCAATGTACACAAAGAATAAAAAGACAACAGGTAAAGTCCTCCATCCATGCTGTCCAGTCTCTGCCTCCAGAACACAAATACAGTACAAGCTTTTCTAGTTCAATGTATACACCAAGTGCAATTCCAAAAACTCATTTTCGGCTTTCATGTCATGTCGTTTCTCTCCAATGTCCACTTCAAATTTGTCAACCAAACAAAATGAGATAAGCCAGGTCAGGTAAACAAATCTTTTGATTGAAGTATATTTGGTAAAGCAGTCACTTGAAATGGTTCAATACTGGCACGCAACCATAAAGTGAGGGTAATACTCGGGGTTTTGTACAACGAGTCATTAAATATGGATAAGTTAACACACCACACAAGTTCTACTCGAATAAAACAAAGGGGAGAAAAAAACAACATCTTAAATATTAAGGTCCATGGCTTAGCCTAATGCTGACATCTTTCTCTCCCTCCCGCTCTTGAAGCGTCTTATAAATTGTGCATCTAAAATATAGTACAATAAAAGGTAAATAGTCTGTAAATCCATGCACATCATTTAAACTACCAGCAGTTGATTACATTCAGCTCTAATCCAGCCTTCCTTGGCCACAAGTACAGAGGCAAGCCATTCTCAATGACAAACCAGCTTTGAGGAAGGGAGGGGGGAAGGGGAGGGAAACGGGGAGAACAAAAGAAAAAGAAAATGAAAATAAAATGGTAATGAGCAGCCAAAACATTGATTTATTAATATCGTAATAAGGAACTTCAGATTAACACAACCAAACTGTACACATTACAATCATTTTCTATTTGTAAACAGTTAAAAGCCACTCGACTTGTTGCATCTTCGGACACAATTTGAATCAAGGCAATGAAATGTGGACGACTTTTGCAATGTTAAAATAACCAAACGAGATTTAACACCAGCTCTGGCGATGAGGAAAATATATATATATCTCAATCAAACAATGTATATGCAAATTACTGAAACATATAAAACATTACTTCAGACAAAGAAAAAGCGATTCTGTAGGCCGAGTCATTGGCTACAGTATGCATAGATACAGATTTCTGCTTTTTCTTATGACATTTGACAGTTACTTTGACAGTCACAAAAAAAAAACATTGAGCCACTCAGTGGGAAAAAGGGAAGAAGGACTAGATCGTGATTCAGCAAACCATATATCCACTCATTAATAAAAAAGACAGCATATTCGAAAAGCAGTATGTAGAATGTCTCCAGCTTAAAGCAGTTATTTGGCAGAGAAAAACTTACAGAGCTATAAGTAGTTTCAGTGCTAAAAGTTGGATTTTCCTACAAGGAGTTTCTATGGGGGAAAACTGGCTATATTTCCTGAGAACCATGCTGGTTATTTAGCAGACAAAAGGAATAGATAAAATAACCAATGACATGGCCAAACACTGATCAGTATTCCCAGAGATAAAAAGCTTCGTCTTCATCCTCAAGATTTTTTTGTATTTTTTGTATTTTGTATTATTTTTTTACATTTTTTTATACTTTTTTGTATTTTTTTTAATTTTATTTAAAATAAAAGGAAGAATGACCATACTTTCCCCCTCAAAAAGTTTTGTAAACAAGAGGGCACAATGTGATGCCTCCAAAACAAAATTGAAAGCCTATTTTGAAAGTGCTGTTCCCCCTGGTTTGCAGGTCGGGTTTGCAAGTCACAGCTGTGGCTACAGTTTTTTTAGACTGCAGAGCTATATTCTTTAGTTAAAAAAAAAATATATATATTGGTGCAATACTTATGTCTGTAATATCATCAAATAATCCTAAATCAGCTTCTATATCTTGATCTGGAACTCCACAATACCACAATAAGGTAGGCGTACATCAAGGCATAGTAGAGCGCACACTTTAAGAACATCCTTGAGTAAACAACTACACTGGAACTGTCGGCTCCCTCCATATTGCAGATTATACTGAGAAAAACCACATTCAGTGCAAAGTTAAAAAAGCTCAAACTCCAACATTGTCAGCAAACAAAATGCAAATAAAAACAAAACAAAAAGAAATGGAATTCAAATAAACATGATGAGAAAAACAGATGAGCTCAACTGAAGCTTTTTTTCTGTATGAAGAGCACTACCTGGAAGTGTAAATACATCCTTTCACATTATAGAATTGGCCTGCATAATTCAAGTATTCAAACTGATATGTTTTGGGCTAAAACAAAGTGGACATATGTGCAGAACAAAAATGTAACTTGTTTCCACAGGGTGACCCCACTTTTTTTTTTCTTTTAGTAAGTGAAGAAAGTCTAACTAGTGCCATTTGATTCTTTTCATATATATAATATATATGGTCATGTGATTATGATTAACTATTTCCACATTGAGGTCACAGGTTTGAATGTTAGTTGTTTTTTTTGTTTTGTTTTTAAGTCAGAAGGTGAAAGATGCACTACATGGAATCCCCGCCTCCCGTCAGGTGGTCAACAGGAAGGAAGGAG
Organism: Carassius gibelio; assembly: GCF_023724105.1. NCBI lineage: Eukaryota > Metazoa > Chordata > Actinopteri > Cypriniformes > Cyprinidae > Carassius > Carassius gibelio. Next base: position 19,278,854 of record NC_068373.1, on the reverse strand, counting down.
CTGATGGGGGAGGGACTGTTGATTCCCCCACCCTCACCACCACTGGGGCTCCCCCACAGGCTCGTGGAGTAATTGGGAATGCCCCAGAGAGACGAGCCGTGCAGGTCTCCATTGCCGTTCCAGTGATTTGGATCAGTGCGGTTTGGGAAGGGGTGAGAACCCTCGATGGATCCGATCCGGTTCTGAGAAGAGCTCAGCGTCTGCCAGTTGGGAGAGGCAGTCATTGACTGACCTTGTGCAAAGAAACGATTAATTTCCTCTTCGCTAGCAAACTCTGCAAGAATAGTAGTGTTCCCTAATACGCACCTGAGGAGGAAGAGGAAGAGCAGAACCTTAATCAGCATGGTGCCTCACTCTCATTCAAATCTTTGTGAACTGGAGTTCTGGAAATGGCTTTGCATATTATTTCAGGATTGGATTGAAAAAAAGAAGGCTGATAAACCATTTACTTAACAGATTTTTGTAATGGAAAAAAATAAATAAAAATAACTGTCAAATGGTGTATCATTCAAATTAAAAGGAGGGCCTTCAAATATTGCTGTGGACAACTGTAGTCAAAAAGGTTGAGAAACCCTGAATTACATAGACTAATTTCCTAATCGAAAAAAAATATTTTTTTGAGATGCATTGACAAGTCATTAAATTTGATATAGGAATTTAAACCTCAAAACAGTACTTGTGTACCACAAGAGTATAACATGAATTTTCAGAAAATTAAAATGTTCAAAATAAATACCAACCAATACTTTCAATAAATCTGGTTATTATAGGCAGAAGTGATCTAATCATGTCTTGACCACTAATATCCTCTTACACTTCTTAGTATTGGTTCGACCGATATATCTCCAAAGAGCAGATATATCGGCCGATATTTGGCTTTTTTTTTCTGCTTGGTCGATGAGTTTGAGGCAGGACTTTTATTGTGACTGTGCTGAGAGCCGCAGTGCTTGAGCACACACAGTGCTTGTCTGTCTAATAATCAGATAGAATGGTTAAACGAAGGAATTCATGTATACAGAAAGTAATATAATGATTGCTTTTATATTAGGCCTATTAGTTAGTCTAATTATTATAGAAAAGCAAACATAATAATACTTTCTCCTTTGACGTTGTTGCAGCTTAAGCAAATACGCATTCATATAATTTAAACAAATCTTTGAATGACTATTGAACATTTAATTTTACAAAACTTGCAAACTTAGTCGAACCAGCTGTGAAATCTTGTGAAGTGTGCACGTGTATCCAACATGATCAAATGTTCTCTCCGTGATTGGTCAGTCCATGTGAATTGAATGCTTTTAATTATTTTTTTTAACTCATGATTTCAAATTATGCTGTGCTTTATGCATTTGCCCACCGTCATGTTCATGCCATTTTCCCTTAGTGCAGTATGTAAAATGAGGGTTACCCTGAGTTTATTTGAAAAATATGATTCCCAGTGCACACAAATTTCCCAGAATACTGAGTGCCTTGTTGGGTACAGTATTTACTTTCTTTTTGTATTTCTATTAAATATTTATTTGTGAAAAATACTGTATTCCAAAGTATAAGCATGTTTCTTTTACACATTTATTTTTTAATCCACTGTCAAATTATTTCAAATTTCTTAAATATTAACAACAGTAATTTTTTTTTTTTTTTTTTTTTAAATCATATCGGCCACCATGCTTGCCAAGATATCGGAATCGGCTGTCAAAAAAATCGAATCGGTCGACCACTACTGCTTAGCAATTATTAGCTTTCATTGTAAAATTTTAGTTCTTTACCCACATTGGAGAAAAAAAAAACCAACAAGAAAAAAAGATGAACTTACATGTGCAGTGACTTCTGGGCTTTTGCTGCCTCGTCCTTAGAGCTGTAGCAGACGACAGCATTGCCATGGGGAAGGTTCAGATGGAATGTGATCAGTGGACCGTGCTGCATGCACAGAGTTCGCAAGGTGGAGCCATCAATCTGTAAAACATGGGCATGACTTCTGCTGTATCTTCATATTTAAAATAACATCATGGAGCATTTCCTTTAATAAACCATTAATTACAAAATAGCTATTGAGAGTTGGGTATTATTAATTGTTAACTCAATCATGGTGAAATTTAATTTACATGAACGGGGGGCTACATTTATATCAAAACGGATATTAAATTCAACAAAATGCAAGCCAGAGCCTAAAATGTAGCTTACAGACTAAGAGGAAGGAAAGTATTTATGTGCCTGATACTTTAAGCCCAACAGATTTGTTTTTCTTCCAAACTTATATAAAATAATAAATCAATATTTCAATATATCAATATTTGCAAAATGTTTCCTGCTAAAAATGCTGGAAAAATCAGGCTGTGTGAAGGCTATGGCCTGCTAAAATGAGTCAGTGTACTCTAAATCATTATATGTCTTACCTGAGGTGTGAGGTTTTTGAGAACAAGCCAATTAGTTCTCCCTGAGCTGCTGTCACCCCAGCTGGAACCTGTGGACAGTGATTATTTCAAGTGTTTCTCATGTCTTTAAATTCTACATCATTTACACTATTAATAGAGATTATGTAGGTGAAAGGGAATATAACCGTGAACTAACCAGAGTTGAATCTGGAGTCAGAGCTACCCCAGCCTGCCAGTCTCAGAGAACTGTTGTCCCAAGATGAGGGCTGTTTCTGGCCAGTCAGGCCCGGCGGGGGGCGGGACGGAGCAGAGATACCTTTTGAGGGGAGAGGAACCTTCCACAGCTCGTGAGCCAAAGAGGTGTTGGTGACTGTGCCAGGAGACCATTTGGAGTCACTGTTTCTGGCTACAGGGAAGACAAAAAAAAGGTCAGGTCAAAGAAGCACATCAGGGTCACAGGCCTGCATGGCTATGCCTAAACAGCTGCCCACCAACCTGAAGTGCTTTGTGCTGTACTGCTGAGGGAACTATTGTGGTTGGAGGCACGAATGGATGTCCAGGCACTATTTGAAGGCAGCGTGGTGTTAAGTGATGAGGATGGCCCTGGAAGAAGAAAATAAATTAATTAATTGACGAAAACACTAATATATAAAAGTTTAAACATTCGGGGTCAGCAATGTTTTGTCTAATGTTTTTGAAAAAAAGTCTCTTTTTAAAAGAAGTCTGCATTTATTTAAAGGGAACATAACAGTTTCACCCAATCTCATGTTCATCTTGAGTACCTTAGTATAGTATATAGTATAGTGCATCCTTCATATGGCCAAAAAGTCTTTAGTTTTATCAGATTTATAAAAGAAAGATGCAGCTTTACAATTCTTTCTGGAAAAAGCTGAGCTCCTGTAGGCACGCCGTGGGCCGAGCTAAAGAGTGATGAGCATTTGAGTGCCGATTGCCAACAAAACAGACATTTGATGCCGTTTCACTTACTGTCTGCAGTTCTGAATCATGACCGGGACCTTTTATAGCTGGGACTGCTCCATCTTTCAGTATCAAATGCAGCATTGAACTAGGCCTCGTTTCTAAAACTTTTGACGTTTAAAACTGCGTTTGCTGCTCCGGAAAAAAAAAAACTGAATCCACTTTTTACATAACGCTGGGTTCTTTAGAAAGCTGAACAAAAGTTATCTTTCCCTTACAACCAAAAGCACACTTCTTTGGAGACATTCTTTCTGAGCAAGTCGTGTGCAGTGCTGCTGCTGGATGAAGCTTATTGATGGGCACGATCTGGCTCTTGCTCTGGTGGATGGGTGTGTGGCCGCTTTTTCGGAAGAAATGCCCATATAAGGAGTTCCACCCTCGTTTACGTCATAAAGAGCCACGATTGAAAAAAAAGTCTCAGAAACTTGTACGAACCCGGAAGTAAGATTTTTGGCACGGAAATTTGCTTACCATTGTTCCTGTCCCTGAGGTGATCAACATCCCGCACTGTATTAATGGAGAGATTATTAATCACACTGCCAGGAGTGACAAATGGGTCAGTTTCAGGATCAATGTTCGGATATCCTTTCCAGGGCTCACCAGGACGGAACTCTGCCAAACAAACATGACACTGTGAGCTAATTCTTGCTACAATGGTACAGCACGATGTAATATTTTGTTTCAGTGCAATATTTGATTGGAACAAGTAAAGCAGAAAGCAAATGGGTCTGAACCTGGTGGCCAGTTGACATTAGTGGAACCATGAGGTGATTTGGCACGGCTGGGCCAGCCATCTCCCACAGAGCCAGGAGGACTGATGGGAGCGTTACCGGCATTGATGAAGTCATATGGACCAAAGGGCGAGTCTTCAAGCCTCAGGCCAGATGTTATAGCACCTATAGTGAAATCACATCCATCAGACTTTTTTCTCACACTTTCAAAAACTACCTATGAATTTTTTTTTGTTTGTTGAGATAAGGCTGCAAAATGATAACAAAAACATTAATTAATGGATTGTTTTCATTGATATTGCATTTGTTAAATAGAATAGGTCAACTGCATGGCTTTCTTTATTTACACATCCAAAACACAATTAATTTACTGCTGTTTTATACACTAAATATTCAATGCTGCCTGAACAGTCAACTTCATACTCTTGGCAGCCAAAAAAATCATAATGTCAATTGATTTCAGCTGTAATTTTTTTATACATTAATACGATTAACTGTGCAGCCCTAAGACTGATTGTGAAAAAAAAAGTATATAAAATGGAGAAACCCACCAGATTTGCTGGGGTTTTGATCAAGTGGCGAGTTAACGGAAATGTCCATGGCAGTCCACTTCTTCAGACGGGACTGTGGCTCCTTAAAACCAACACTGCCAATGTCAAGGTTGCTTACATTCAAGTTTGAGTTCAAAGCTAGAGGAATACAACAAATAAAAATTAATAATAAAAAAGAAAAAAAAAGAAAAAGAAAATACACGTTCTGCCAGAAAGTAAGGTTAACAACATTGCCGGAACATTACAGGAATTAACATGAGCAGGAGGTTTAACAAAAAGACCATTTCAACAATTCATTCGATTTTTAATTCGAGTGCACTCAGTATTTTTTTCCCTCAAAGACTTGATAAAGATTTTGGAGACAGTGTCAAAAGTGAACACTTAAGATTTTGCGTGACAATGTTCCGTGCACAATAAAATATGGGAAAACATATGTACGGGGAGACGAGCACATACAAAGAAAAACAACGTTATTATTGTCAAGCGGCAGAAATTATAAGTAGAAGCACCATACATATGCCAGCCAAACATTCAATTTCCAATCAAATAAGGACTCAAAAAGATTTTGCAATGTAGCACTGTTTTCTTGTCCCTCAAATACAAAATGCAAGAGGACATTTTACTGGGGAAAACAAAATAGATAGACTGTATTCACCTCTTGCTGGAAGAGAGCTGCTGTCAGGGTAGAAGTTCTTTCCTACCCGAGGGTTGATGGGAGAGCCTGGCACCATGTGGCCATTGCTCAGAGGTGGGGCTAGGAGGCTATGACTTTGACTAATGCCAGCTGACTGACAGCCTGACATGTCAGAGGCAAACATCGAGTTGGGCTTGGCAGCTTGGTGCAACAAAGAGTCTGTCTGGCCTACATTAAGATGGGGAGGGCACCCACCTAAAGGGAAATTACTGAACGAGCTCAAGGAACTTTGTTCCTTCTGCAGGTCAGAGGCATTGAGGGGCATGAAGTTCTCCATGCAGGACTTGAGGCTGGGCTGGTGCAGCGAGGGTGGCTGAGGGGAAGTCTGCTGCTTCATCAAAGAAGGATCGAGATGGCGGGAACTCTGCATCATCTGCTGGGACGGACCCAGACCACGACCCTACACATTATCACAAATGGAAAATGTCATGTCAAATGAGTCAACAAAGCAGGAAGTGGCACACATAAATGGGTCTAAGAGATCACAAACCTGTTCCTGTTGCTGGCGGCTGTTAACAGGCATGGCTCTCTGGCTTTGCGCTTTTTGCTGCAAAAGGAGACGCTGAGCCAAGGGGGAAGTAAGATGTGAATATCACTGTGAATGAGGTAACTTATCAGTAAATATCTTCTAGGCTGTTACTTGCAGTAAGATCAATACCTGTAACTGATTAATCTGAGAAAGCTGAGACAGTTGGTTGAGCTGGGACAGCTGGTTCAGCACAGCCACCTGCTGTGGGCCAAACAGAGGGTTCAGACCCCCATTATTGGGAGAGTACTTCAACAGGGATGGTGGGACCTGGGAAAAGACAATGTACACATTTGTTATGAAAAATATAGAAAATAAATTATCAATTAATCAAAATAAATATGTATGTATCTGGTCTACAAATTCTAATGCTTCCTGTCTATGGCAGCTTAATTGAAAACATTTATTTGAAATATATACACTAATTTATAACATTTAAATAATATGTATTTATTGAATTTTAAACAAATAAATTTAATAATTATATCTAAATCTATATATCTATATCTATATAGATATATAGATATTTTTTTTTTAGGGGATAAATAGTGGAGCACTCAATATTTTTAAGTAGGGCTGCAAAATGAATCTAAATTAAACAAAATGTGATTTAATGAAAAATATATGAATTCAGTGTAAAGTGCAGCACTGTTTTTACATGTGGGAAGCTCAAATGCTGATTTGTGTTTTCAACATTTCAGAGAAACTCAGTTTGCAATACTACTACTACTACTAATAAAAATAATAATAATGTATTTAATAATGAAATTTTAGAATAGTACCATATCTATTTTATATACTAAGAATACTAAGAACAACTTCAAATCGTGCAGCCCTACTTTTAAGGGTACATTTTTATTCATTTCCAGGGCAAACGGGAACCCTGTACACCACACATCATCATCATCATCATCATCATCTTAGAGTAAGCTGGGATTTAAAAACCCAAAAGGCATTACCTGAGAGGGAAGTAGTTGAGGAGGCACTTGGTTGCGTAGACCGGGCTGAGCAGAGTTCAGAGCTTGTGCTGGAGGCTGCTGTGCATTCCGGCCTTGTGCTGCTGCATTACCAACACCGTACATATTTACATTCTGTGAAAAAGCATAACACACATGTAAATGAGCATCCGGAAACCCAGTGCATTCACAGCTTCAGCACACAGCATACACTACCTCACCTGCCTAACTGAAACAGTTTGGATGGTGAGGCAAGCTGAACTGGTTTGGCAGTGAACTATTTTTAGGGGAAAAGCTGACATTCTGCAAAAGTTAAGTTAAGATTCACTGGTCTTGAAGCCATATAACTTTGGGTCTTCAAGTTGCATTCTCGTCCCATAGAGGGTGCCAAAGTACCCAACAAGCAGGACTATAAGTGGTGAAAATGAAGGACGGTAAGCAATAACTGACCTTATCCATATAGGAGTTACGGTCTATAGGAGAGTCTTTGTGGATCTGGTGGCGTGAAGCAGTATTTTTCCCGTACTCTCCGATGTTAAAAACATGCTTGTCAACATCAATGCGCTTGTCTGTCATTCCTACCAAAGATGAGAAGAATTGATAGATTTTACAAAAACATGCTAATACTCATGGGCTACAACAAACATCACTCGATAGCAGCACTGGATGAGCATGTGAATGTGAGCTACCTCCAGACATATCCATCTTATTGCTCTTCAGGGAATCTTCAGCGGAATCCCTCTGCAAAATGACAAAGAAGCATCAACACGCCAATCTAATAACTTTCTGCTTCATAAAAGATTTTGGGACACATAATATTAGGTATAAACAGGTTTCACAGAAAAGAACAGCAATCAGACGTTATCCTTACAGGGTACATGTTGGTGAGCTGTTTCACAAGCGGATTCATCCACTGAGAATCATCTTGCTTATTGGGTCCTTTGTTAAGCTAATGGAAAAAGGGTAAAAAAAAAAAGTAAATAAGAAGCAAACCATGTTAATTTTGTCCCCCCCTTAGATTAAACCATAAATTCAGTGAATTATTATTTTTAATCAGGCCTGCAAGCCTAAATGGGGTCTTAATTATTACCTTTGGAGGCACCTTCTTGTAGGACCAGTTTCCATGTTGGTTCATTTCCTGTGATAGATTGTTGTTCCACATGCCCATCTCTAATTCCTTTTCCTCCTCCCAGTTGGAGTGCCCTGTCATGGACGTCTCCTCTCCACCCCAGTTATCTTGCATAGGTTTGGATCCTAAAAGTCCAAATAAAACAACCAAACACATAAAAAAATGGAAAAACAAAAACAAAAAATTGAACATAACATTATTTCCCTGATATTTACAATGAAAAAGCCCAAGAAGAAATGAAGTCAAATAAAGAAAAATCAAAGAATGTTCTTTGCCTCAACTGGAGATGGGACGTACCAGACTTGTGTTGTGATTGTTGTCCTACAGCAGCGTGACCCCAGCTACTGCCTACTGAGGTTTTCCTTCCCGGCTCTTCCCAGCTGGAACCTGTATTAACAGGCTTTCCCCAAGCAGATGTGCCATTGTCCACAGTGACAGGTGGAGCAGCATGCTCACCCCAGGTAGAGGACTCCATTTTTTGTGGGCCACCATATGGTTCTCCCCACCCTGTGATCACAAAGCAAATATAAAGAAATAAATTAATACCATGATCAAAGAGCAGGATATAACATTATATATTTCTGCACGTAATGTAGTGAAGACAACAAATGAGAAAACTGCATTAAAAAAAAGGTATATAAGGACTATTTTGTAATCAAACCCAAAACTATCATAGCAAATAAGAATCAAAGTGTAATGCTTAAGATACATGGAAAACAACTACGCAACAACTAATTTGCATTTAAACAAAATATTAACCATACTTGACAACCTTACATTATTTAAAAATTGAAATCTTTTTATAAGACAATGCTATTCATATTTACAAACTTTACAATCGCCCAAATCCAAGCCTTGCATAAACATACTTATGTAAGCTTTGTTTACTCTGAAGTTCTTCTGATGGATCAGCTTACATTTAACTACTGAGGTTTTTGCACTTTCACCATCCAGCATATGTCCTGAATACTTCCTTCAAAAATAGCCCTGTTCATGTGTGCCCTGCTGCTCAGGTTGCTGCCATATGACAGCACCATCGGTCAGAATGTAATCCAAGCTTATTTTTCCCTGAGCACAGCTTATCCACAGCCAATTCTAAATTAAGTAGGAACATTACTTGAACATACACCTTTAAATTTTCTGTTAAGCAAATAATTAAAAATAATGGAAAAGGCTGCACTTCTACAATGCACATGCATTCCTCTGCACTGCATGAACATTTATATATAGACATGCACACACAAACACTTGCTCGTAAGTTCAGAGCTTGTCAGTGCCGGGAAGTATTAGAGGAAAGGGGTGGGAGGAAAAAGTGCATCCAGAGAAATTCCAAAGGGATGACTTCATGACTAAAGCTAAATATAATGGTTGAGTAATAATTGCCAAGGCACTGCCAAAAAGGAAGAGACCCACCTGAGCTGCAGTTCTTTTCTTTTGGAGCCATAGAGCTTTGGGCCTGTGGGGGCTGAGAAACAGCCATGCCATCCTGCTCTCCAGCAGTGTTGTTGTTCCATGTATTTACGTTACTGCACTTATACTTAGTGGGATCTCCCCATGCTGAAGTACCATCATCGATCTCCATTCTACGCCTGATGGATTCAGGGGATGGTTCTTCCCATCCAGTGGATTCTTCTTCTTTGGAAGCAGCAGGCACTGGTCCTCCCAGCCATCCTGAAGGCTTGTTCTGACAAGGGGCTCCAGTCTGAGAGTTGTTCCCACTCCTGAACATTCCCATGCTGGAATCTTGAGACTTGCCCCACTCTGAAGACTTGTTCGGTTTTGAATTGTCAACCCAGGTGGGGTTGGAGTGGCTGGGTTTGATTGGCTCACCCCAGGTTTGGTTTTGATTGTTGGTCTTGGGTGGCTCTCCCCATCCTGTGGTTGGACCACTCTGGTCAGGAGTGTTGGTGCCTCCACTGCCTCCCCAAGTGTTGCTTGTACCACACTGCCCAGGCTCATTCCAGCCTGATCCAGAGCGGTCGCTGTCACTATCCCAGCCACCTGAACCAGACTTCTGGGGCTCCACCCAATGGTTTCCCTTTGGGCCTTCTCCGCACCATCCCTGCTTTGCCTTTGGTGCACTATTCCAGGAGGTCTTCTCATCCTTGCTACCATTCCATGAGGAACTACCCTTGCTCAATGTAACAGACGGGGAATCCTCCCACCCATTCTGCCCAGCTGGACCTTTGGTTTCTCCCCAGCCAGTTGAAGGTTTTGATTCAGACCACCCAGATACTGAAGAATTGCTACTTTTGTTGGTGCTGGGTCCATCTCCCCAACCACCTGAGTTAGATGCCTGAGGGGGAGCACTACCCCAGCCTGTCTGTCCATTTCCTGTCTTTTTATCAGAGCTTGAAACATCCCATGCAGTGTTCTGGCGGACTGGAGTTTGTCCCCACCCTGTGTTGGATAACACCCTGGGGTCCACGTCAATTCTAGAGAGAGCTGCATTGATCATGCCCTGCTGATTACCCCTCCTTCGGTTGCCCCCACGTTGCCCATCCCTCTCACTATGACCTCCTGAGCTCTCTCCACTTCCTTCACTGCCTGTAGACTTGTTCCATGTGCTGACTTGTGACGGTTGACCAGAGCTCCCAATACCAAGAGCATCATCCTCCAATGACTTCCATCCATTTGTTCCCTTCTTGCTTCCATTCGTACTATCATTGGAATGCTGACTGTTGCTGGGCAAAGTGTTCCACTCCCCATTTGAGACCTTAGTGCCAGTGTTTGAAGAGGATGAGGAAGAGGAAGAGGAGGAGGAGGCACTCCCCCAGGGGTGAGGGATCCCAGCTGGGCCCACACCATTACCTGCTCCCCAAGACATACTTTGTGAGGTAGCGGGTGCTGAGTCCCAACCTCCTCCATGACCGCTCATCCCGTTATTATTATTATTCTTTAAAGAAGCAGCACTCACAGAGGAGCTGTTGGCTCCAGACTGCATTAGAGTTGCATTCACAGTGTCGCCCACAGCTTGGCCTTTTGGGATAGGACATTTGTCTCCAGAGTAATTAGTGCTGGGCGAAATGCCCCATGCTGTACCATAAGACCCGCTGTTAATTCCCTCACTGTTGCCATGTTGAGAAATGGAAGTGCCATTAGAGACTGGAGAAATAGGGAGCTGAGGGGAGCACCCTGTACTCATAGGCCAAGCTCTGTGCCCTGGGGGCTGTTCATTCATCTGGATTGAACCTGTAGAGTTTGGTAAACTAGAGGTCATCGTGTTAGTAGTGTTATTTGGTCCATTAAATTCAGTGTTAAGGTTTTGAGGCTGCCCACTTGGAACCTTGTTTGTACCATTGACTTCAGCTTCAGACATATTTTCCTGCAAGCATCCCCAGGACATCTTAGAGTTGATACTCTGCATGCTGGGTGTTTGACCTATGGTGCTTTGTTGAGTGTTGGTGCCACCATTTCCATTTCCCACAGGCCCATGGGGGTTGGGTCCAGTGTTCTGAAGAACGGGCCAGGCACCATGGTTGGCATTTGGGTTCAAAGTGCTTGGATTTATACCTATATTGTTTGAGGAACCTTGGGTACCCCATGCATTTATTTTGCCATGGCTGCTTTCTGCCAGCTTGCTGCTGGAGTCCTCAATGGAGCCTTGACATGTGCTTAGCATCGAGCCATTGGATACACACCAAGGCCCCTTAATACTCCCATTACCCACATTATTGCTGCCATTTGCAACCATGAAATGAGAGCCTTGTCTATTGCCATTGTTGTCTCCACCAGTGCTCCTAGACGTCATCATACTAAGATTTTTTTCTGACCCAGAGCTGGAGGCAGAGTCAGCATCCATACATTCTGAGGCTAACTCTGGGTCACTACCAGTGATGGAGGGCCAGGGTCCCTTATCTACAATAACTTTTCCCCAGTTGCTGTTCGAGTCACCACAAGGTGAGCTAGAGCTCCATGGTGAATTCTCATACTGTGGCTCCAGACCAGTATGTTCCAAACCTGTGAAAGCAAATAAAAAGGTCAAATCAGTTCAGAGAGCAAACAATGAAAAATAAATAAATAAAACCTCTGTAAACACGGTCTGTTTTTATTTTTTAGTAAATAAGAGTGTAGTGACTAGTCCACACCAGCAGATGATATACTGCAGTCTATTTATTCCAAGCTCAGGCTCATTTACTGCTTCAAACTCTCAAGCTCCTTATAGCAGGATTGATTCGGCTGTCAATGTTTTTATTTTTTTATCAGCTGGAAAAAAAGTTCTGAAAGTGATTCCAATGATATAATTTCTCTGTGCCTTTATCGTAATAGCTGTGGTGTGGACTCTGCTATACTTTAATACTGAGAACGATTTTTAGAACAATATCATTATCTTTACAGTTATCGTGAACAGGCCTTAGGACTAAAACATACACTAAAGCAAACTTACATATTAAAAAAAATATATAAATATTCATATTAAACATTTTTGTTCAACTGGCTCCATACAATTAAATATCCTTATACTTTAAAATGATTAACTAATACACACATTGCAAATAAAACCAAAGCCAAATGTTGTACATGAATAATATGCTAAAAATAGTAACATTTGGTAGACTTTGTTTAGAATATATAGCAACTTGCCCATTTATGGATTACACAACAATGGCTAACTGCCCATAGGCCATGTCTCTGTCCTGCTGAGGTGTGTCTCACTCAAGCCAGACTGAAACAGTAGTAGATCTGCCACCATTTTGTAGCAGCAGCATGATCATGGTGCATGCCAGGATAGAAGAGGAGAGAAAGCCAGATGACTGCTAAAAGCAACACCAAGTGTGAAGCGTCTCTGCAAGCTCACTGATTTTACATAGATGTGGCAAGTGTAGTGGCACTAAACTCTAACAATAATGAAACTTGTGTTCCTTGAAATAAATGTTCTGCTCGCTTTCATATTTTTCTGCAAGATGGCTGCCAAGCTTCCTTGAGCACTGTTCCCTTGCCAAGTCTCTCTGGCTGTGTTACCAAAAGATATGGGAAGACAAAGAAACACACACAGTCTCACTGCAGGTCTCAAGTAAACAGTTTAAGAGTGACCCATTTTATTCAATAAAATGGGAGATTCTGCTGAAGGTCAATGAGGTCAAGGAAAATTACAGTTATATTACATTTCAATCTAGTATCCCGTCTCCAAGGGGAGACAAAGAGAGCTGTCAACCAAGAAGAGACTTGTAGAGTCTTCTAGTTAAAGGGATAGAACAATGATAATTCTGTCACCATGTAATTCCGAAATTAACTTGCTTTCATCTGTTGAAGACAAAATATATTATGTCCATATAATGCAAGTCAATGGTGTCTAAAACAACCTTGGACACCACTGACTAGATGAACAAAAACACAGATGTTTTATATTTTATCTTCATGTAAGAAAGTCAGTCATACAAGTTTGGAACGATGAGTATCTGTAAATGATGACAAACGTTTCATTCTTGGATGAACTATCCCTATAAGGAGACTTGTAATGTGTTATGGGCAAAGTGTATAATCTCTGACTTGCATTGTAAAAACTAATTCAGAAAAGTAAGAACTTTGTACCAGTTGGAAGCACTACTTGTCTGGCTTTACATAAAACAGGAAAAACACAGATCTACCTATGCCAAGACATTATGATAATGTTCTTTTAAGACATTGTAGAGCAAATGGTTAAATTAGGCAACATCAAAATTACTTCCTGACACCATTAAGCATACACCACAGAGATACTGACAACAACTTGCAATCTGCCTAAATATGAACAGCCAAACAGGTCTTTAGGTGACTTTTGGACCTAACACGCACAAACAAAAATGGTAAACAACAGCACATGGTAAGGAAAAAGAAAAAGAAAAAGTGAGTCACCTGTTTGGTTAGGGGAGTGGCTGACGGAATCCCGAATGGGAGCCATGCCTACAAAACAAAGAGCAACACCATGAAGAAAACCAGCTACATGAAGCCAAAAAATAGGTCTCAACACCAATCAAACAGCCCCACACTAAGACCATGCAGCAAAAATCTGTGCTTATTTCAACATCTATGACCAAAGATTTTCAATTCAACAAAATGAAAACAGCATAATTTAAAGATTGAGATTTTTTATTAGAAGACATCCTTCTTTTTAATACAAGCGACTTTAACTTGTTTGTACGGAACTGGCAACCACTAGCAAAAATAATGGCTTCATTATTTTTATTAATGGCTTCATTACATTACTTCAGAATTGAATACTGAAAAAGTGCCTGGGAACATAAATTATTAATTTTCAAGCATTGAAAATGGTCTTAATTTGGAAATAAATGGGAGAACTGACAATGCTTACAATAAAAAATGTATTTGGTGAAAAATAGTGAATTTATTGACCTGACTACTTAATATATAATAATTTTTTTTAATAATAATTCAACTAACATACATTCTGCTTTTTAAGATCTAAAAAAACAAACAAACAAAAAAAACAATACAATAGGGACATTATCAAGAGCACAGGTACCTGAGAGGTGGCTTTGGGCGCAGTGTAGGACAGACCTCTCTGTCGTAAGCTCCTCTGGCTGGCTAAAGTTGAGCTGCACTTCAGTTCCCAGGGTGGCAAGCAAGGAACGTGAGGGAATGCCCACGCTTCAACAGCGGTTTCTGTTTGTGCTGACAGAGATGCGGCGAAACTTCACAGAGCGGGTACCGAGGCAGGGCTTGGGGCTGGCCGCTGGCTGGGGCCCTCTTGGCATTGCTGATGGTGCAGGTTACAGTGGAGGTGCTGCTGTTCTAATTGGCAGACTGAGGCTGGCTGAAACTGGACTTGATATGTTCTGGCACTGAAATTAAAATAAAAACATGTATTTCAGACTATGCCAAAAGTGTGATTTTCATTAAAATTAAAGCTACATCTACAAACATCTATAATGTTGTCTTAACATAACACCAAGGAAGCATATTCACTGATATACCATCATGTTTTTCCCCACTGACATATTTTTAAACACTGTAAAGGCCAATAATTTAAATAAGATAGGACTGTAATTGTTGTCTACATGGTTTGCTTATAGAACATACAGAGCTATTCCAATTATATTCATGGCTACCATGTTAAATACACAGTAAATTAATATGGCACTCCTCTACATTTTGTCCAAAATTTGCCTCCATTCAACCAAACTCAAAACCTTTCCATAATGTTTCTAACATAGTATAGATCTGCGACTATCATCTCACAAATAGTGCAGTTGTTGTCACAGTTTAGCAGTTTATTAATACAATCTTGCACAATTATCAGAAACAACATAAGATAGTAGGTTGTAAAATGTGGTGAAAAAACTCAAAGACTTAATCTCAAGAGTCATAGTCCATGAAAACAATTATTGATATGCGTCACAACTTCTGTGCTCACTAAAAACAATATTCTAGGGCCCTATGATTTTCCACGATGCAGAAAATGTGGACAGAATTGCGGAAACCAGCAATGAAAATAGAATTTACTGTATAATGTGGAATGTCAAATGTAATTTGCTAAATTTTGGATTACTAAAAAGTAGGCCACTACATTTAAATCAAAACGCAATATGGACTAGTTTCTGTAAATATTAAGCCACAAAAATACAATTTAAATATGAATCCTGCCTGTTCTACACAACTCTGTATGTATGAATGAATGGTGCAGACGTGCTGAAACGTTTACTGAACACATACTGAAGCACGCAGTGTTTTGAGCCACTGCCGCAATGCCTACATTAACAAACAAACACGAACCCTAAAACTGCTGTTGTGTTTAATTTGATTAAATGATAAATTAATGTTTCAATATTACAGTGTTCTTGTACAGTCAGGACTGATTATAAGTAACAGTATCTTTTGAAACGGACATCCACATCCACTTAATGTACTGATACAGTATCAGATTGCCAATGCCATCATCTTTTAAATACTACTGCAAGGTATGTCAAAGAAAACAATATAACACGTCCCCAGAAATATGGTATTACCATTATGTATTTTTGGTACTTTATTAACCTTTGTTGAAATTATTAATCTAGTTTGCAAGAACAAAAATAAGCAATGCATCTGATTTCAGTTTCTCTATATAAATTCTTTCCTTGCGCACAGGTTGGAAAACATACAATACTATAGAACAGAAAGTAAGTAATTTAACAGTCCACAACTCCACATTAAGCTTCATAACCCTGTTAATGCACTGCACCCTCAGCGCAACTGTTTGCAATATCCAGAGGCTTGTTCACGGACATTGTTTTGGCTGTGGAATTTCCTCTTTAGGAATGACCTCATAAAGCAGCAGTTCAGATTCCCAATAAACAAAGAATTAAATCTATTCCAATGGACAGATCACAGGGTGCAAAAACAATCCTGATCTTTATAGAAGAGGTCCACAGTCTAGAACAGCGAGCTATAAAAACAGACTAGTACGATACATTATTTCTCTCACATCACAGCAGCTGTGAAAGATTTTACAAATACACCAATTTAAGAAGAAAACAGACTAGAAGAGCTTAAGATACCAAGTAAAACACATTTGTAGTGCATTATAAAAGCTGAACATCTACCTTCAAGTAATACAGGATTAGAGAACAGCTTTCTTTTCCCCTCCTCTCCTGGTTTACCAGAAGCCTTCAAAGACACCCAGCTTTGTTCCTTCTCTTCGCATTTCACAAGAAAGAAAGAAAAAAAAAAAAGGACAGGACAGGCCTGGTGTCATTTTACTGCTCGAGCTAAAACTCCTGTCAGCTCCTCCTGCCGCCTGTAGCAGGGGCTCTGTGAGGGGGAGCTTCTTTGGGGGTTTTCTTTTCTTGAATCAGTCTTTTTTCCACTTAAATGCTTTAGCAAAGCAGTTAAAAAGGAAACAAAAGTGTGAAATAATACTGCAACCATGCAACAGGCCTGTTTTCTTAGGGGCAACTTCCTGTTCATAAAGCTTCGACTCGCTTGCTGTGGAATGACAACCGTCAGGAAGTTAGGTGGTCACGTTGCAACAAGCAAGCCTACCCTGCAGATCTGTTGCACTGCAACAAGCAGTGGTGTACTCAAACGGCAAGCCTGCGTGACTACAGCATTACAGAAAGTATGAATGCTTTCAGTTTTACACAGTATCTGAAGGCATCTTTCTAGGAACACCAAAAATACTAGTGCATTTCTTCACTGCTGAAGCGCAAAAATGACAAGAAAAAAAAACTTTCTTGTTCAAATATATAGCTAAATCAAGTGGAGTCAAGTTATAAAACCACAACAACAATAATAATAAAAAAAAATAAAAAATAAAAAATAAAAAAACACTTTCTTCAACACTCCCAAAAGAACTTGCAGACATGATCAGGTCTGCAATTTGTCTTAAAATTACAAGTATGCATGAACATGCCTTGACTTGAAACGACTGGCCATATTTGGTGTCAGTTATGTCAATAATCTCTACCTATTAAAGCAGACAGGACAAGCTACTATCCTTTCGAACTGCAAAGTTTTGCTTTTGCCATTTTTAAGTGCTTTTTCCTGCCTTGATGAGTTAATGCAGACCATTTTTGGCAGTGGCTCTTCCTTGCAAGTGAATGTCTGTTTTGTGCATGGTCATTGCTAAGCAACAGCTAGCTGATTTAGTCAACAAACTAAACCTTCGCCACAAAACAGACGTCACAAACCATTTCTTGAAGCGTTTTCCAATATATGACCCTAAGGTTTTGCTAATAATAATAATAATGATAATAATAATAATAATAATAATAACAATAATAATAATAAAAATAAAAAGACCACAACAAACTTTTGAATTTTTTATAGACCAAGATGTTAGAAATAAAAGATGGAAAGAAAAAACTAAAAGGTAGACTGGGACATGTTTCAAAATTTTACAAGACCAAATCATTTCCAGCTGGTATTTTTTGGATGGACTGAAGTGATGAAATAAGGAATAAATGCAAGTGAGTGTGCATGTTTATTATCCAGTCAAGATAAAAGGGAGCAAAATATTGGTATGCACACAGCAGCCAATAAGCCTGAGTCAACTTTATTGCCTATCACTCAGTATCATGAAGACGACACAAGGACATCTGGGCCAACAGATAAGTAAAACGTAACCCGGGGTAACCAGGGAGGGGTGGGTGCTGGAAACATGCAGTATTTACGTCATAATTCTTTAAGGTCTTTCCTCTAGTCAAACAAACTTTTAATGGAGGGTTTCAAATAAGGCTATAACCTATTTGATGAAATGTCATCATGTCCACACAATTTAAACTTTTGACCATTTCTTAGCAAAACCCACAGACACCCTTGTAAACTCTTTTCCAAGGAGAGCATTTAGTAACCGCTGCCAGACACAACCAAGTGTCAGTCACACTGCTGGCTTTGGCTTTAAGCTACTGTGAGAGCGAGGACAAGGTCAAGAGATAAAGACCTGAGCTATCAGCATTTCCACATCACTCAGTGGAAAAATGCTACACCCACTGACCATTTTCAATGATGAGCCTTGGTCTGTGAAATGGCAAAGCATGGTCATTATAGGTCATTTGTAATTGTGGAACTACCCTCTTTTTGGCATTTTTGCACCGTCGGAGCTGGGTTTGATTTTAGTACTTGACTGCCTTTTTCGAGAACCAAATTAGCTCCTACTTCGGAGCAGGGTCTATCCAGCACAACTGGTACTACCCATGACTAGGAATGGGTATCGTTTACATTTTATAATACCGATACTTACTGATACCGTTATCAAAACTATCTGGTGCAAAAAAATATGACGTGAAAAGATGCTGAAAATTCCCAAGTTATTTTATTAATGCTGAATTTTAGTAACTGTATTAACATAACTGGTTAAAATTAAAAGAATAGTTCACCCAAATATGAAAATTGTGTCATCATTTACTCACTCTCAAGTTGTTTTAAACCTGAATGAGTTTCTTTCTGCTGTAGAACATAAAAAAATATTTTGAAGAATGTGGGAAACTAAACAGTTGCTGGTCCCCACTAGCCGTGTTTCCACTATCGAGCTAGGACCGGGCGTGCTAGTGCGTGCCAGGGCCAGTCGCGTTTCCACAGTCACTTCCGGGGCTTGATCGTGCCTCGCCGGGGCTTCCTCAGGGCCAACGGCCAGGTTTTTTGGCCCGACGAAAACCTTGGGCCAAAGCGGGCCAGCTGGGGCTAGAGGAGGAGTTATGAACAAAGGCGGAGTTTCTCCGTGTCTGGAGAGCGTCAGCGCGGATCATTTCAGAAAGATAACAGCTTTAACAGCAGCATTAAAGACTTTTAAAATAAGTTGAGCTCAAAACTCACTCTTAGTTAGCAGCAAGTGTTTGAAATAACTTGATCCGATGTGGATTATAATCACTAAACAAGGCAGAAATATTTAGAAGCGATGTAAAAGACTATGCACGCTAAACATTAACGTTACACAGTAAAGATGTTAAATATGACCGCTTGGAGAAATCAGACGTCAGCTTCTTATTCTCTATCACAATCATGTATTTATTAAGTAACATTTTATCTGTCGTCTCCTTTCAAAAGTTTAGCTTCACGTTGCATATCATCAAAATATAGCCTAGTAATGATTTTTTTCGGGAGCTTTTATAAAAATAGCGAGACTGCACTGCGGATCATTTCAGAAAGATAACAGCTTTAACACCATTAAACACTTTTTTAAATAAGTCGAGCTCAAAACTCTCTTTCAGTCAGCAGAGAGTGTTTGAAATAACTTGATCCAATGTGGATTAAAATCACCATACAAGGCAGAAATATTTATAAGCCATGAAAAAGATATGCACGCTAAACACATTACCATAGTAAACATGGTAAAATATGACCGCTTGAAGAAATCAGACGTCAGCTTCTTATTCTCTATCACAGTCGTGTATTTATTAAGTAACTTATATTATCTGTCACAAACCTCGTCTCGAGAGTTTTTCTCACGTTGCCTATCATAAAAGAATATGGCCTAATAATGTTTTTTGTTCGGGAGTTTTTATAAAAATAGAGATATTATCATTCATTCTAAATGTGACGGCTACTGTGGCTAATAAACAGAAACAGACTCGACTGAATAAGCAGGCTATTTTCATAAGCGTTAAAAACAAATAAATAAATAAAATAGTAATAAGTGTATTTAGATTAATTTTGAGTCCTGATAAATTAAATCAATTCTATAGTTAAAACATCGATGCTTTTGAATTTGAATATATAACAAAGCATGCAAACAAACGGCCGCTTTTATTATGTTTGTTTTGTGATCGCGCATGTTCCAGTGACTTATTTCTTAGTTTTCTGATAACTTCTCTTTGATGGTGAAATAATGAGGTTGCATGACGTTTTTCTGAGAGGCGTGTAAAGGGCGTGTTTTAGTGACGTGCAGCGGTGCTTCAAGCTCCTCTGTGGAAACCCTGCGCTATTCTGGCCTCGTGCTACTGGCCCGGGGCTATGAGCCCCGCCCGGCCCGCTTTAAGCCCTGGCTCGCACTGGCCCGACAGTGGAAATGCGGCTACTGACTTTCATCCCCCCTCCCCCCAACTATTAAAGTCAGTTGGGACCAGCAACTGTGTTATCCATATTTTTCAAAATATATTCTCTTGTGTTCAGCGCAAGAATAAATAAAAATCAAGACTTGTTTGATACAACATGGCTGAGTAAATAACGACAATGTAATTTTTGGGGCAAACTGTCCCTTTAATAACAAGCGGCAGAATGTGTAGTACTACTGTCTCTTTAAGACATGAACGCATTGTTTTTCTCTCAACTGTTTCAGCAGTTTCAGCTGGAACAGGAGCCGCGAGACATAATACAGCACATTGCTTGAGGTAGATGTTGTGTTGTTAGTAAATGTTTCATTAAATTACTAATGTTGCGTCTCTTAACTATTATTCTATTGCATATATTGCATCTGACACTGGTGTTGCTTAGTTTTGTAATGTGGGCCCACACTGCCATACATTTCACACTTGCCATGATGACTGACTCGATGCACACGTCGGCCACATTATTCAGTGAATGGAAATGACAAGGAGCAGCTTCTAATTCACAATTAACATTCAAGTATAAGGAGATAAAACAATGCAAGTATCGAAAACAGTTTCGTTTGTCCTGAAGTTTATCTGTATTCCAGTATTGACCCAATTATGTATCGGTTCTAAAAAACCTTGGCTTGGGACTGTCCCATAGGGAAGAGTCCCACAGGAAGAAACCCTCCATGTTTTTATCCAAAATCTTAAATTGTGTTCCGAAGATGAACAAAGCTTTTACGGGTTTGAAACGACATGGGGGTAAGTGATTAATAACAAAATGTTCATTTTGGGGTGGAGTAACCCTTTAAAATGCTGTGTAAACATTGTGTCGATTTATTTCGCAAGTATAATGAACAGCGATAGATGGACGGACGCTGAAGTGCAGACACTTTAAGCAAATGTAGCACTGCCCGTTATCGTTGGAGATTCTTAGTCCTCCTTTCTGTCATCAATCGCTTTACGTATACGTCAACAATCCGTGTTTATTATTGTGAAACCTGCGAGACATAACAAAAAACACAGCTCCAATCACAGCGTCCTCCATCCTCTTGTTGTTATTCTTCGTTTACGTTGTTGAACGGCGCACAAAAATGACACCACAGTCAACCAGCACTTCCTAATACACACTGCCAGTGCAAATGCAACCCTTTAAATGGTACTGGGAAATAGTTTGTGCAAAAATATCCCAGTACATTTAGTTCTGGAACTAAAGCGATGCGAAAGGCCCTTATGAGATGGCTTTGCTATTCTTTCCTAATCAGAATTCAACACAGATAATGCAATTTCATTCATAAACATGGCACAGTAGCTTATGCCGTGCGAAACACTGAACCCAAAATAACTTCAAAAATCACCTTCATAAACAGACAATAATTCATACCTTTAGACTAGCCCCCGTTTCCTTATCGTCATTCCAATGAACTCTACACTTTCCGCCGTCCACTCTCCATCCGTGTTTCGAAAGATTTCCCTGAAAACAAAAGGATCAAATGGCAGATAAGACACAATAACTTGGCTTCATCTTAAACAACTCTAACAGTTTCCCACAGGTACAACTCCAAATAAATGATGCAGCAATGCATTTAAGTAAATGGGAGAAAGCTTCTGGTAATCTCTTTAACAGATTATACTAGGAAATTACTCCTCTATAAACAACCAACTATCTCTGTGGGTCAAACCAGCAAGCACTTTTTCACAGACTACCAACACTGTAGTTCTGCACAATGATATCCATGCAAGAAGCACAATGTTCATGTAGCAAGTGAGCTTAAAGGGTTAGTTCACAGAAAAATGAAAATTGTCATTAATGACTCACCCTCATGTCGTTCCAAACCCGTAAGACCTCCGTTCATCTTCTGAACACATGTTAAGATATTTCAGATTTAGTCCGAGAGCTTTCTGTCCCTCCATTGAAAACGTATGTACGGTATACTGTCCATGTATACTGTCCAAGATAATAAAAACATCTTCAAAGTAGTCCATGTGACATCAGAGGGTCAGTTAAAATTTTTTGAAGCATCGCAAATACATTTTGGTCCAAAAATAGCAAAAACTACGACTTTATTCAGCATAGTCTTCACTTCCGGTCTGTTGTGAGAGAGTTCAAAATACTGCAGTGTAGTGAAATCCTGTTTGCGAACGAATCACTCAATGTAACCGGATCTTCTTGAACCAATTCACCAAATCGAACTGAATTGTTTTAAACGGTCCGCATCTCCAATAAGCATTAATCCACAAATGACTTAAGCTGTTAATTTTTTTTAATGTGGCTGACACGCCCTCGGAGTTAAAACAAACCAATATCCCGGAGTAATTCATTTACTCAAACAGTACACTGACTGAACTTCTGTGAAGAGAGAACTGAAGATGAACACCGAGCCGAGCCAGATAACGAACAAAAGATTGACTCATTCTCAAGTCAAGAACCATTTCTGTCGGACGCATCTGATTCATGAACCGAGGAGCTGATGGTACTGCGCATGTGTGATTCAGCGTGAAGCAGACTGACACACAGAGCGTCTGAACTGATTTTTTTGATGATTGATTCTGAACTGATTCTGTGCTAGTGTTATGAGCCCAGGTAAACTGAAGGCTTGAATCAAGGGTAATCATCGCCAATGACGTCATTAAGTCCAGCGCAAAAGAACCAGTGAACCATTTTCTTCAACCGGTTTATTGAATCGAACTCTCTGGAAGAACAGTTTGCGGAAAAGAACCGAACTTGCCATCACTACTAGTGAATCAAAAACCGATGCAACCGGTTCATGACTCGAGAACGAGTAAATCTTTCGTTCATATCTGGCACGGCTCGGTGTTTATCTTCAGTTCTCTCTTCACAGCAGTTTGAACTCGCTCACAACAGACACGGAAGAGAAGACAATGCAGAGTAAAGTCGTAGTTTTTGCTATTTTTGGACCAAAATGTATTTTCGATGCTTCAAAAAATTCTAACTGACCCTCTGATGTCACATGGACTACTTTGAAGATGTTTTTATTACCTTTTTAACCATGGATAGTATATCGTACACACATTTTCAATGGAGGGACAGAAAGCTCTCGGAAGGTCTCACGGGTTTGGAACGACATGAGGGAGAGGCATTAATGACATAATTTTCATTTTTGGGTGAACTATCCCATTAATGAGCTCAGCAACTCACTGGCAATATACGGGGTAGATTAAAAGTAATATACTTTTGGTTTTTTTTAAATAGGGCAAATTATTGGCAGCTAATTATTTCACAGTATTAAGTTAGTGAACTGGTACTCAGTATTGGTATGTACCCTTGCATGTACTAATTCTAAATAGGGATGAATGATAGTGACAAAAAAAGCAAAAAAAAAAAAAAAAAAAAAGACTACCATTTTCATCTATGTCTAAGTAATGGACAAAGAGTGCTACACCTTATGCTCGGTAAAAAATAATCAGAATTTGATCAGATGAGTGGTTGGTAGGGCTGTCAAAATAGCTGAAAACATATATACACAATATGTATGCATGCATTTATTTATGGGTATTTACTGTGGAAAACACTGCTGACTCCTGTTTCAACAACTAGAGTCTTCAAAGTCATAAAATAAACCTAAAGCTTCACATTTACGTGAGTGGGCCAAACAAATAGGCCCATCTGAGGTGAAAAGTAGAATATGGCCACTTCCAGGGGGTAAAAATCAGCCTATCAAGATTGCGCTTGGGGCCACACAGCCCTGCCCCTCCCCCAGGAACAACCTCTTCTCCTTAAAGTGTTTAACCAGATGGCCATCTCAACAACAGAAGCCTCCCAAATACAAACACAAAGACAGGGGCATCCGTTTATGAAGCGCCAACATAAGCACAGATGAAAGATGACCAGTCAAAATAATAACAGTACATATAACAACCCTGTAAGACTTTATCTAAATTATTATTTTTTTCTTTTTTATTAATTAACTCTAAATACTAGTTGCTCTGAGCAGAGCTGTACAATTAAACTGAAGATCACCTTCAGTTGCTGGTTTCCACTGACTTCCATCGTATGGATGGGGGGGGGGGCACTATGCAAGTCAATAGGGACCAGCAACTGAAGGTTAACTATCCCTTAAATCCAAGTTAAACCGAAAATATGATACGGTTTAGCATGGTTGTATAAGACCGCAACTAAATACACACTGCGCATTTCAGAGTGTTTACACACAAGCAGCTCATGATCTGTTATCTCTCAGTGTCTCAAAGAAGCTCAAATCACAGCAATTGCTGCTCCACTCATCTCTGCACTATGCTCTTTTGGTTGCTTTTAACGTGCATTTGTGAACACAATATGCAAACGAACTTTCCAAACTTGTAATGACAAGCGCTCAAAAACCAGCTGTTGTCAACAAAAAAGAAGCTTTAAGAGCTCCTTGCGGTTCTCCGCCAAAATAAAAGCTTCATGGTTTACCATGTCAGTATGTTTTAAGTCAGAAATAAATGTTACAGTTGTACTGTAAAATAATATACTTCTAAAATATGAATTACAATAGTAATTTTGTATTTTATATACAATATATATATATATATATATATTGTATATAAATATATATATATATATATAGACTATATATATATATATATATATATATATATATATATATATATATATAGACTATATATATATATATATATATATATATATAGACTATATATATATATATATATATATATATATATATATATATATATAGACTATATATATATATATATATATATATATATATATATATAGACTATATATATATATATATATATATAAAGTACAGCAAACTTGTCACTTTTTTTAATGCAATCGTCAAAAAAAAAAGAAAATCGTAAAATATATATATATATATATCTGCAATTTGTTTTTTTCTCCAAATTGTGAAAGCCTAAATCTGAGTCACTAAGATGACATAAATCAGACTTGGCTTTTT
This sequence comes from Carassius gibelio, assembly GCF_023724105.1. NCBI lineage: Eukaryota > Metazoa > Chordata > Actinopteri > Cypriniformes > Cyprinidae > Carassius > Carassius gibelio. The sequence goes on along the minus strand of NC_068373.1, from coordinate 19,253,546 downwards.
CCATTATATGCCAACAGATGAAAAGCAATGTGATAACATGTGGACATGTAATATCAAGAAACAAAATAAGAAAAAATTTATTAAACGCTAGAAATATAATGTATAATATAATGTGTGATCAATCTCGGTTGCAGCAAACATGTCATGATCTAGTCCCTGGCATTGTTAGGTGTGGATGTGATTATGACCTGACAGGGGCAATGTCCATATCCCTGATAAGGAAAATTTTGAAAACAGTCTATGATTAATTTGGAGTTAAAAGCATGCCAGGTAAGCAATATACCGATGCTTCTTTGCATCACAATAAAACAAAAACAAATCAAATTAAAAATTGTTCTTGACATCTTGATCGGTAGTTTTTATCTGGTTAATCTCCAGCAGCTATAAACAGCGGAGGCAAGTGTTTATGACTCATGACTGCAATACAGTGGCGTCACAAAGAGTAACACAAACACTGTTTTTGTTTAACATTTTTTAAGCAGCAAAGCTTACTCAGCACTGGGAAAACCCTTCAATTCAAACGGAACTGCATTTGCTTACAGCAGCAGCAGCAGCAGCTGCTTTGACCCGGCTTTGTTAGTGCCACCCAGCAAAGGCATGAAAAGGAAAAGCCCAGAAGCATGCAGGCTTTGGAAAAAGCAAGTGCTCATCTACACTACTGAAAATGACTACAGAGAGATGAGCGTACTTACTGACCTGTGTTGCCTCTTCAATGTCTTTGGTGGCAATAGCATCCAAGTCTCTGTAAGGAAATAAACACACAGATTTTCAATTAACAATCTTACATTCACTTTTCATTCTCCAGTAAATAAACATCTGACAAAATCAATGAAACTGGATTATATAGCTGGACATTTAACTCTAGACAGGTGAATGCAAAGAGTACATTTCATTCTTGTACAGATGGCTACGTATTGTGTGAACAACACTTAGGTGTGCAATGACAAGGCAACCTCCTAGCACTAGGAAAATAATAAATATATTTAAAAAAATATATATATATTTCTAAAAATTTTCACTTTCATTACTTTTGAAACCGCAACTACACATGTATTTCAAGTGCCACATACTTGGGTGATGCAAAAATTATGTATCCAATGCCAACCGCAAACTTCCTAATCATACCACAATATGACACCAAAATCAACTGATTTCGCCTCTCGCCATATTCACATTATATGGATGGACACACCGCGAATAGTGAGTCACAGAGGAAACGCCACGAATATATGCATGAACAGCAGCCATTCAACCAGACTGAATTCTTTAGCAAACATTTCTTTTAACTTAAGCAACACGTGATTAATAAAGAAACAGGCTTCTTAAAAATAAAAAGTGATTCAGTTTAACATTAGCTATACTTTACTCCTCCCCCACCACTGGCTTCAGCTCCTGCTAACGGGGCAAACCAGCAACCTTGACCTGCCCTTAAAACATTACAATATAACGCACTCAAAACATCCATCTACGCAACTTCCACTCTCAAAGAGCGACCTCGTAATGTCTATATTTTCTTTACTCTGGTCTGGGAGAAGGAAACGCAGCATTTGCTGTGGATTTTTTCCCTCTGTGCTAGCGGCTGTGACTGCGTTCTTTAAAAAGCTAAATTAAACACAAAATAAACAATTAACATATAGCATGTAACGTTAACCATCGCCGCTCCGTTAAGTTATTAAAGCAGTATTTAAAAATGAAAACTGGTTAACGTACCTTTCCAAATTATTAAATATAATTTTCCTGGATGTGCGCAATTCAGCCGATGAGCTAAAGAGTGCTAACAAACCAGATGGCTACTAAAGCCTGTATTTTTAAAGCTTAACAGCTTTAACGAATCAAACGCGGTTTTATTAAAGCTCACATTAGATGCATAACAACACAATCTTTTTGCTTTGTTTAATTATTATGGATCGAATACTGCTGGTAGCAACAAACTAGCGTTATACCGAAAAAAAAAGGGCGACATCGATAAAAGTTGCAGGACGTCGAATTAAACATCCAAATTAAATCAACATATTTCAAAAATACACTGCATAAAACTGTCCAAGAACGCACTAAACTTCATATTTATACGCTGTAACGTTACATTCATAAACTCGACTTTAATGCTTGTAAACACGTTACTAACGATACTTACTGAAACCGACTGCAATGTCACTTCGGTGCCATTATGTGAAAGCAGGAGATCAACGTTCAAGAAATGTCACCGCACATACATGCGCTTTGCTTTTTTGACATAACGCAGACAGTAGCCACTATTTAATAAACCCTGAAATTGTGAAACTGTCGACGTGCAAACAAAACTGCAAAACATTCAACCGTGCCTCGTCTTAGACACCGCAGATACGCTGCTGAATACATGTATATCGCTTATACGTTGAAAATCACAAAGATACACACGACCGGACCGCAAAACTCACCTCTTTTAGTTTAAAGTGCAGTAGAGATGAAATGAAAGCAAACAATAAGGCTGTAGAAATTCAACACATTTGCAGAGTCTAGGAGGGGAAATATTTGTCCTGCTCGATCGCCATTTTCTTCTCTCGCGTTCATGCATTCATCCTTAACTGCAGGAAGAGCTCAAGCGCCGCTGTCAGAGCACTTCCTCCAACTCTACACACTCACCTCCAAAATGGTGGCCACATACAGGCAGCGTTTCAAAACCTAGTATGCTTTGAAACACAGCCACATAGTTGGTGGTCAACCGAGACTCATGGTGGCTTTCTTTTCTCTTTGCCATAGTGATATAAAGTAACATTTTGGAGGAAAAAGTAACTGGGTTATAATGAGAAAATTATAACCTGACAATAAAAGAAAATAGTTCAAAATAATTCATAATAGAAATGGACAGATAATCCAAAATAATATCAAGGAATATTACTTAGTTTAAGAAAAAAAAATTGTCATGTTGAAACAGCCATACAATTAAAGGGCAATGGGGTAATATCACACATTACATCCTTCTCTTCACTCTCTGAGGCAGAAGTCTCCAAACTCATCCTTTATAATCATTCTTCTTGTCCACTTGATCCTATTCCATCTCATCTCATTCAAGCCATTTCTCCAGTAGCTAAGTTGTACCTGCACTCACTCACTTCTTTAACATATCGCTCCACACTGGTGTTTTTCCCTCAACATGTAGACAGGCTCGTATAACTCCACTACTTAAGAAAGCCACCCTCAACCCATCTCTTTGAGAGAACTACAGACCAGTTTCCCCTCTTCCTTTTATTGCAAATACATCTGAACGAGCTGTGTTCAACCAACCCTTTCTCACACAGAACAACCTCCTTGACAGCAACCAATTTGGCTTCAAAAGTGGACAGTCAACTGAGACTGCCTTGCTCTCAGTTGTTCAATTCAATTCAATTCAATTCAATTCAAGTTTATTTGTATAGCGCTTTTTACAATACAAATCATTACAAAGCAACTTTACAGAAAATTACGTATTTTTAAATGAGCATTGCGTAGGTTCTCTAACCGTTAGAGGAACTGCAGCCAGTCTCATGCTCGTTCTCAATACGCAAGCTCGTATGAGCACGACCACATCAACCAGGGTTGCCGCAGCAACCATTGACGCCGGTCGCTCTCTTTTTGCCACACTAGATACGTTTTTTTTTACTTACGAGTAGTGTCCGTGGGTGTCTGAATTGTGCTGCTGGAGGCTGGTCGCTTCTTTCCATCCACAGAGTCCATCTGAAAACACTATTGCCGCTGCTTATAATGGCTGGCGTGCCGTACGGTTGTAAGCCCAAATAGACGAGAACGCACATGACGTCACATTTAGTGAATTTTCGCGCCAATTCGGGCCCTACTCCTTCACAAACAATTGAGCCTACAGGCTGATAGAGGCAAACGTGGTGGACAGTCGAGGTGTCATTCTTTTTTTTACATCATGGTTGGCTCATACATGTACAAATTAAAACTCTATCTTAAAGATTTTTTAAGTAAAAACCTCCACATAGGTCCTTTAATATTTAGTAGTAGCTTATAAGTGCTGACTGTCAGTTTGTGCGATACAAAACCACCACTGGCTCTGGACGCCTTTACCTAAATTCATTACTTCAGATTTATGTTCTGTCTAGAGGCTTGCGTTCTGCAAGTGAATATCGCTTGATTGTGCCATCCCAAAGAAACACAAAGTCACTTTTATGGACTTTTACATTTAACGTTCCCTCCTGGTGAAATGACCTGCCCAACTCATCCCAGCAGCTGAGTCCTTAGCCATCTTCAAAAATCGTCTAAAAACACATCTCTTAACTTTATTTGACCCTCTAACTCTAGCACTCTCTATTCTAATTCGATTGTTAAAAAAAGACCTCTAACACTAACTTGCTCTATTCTTTTTCTATTCTATCGGTTTTCTTTTATTATATTACTTAAAAGACCTTGCTACGTGTACTGTGTTTAAGTTAACTGAGACTTGTTATAGCACTTGTATATCATTGCTCTCATTGTCCTCATTTGTAAGTCACTTTGGATAAAAATATACAATAAAAGTACATAATATATGCTAAAGCAATTGTATTGGTTTCAGACTGTGCAGAAGTGACTTTAATGCCAATCAGATGACAACAAGAAGTCAAATACTAGTATTTTCTTTTCATCTCAAACTGTTTCACTTTATTAAATCTAACCCATTTATGATCCAATTATAAGTATGCATTTTTCAATAATATTGTGTTCTAATGGATGCAATATATACAATTTATTTATATATGTAAATTATAAATTGTACCCAAGTAGGCCTGGTTTGACATTCTGAGTGTCAAAGTTATTATGAATTTGTTGTATTCAGAACCTTTCTGTAAATAAACTATGATCTAAAACACTTTTAGACAAAACAGATCCCTCATTGTTCAGTTGTTTGTTTACAGTGAATACCTTCACTATTGTAAAAAAATTCTTTCAGCACAAGGCAAAAACACCAACCAAGTGCAAACTAGGAACACCTAAATAAATCTACAACAATATAGACACAGCCAGCTTTTAGTCTGGAATTTGCCTGCGTTTTCACTTTGAAGACAAAGCAGTGACACACGGTTGAAAACGGCTCGGCTACGCCGTCCTTTTGAAGCGTTCATTCTGCCTCACTCATCAGGAATCACACAGAAGTGGCTTCAAACCGATTGAACCGGCTTCAAACAGAATACAACCTGTTTTACATGTAGAAACTTAAACAGGATCTTCAGATTTTTATCCTGATGTCAGGTCCCATCATTTACATAACATTTTATTTTGCGTGTCATTGCACATTACTAAAAATACATTAGCAGGCAGAGCCACATTCCTTTGAGCTCAGAGGGGACAAGTTACAGATGTAGGGGAATTTACAGTTAAAACCCAAGGACCAGATATGTCGCAATGAAGACCAGGACTCAGAGATGAGTTCAATTAATAATAATAATTTTACTTGAAGAAAATAGTTTGCAATCTCATCAGCAGAAGTCAGCTTCAACACTCTCGAAGGAGTTCGCAGGCCGCCCCCAGTACAATACAAAATCAACCACAGTTATACCCTGACAGAGGATACTAATTGCGTCAATACATGAGTCAACAAAATTCTGATTGGTTCCAAAACCTAGATAAAACTCTCCAAAGACGTATATCTGATATGCTGGACACTGGCAGTTGATCGTTTGTCCTGGGACTGTCTGAGCTTCTCCTGTACAGACAGATACTAACACACGTACACAGAGAACTTATCTAAAATTCAAGGCTTTCTAGCACTGGCGAGTGTCTTATCATTACGGTTGGATACACACACATAATATGTGGACATTAATCTTGAGGAAAAGAAATACAGCACACATGAGGTTACACATTTCACTCTTGCTATAACTTGATTAAAAGTCAAACAAGAAATCATGTAATAAAATAATTAATATCAGTATGAAGGATATGGCAAATCGGCATCCACTCCTTCAGTCCCCCGTTTTAGATCAATGTGGGGTCTAATACCCCACATCTGGTCTAATAAATGAGGTCAGGTGTAGTTGTGATGCATGCTAAGAATGCAGGCTGTTGGTCAACTTAAGCAGGTGCATATACTTAAGATCTCTGGTACTGGCTGACATTTCTAGTAATAAACACATTATTTTGTACAAAATACTTCCCATAATCATTCTTACTTCCCATATACATTCATCTACTTACTTAATCCCACAATATCGCCACTTGCACTAGTCTTTCTTAACATAATGTCTTTTCCAGTGAATTATTCTGTGTGTCCCTCTACCTGGAAAAGTGTCCTCCATCCATATATACTTTCATCAACATATCTTTGTAAATACCTCTCTTCCTACTACAGCTACTTCACACTTACCCTCTAAAACAAAACATTTATCTAACAGCCTTAAGACTAAATTTGCATATTCATTAACCAGATTTAACAAATCATTAAAGAAAACCGCATACACTATAACCAATTCATTTTTTTTTTTTTAACCCTTAAGAAGGATATTTGCCTTATTTGTTTTCTTTTAGCATGTTTTATACAACTATGATGAATTTTAGTTAATTTGGTCATATCTTAAAATAAACTCATTACAATAAACGTATATATATTATTCTCTGGAAGCCGGGCTAAATGAATAACCACTGTTATTGCATTCCTGACATATGTCAGACCCTCAGTCACCTCACAGATACCAAATATAGACATTGCTTATAACCTAAATCCCAGTAAAGATACCCTTATTTTATGAAAATCTATAATTTTCCCCATCAATGGTACAATTATAGAGATTGATTATCTATTTTACCCTTTCATTCCAAACTTGGTGTTAAAAACACAAAATTAAACAAACCAAAAATAAGTAAGATCAATATTGAGCCATCTTAAAAAAATAAAAATAATCATAATCATAATTTCCTCGAAAACCTAGAGCAGTTCCTAGTTTATTACTTAATAGCCCTTTTATTAAGTTTTACTTTCACCACGAATCCATTTGCAGTCATCATAGTTCACATGCTGTTTAAACATACATTAACCATTAACCCAAACTTGTCATTGTTAACAACATTTGATCAAAATTACATTTTAAGTATCGAAGTGTCTAACTTCAAAAATACACCTAACCTATCCACTTATTGTCATGCATGTATTTTATACCAGGACATTACTGTTAACCATACTCATTGCCTTATCATTACCTTTTTTTTTCAAATGCAAATCTTGTCAATTTTCATACCATATTACTGTACTCAGACTATATTAATGACACATTCAGAAGCAAATCCTCAATACCTCGTATTAAGTCAATTTAGTTCTCACTGTTTTGTCAGTGATAAATGCTTACACATCAGCTACGAGATCAATGTCTTTAAAACCCTCGTTCATGTTTGTCAATTGGTAGTGATATTTATTTACTCATAAATTATTATAAACAAAAAAAAAAAGCACACAGATTTCCCAATACTATTACTAAATGAACAATACTATTACTTAGTTCTAAACGCCCAAATATTTATTAAAGAGACATCCTCAGTTTCTGTAAATCTGTATTGAAACAGTATACATTATCAAAAAGCCCTGTCAGTGTTCACAATATTAATTTGATTTGACCTGACAGGTGTTCATAAGCAGCTCCATAGAGCCTATTACAATTGTTTTGTTCAAACTAAATTTATTATTATTATTTTTTTTTTTTTTTTTTGCTGTGCTATTTCAATTAATTCAAACCTCTTGTTATGGATTTGCTCCATTAAGGGGCTATCCACACGTTTTTGTTCAACTTATCTCTGTTCTACATAAACCACTACATAAAGCTTTTGCACTATATTACACAAGCGGGATTCACTCCTTTGTTTTCCCACCAGGCTTCTTTATGTGAGGGTGCTCTCTGGATAATTTGGTTAGTGACGTAGCCAATCTGTCACTGTTTTTCTGCCGTCTAAAATATTTACCTTTACCATTCAAACAACAAAGTGTTAACTTGTTAAAATTTAGACCCTCATTTAAATTTAGGCATGGATTTTAAACCCATTTTGGACGGCAAACTTAAATTTCACAAATCCAATCATATAAACACTTTTTAACATATTAATCCAGAGAGTGATTTAAATCAGCATTATAAAAGACAAAACAAGTCATTATTACCAGTAGCAGACAGAGCTGGATAACCAATCCACTTAAAGCTCGTCCCATGTTCGGCATTGTCTTTTCATTAGTTTCACTCAGAATTACCGAGTTCTGTAAAGTAATTTCACTCAACACATCTGTAATGATAAAACACTCATTCCAGAGGTTAGTAACTCAATTGAAACAAAACAGGAACAGAATTGTCCCCCAAAAATTTATAGTAGCCATCCTTGTGCATGCACATACTTAACACATTAATATTTTAACAGCTCATATTTAAGGTTTTCCTTTTGGTATTAAATCGGAAGGATTTAAACTTAAACATTGTCTGTGCATTTTACCTAGTTTGAACCTAGTCTCTTATCTAATCTCAAAGTTTGCCTGTTCTTTAATGATTTTTATTTAGAGTAAAATCAGCTTGGTTGTTTTGGTCTTCAAATCATTGCTCTGTTTTGGTTACTCTTTCTTAGCAGGCCAATAATAGAAGAAGAGCACTATCCCTGCCTCCACTCAAGCACTCTCTCTCTCTCTCTCTCTCTTACTGTGCAAAATATTATTTATTTATTTATTTTGACAATTTTTGCCAAACTTTAACTTAGACAATAATATAAAATTCATTACAACATATAACCCTAAATTATTCAAATAAGTTAAAAATATCAAAGTTTCTAGATCTAAAATCTCAGTTTAAACTGTTTAAAATACATAATGCTAGGAACATTTCTTTAAAATTATTTTTACCTTACATGCTTAATTCCCTTAACCTTTGTTATCTAAACCATCTCTTGATTAAGCAGAAGCAGTCTTATTTTTTAGCCACCACCATATCTTGTTATCATCTTGTGTCATGCCTAATGACCTGCATGAGTAAAGACTATGATATAGACATATTAGTTCAATATCATTTTAGCCTCATAAGAAATTTTTGTCTCAAAATAATGGCTGTCATCACATGGTCTCAGATGGTTCTTGAAAGCCCATTGCCATTAACTTTTTATAAATAAGCTCCTTGTCCTCAGGGTGTGATCCACTGGCATAGTTGCATCAAGTTGTGGACGCTTGTCACAACAATCAGTCAAGGAATGTGGTTGCTGGTGATCAGGTCTGGAGGAGCTCACATTTTGAGGCAGATTGCTGTACTTCATACAGTTCCCCTCTTAATGATGCTCTAGGCCTATCAAGCATCCGCTCAACTCCACTACCATCTCACATATAACACCTCCCTTCAGGGCAGGTGCCCAGTGGCGGTGACCCCCTGCCTTAGGTTGTCCCCTATTGGCCAGAAGAGGATCTTACCCGTCATTGAGAAATCACCTCATGCACACTGGTAACCACTCTTTCCCGTTGCAACATCCTCGACAGTCTTCTTCCAGAATCCAGTATTTCCTGCAGCTTAGGAAAGGTGCACTCAAGAACCATGAGAGCCATTGACAGCACCTACTAGTGTTAAAACATTGAAAAAGGTTAATCAAACTAATATTTAATCGCTAAACTCAATTGGATACCTCCAAACTATCATGCTGAGATTACTCAGTGAATTAATTTTTCACACCCGTCCATTCATTGTAATTTTCTGTTGCTTCTGTAGCTGCAGCCATCAGGCCCTGTATGATGGTGGAGACTAAAAATAAGACAGATAAGTTACTGGTCATAGAACAAATAGCAATACAACTGTTTAACTATTCAAAATTATTACATCTATAGCTCAGGGTCTGTATTATGATTTTAAAGACCTCATGTCTCTTCAACAATTGCTCCTAAATTGTTATTCATTATTTTTATAATCTCTTATTTCTTACATGCATTGGGCAGTTGAACATTTAACTACCAATTGCCCTCTTAATGCATTAAATCTGAACTCTTTTTAGCATGTCCTTTAGCATCTCTGCCTATGATTTGACTGAAACACTGTGCTGTACTATAAATATCTTATCACTTAAACACAAGCTCAGATAACGGCATTTTAGCTTACTTTGAATGAGAGAGAGAGAACTCTGAGGGATTCAGGACTCGTAACAATGCATTTTCATTCATTTTTAACATAATTTCATCGTACTATCATTTTATTCTAGCCCAGTTTAAAACTTGTCAGAAATTATATGCATTTTAAAAATAAACATCTTTATATTTGTATTTTTACTTTATTTTCGCAACTCAAATGTTTCTCAAAGTTCTTTGCAGTCATTGTCATTACTTTTACATCAACTTGTATTTATCCATTCACTTAATTCTGGCCATGGCTTCTGAATTTCAACATTGGTTTTAAATCTGTCAGAGGTTATCTGACCCAGGTATATTACTTTGGGTCTTGCTAGCATGCTGTCTTCAAAGTTACTTTGAAACCCCCGTTTATGTTACTTGTTTACAACTTTATCATCTCATAAACAAAAAATAATTTTCTTTTCTCTTCTTTTTTCTTTTTTTATGATGCTGCGTGACTACAATTTTGCAATCCAACAATAAAATTACTCTTTTGGCCAAACATTAGTAAATATAGGAATTACATTTTTTTTTTTTTTTTACTCAGAACATGTCTCTGGTACTTTTAAAGCTTAAGCCAGAGTCATGGTGGGGGCCAGCATGAGATAAAACAACGGCGTCATTGTAGTCAAAGTAATTTTATCTTTTTTAAAGCAAAACATAAGCTTCTAAGTTTTTCCAAAATGCCACTGCCAATTTGTGTGCCTACAGTTTTTTTTTTTTCACTAACCCAGAATTCTGTTCAGTATTCCTTGTCAGGACTTTCAACAATTATATAGGAACTGGAACAGGTCTTATGATATCATTCTTTGTCATTTAAACCTTCTATGCACAGAGAATCAGATTAAATCATCACTCAGTTACTTCTGGGATTATTTTTAACAAATCGGCACATACATTTATAAATGTTTATTTCTCAGGTTCTTTCTAAGTTTAAAGCCAATCAAGTTTTTGTTTTAACATTACAATCAGAATTAAAGCTCAGACTGATCATTCTTTAAATGAATTCAGAGAATATATTTTTTTTTTTTAAAGTCAGAGCTTCAGAGCCAAACTGTTTACAGCATTTGCTCTCTTCTGTTTCATTATTTCTATCAGGGCTGACCAGGTTACCTAATTTGTCAGTCATATTTCTATCATAAACCAAAAACATATTGAGGCGGCGATCTTACCAACATCACTTGACTTCTGCGTGATGAAATTGCAAAGTATATTCCAGAATTTCCATATACTGGTCCAATCCAATCAGGGTCATGAAAACTACATTTTAGCTCTTTTGGGGTTGTTCCTGAGGCATCCCAGATCAATCAATACTTTCCCTTTGCATATATCCCTATATTTTTATAGGTGCACATATGAATTATCAATATTTATTTTTAAACACTAATTTTGGATACTCTGTTCCCTAACCACTGACCTGGCCTATTTCTAAGCTCGGGGCGCCCCTGTCTGTAATGGTGGGTGATCGAGAGTTGGAAGAGCGAGATACGACTAGAACCCCCGTCTAGCGTCTTACATTCTTCTCGGGATTTCCCATACCCCTACTTTGGCTTACCCGGCCGTAAATGCACTGCCCTTTATGGCCTCTCGTGCTTTTTGGCTCTCTGTGCTTGACCCAGCACTGCCTATTTACGGCCCTATGTGTCCCTTGTCCCTCGGTGCTTGACCCAGCACTGCCCTTTATGGGTTCACATGCCTGTTAAGAATGCGTTTTTGTCCCCCCCTGGACTGTGCACACCTAGAAAATTTTTACGTCTCTCTCTAAGACCTATAGGTGTGCACCTGTTCCCTCTGTAACTGTACACATCTCTAAATATCTTATATCAAGACCTACCGATGTGTACTTGTACCCCTTATACTCACAAGGTTACTTATTTACAGGTATATTGTGACACCAATTTACCTACTCCACCCTGGAGCTGGTGTCTACCCCCTCACGTCTGAGTGAGTCTATCGTTCCTCCTTCTCTCGACCCCCTCCACTTACAGACAGTTCCTAACCAATAATATTAAATCTAAAATCTTTCCTACCTTGGTTTGATGATTGATCAGGGATGTCAACAAAGAACTATTGCCCGCCGATCCTCCACCATTAACTGTAGGGGAATTTACAGTTAAAACCCAAGGACCAGATATGTTGCAATGAAGACCAGGACTCAGAGATGAGTTCAATTAATAATAATAATTTTACTTGAAGAAAATAGTTTGCAATCTCATCAGCAGAAGTCAGCTTCAACACTCTCGAAGGAGTTCGCAGGCCGCCCCCAGTACAATACAAAATCAACCACAGTTATACCCTGACAGAGGATACTAATTGCGTCAATACATGAGTCAACAAAATTCTGATTGGTTCCAAAACCTAGATAAAACTCTCCAAAGACGTATATCTGATATGCTGGACACTGGCAGTTGATCGTTTGTCCTGGGACTGTCTGAGCTTCTCCTGTACAGACAGATACTAACACACGTACACAGAGAACTTATCTAAAATTCAAGGCTTTCTAGCACTGGCGAGTGTCTTATCATTACGGTTGGATACACACACATAATATGTGGACATTAATCTTGAGGAAAAGAAATACAGCACACATGAGGTTACACATTTCACTCTTGCTATAACTTGATTAAAAGTCAAACAAGAAATCATGTAATAAAATAATTAATATCAGTATGAAGGATATGGCAAATCGGCATCCACTCCTTCACAGAAATTTAGCATTTTTTGAAAGATGTTGCAAAATGTCAACAATTGCTTGTATGAAACCATAGCAGAATAAGCCTTTTGCAACTTCAAACATTAATTACTAATTTTTCTATTGTCCAGTTATACAGCTCTTTAATATGGTTATGAATCTTTTTAAACCAATCATATCCTATCATATTCATTCCAAATATTTTATAAGGCATATTTTGGCTGTTTCATCACAAATAAAATGAAATAAAGTGAAAAAAAGCATCGTGCTCGGGACAGCTCAGGCCTTCTGCGTTTGTGGTATTGAGAATTAATTTTGTATGAGGCATGAATATTGATGATCAGCAGAGGTCTGAGGCCAGCTGCTTGTGAGTGAGTTTGCTGCAGTAGGACAAGGGTCAGTTTGGTCAGGACAGTGGGCTGCTCTCCCCCCTCTCAGACCGATGAGAGCAAGCGGAGCCTGGGAACGCGGGCAGATGCATTGTGCTCGGGCAGACAGGGCAGAAGGAGGGGAACAGCTTTGCATGACAAATACATGGCTGGCTTTGACATTCAGAGACTTGCTTCCAAACTCACTTAATAGTGAGCTCTCTTACCCTGGTGCTTCATTTCAAAACTTTTTAATTAACAACATTTTAAAAAAGTTAGCAAAATTTGCAGAAAAATCACAAAAACATGCTCGTGCTGATGTGATGTGACAAATTTTGCATGTCACCCACATTATTTGCCTTCCCCTCTTTCGTCTTTACCTCTGTCCCCCTTATCCTCATCATTCACTGTTCCCCAGATGTACCAAGAGTCTCACCAGCAAGGGCCCTATTTTTTATTTGATCTTGCCCAATTCCTCCACTATCATTATATTCAATCTCTATCTGTCTCTCACCCACCCCCCTAGAGTCACTCTTTCAGACAGGGTGCCAGTTGTGAAAGGGTTTTGTTGGAGCAGAATTACACTCTGCATCCAACCAAATACCTGTCCAACCGTTGGCAGGTCAGCCTGCACTGCCGTGCTTCCAGGCTCGAGTTATCCATCAGACCACTATTCTACAAGGCATTCATCATTTTCACACAGCCATGCACCCGGTCATTAATAAATGTTAACACACACCACTGCCTCATCAATGGTTAACCCTCGAGAGTATGAGACCATTTTTGCTGTGTTGTGCTATATATTCAACAAAAAAATTGTTTTGCTGCTTGAGAAACATTTCCTCTTCTTATTACTCATATTGACCATTGTGCTGCTTGATATTTTTGTGGGTCTTGTCATACTTGTCAATTGTCATACTGTTTTTTTTTCTTCTCAGGATTCTATGAAGAATAGAAACTTCTGAAGAACAGCATTTATTTGAAACGACAGCTTTTGTACCATTATATATGTCTACTGTTATTTTTGATCAATTGAATCCTTGCTGATTAATTCCTTTATATTATAATTTAATATTATAAACTATATTAAAAGAAAGAGCACTGAAGGGTTGAATAAAATAGCACATATATAGACAAACATATCTAGAAGCCTTCATTTAAAAAATCTATCAATTACAACAAAATATTGTGGTACACAGTAATAGAATCAGATTTTAATATCATGGTTGTGTCAATAATGCAAAACAGTAAGAATTTCACTTTCACAATTTCACAAGGTGTTTTATCAGAGAAAGGTAACTCATTTATAGCAATATATAAGACTGTATTCTACTTTGTTTTTTTTTACATTTTAAATCTTACCAATTTGATTAACACTGCAAAAATATATTTTTGGAGTTCCATGATTTTATTTCAGGTGACCTTCACAGCTTGACTTGTCCACTCCAGTCATGTAAAAGCAATATAAAGATGTAAAGATGCATGGCAGAGTGATCTTATTGTCATTCATGTATGTATTATATATTTTAGATGGAGGCAATTTCTCACTGTTACAACTCATTCAAAAACTTTGCTCAGGTCCAAATGAGACTTATTTGCATATGCCCATCCCGCCCTCATCTCAATAATTCACATCTATCTGTATAATGTATTTCATCTCTACAGCATGCATTTGTGTTCAGACTTGTGAAGGCTTCTAGATGACTTGCACTGTGCTTTCAGTCTTCTGTGTGAAAAAAAGTACAGAAATGTATGAATTTTAGAAATATATGCCACCTCAACTAAAAAGTAATGCCTGGAACCCTGAATCATAATAATGAAACCCTTTAAGAAACATCTTCATGGAAACATTTTCCATTTCTAAACATGAATTCAATGCTAATCTGATCAAGCTTGTGTCAAATCATATCCATAACATAGATGGACACCCTTGTGTCCTACATTGTTCTGTCTCACTGGGGACAGGGGTAAGGAACAGTTCTCCCAGTGCAGTGAATGTAGGCAATGGTACAAAATGTAATTATCAATGAAGATTCGGGAGGAGCGCGTCAGATACTTAGCCTAATCATCACAGGTGGACCACAATCAAGTAATCAATCCCACAGTATAAATATTGCTGACTTACCTCTATCCATTGACGGTTTATCAGCATCCCTCCTCCACCCCATCTCCCCACTTCAAGTTCAACTTACAATATACGGGGAAGGGGGGGTACTCTAGGTTCGGGCAATTCCCGAGCTCGGAGCCTTTCCCCGGACAGCACGCCAAATACGCATACCATACATCAGCTAATTATATGTAAGCGTGAACTAGTGAAATAGAGCTTTAAATGGACACCATGACGAAATCCACCACAGAAAAAAGAAACTTTGGCTTGCTCCCTTATAGCCCCACTGCCCTGTCCATGAATAGTTTTTATCCCCTATAGCAGCCAGTAGTTGTTAATGAATTAACAACAATATGCAGAAAGAAGGGCATGGCACAGCCTGAAAAATGAAATGAAATGAAACTGTCAATAAAGGGGAACGTTACAACTACTCACTCCCTTTCTTCATAACACTACACAGGTGTGCCAAGTAAATACGTACTTATACCCATGTGACATGACTACCTGGAACTGACAAAATGTCAAAAATAAAAGATGTTTTGTGAACAGCATGTCTTTGTGTTTTGGATGCTAGTATCCAAGAAGGTCTTCACACCAGCTCCAAACCAACAGAGACCACCACAAACCAGTCTGAAACATCTTTTACATTCATACTGGTCCAAAACGAGTGAAATTAACTGCAGGAGCACCTAGCAGGAATTTTAAGCAAATGCATAAGTATTTTACTGAAAAAAAACACATACTATTTGAATATAATCTGTTTACCTGACTTTCACGACTTTATCGCCATACGATCAGCTTGAGACTTACGAGATATACAAAGATTTGGAGAACTGACAAGACAGAAATATACAAAGCCAGTGACTGGAGAGATGAGTGGAGCTCATTGGGTGCCCTAATGATGGCTCGCTCTCCCAAGGTTCTTCAGATAGTGGTCTGCAGCCCTCACGCTCCTCCAGCTCTAATGAGCAGACCGCTCATCTTCCACTGCCATCTATCATACCTTCCAGCGGAAAACTCTACTGTCTTCTCACATCACCAACCACACATGAAAGAGGCCTGGCCACTGTAAAAGCAATGCCACTTCACACAAGATCCTAATTCACAGACGGAAAGAAAACGGCCACTTTCACCTGAATCCTTTTAACTCTGAACACAAGTAGCAGCCAGTAAGGAAATAAGCGAACAGCAGCACCATACTGTAAAAAATATCAGGATCTGTACAACATCTGTAGTTGCCAGAAATGAGACATAAAAATATGGTGACAGTGTTTCAGGTATAAGGAAATGGCATATTATTGCATGTGCATAATACTACTTAAAACTCCTACATTTAATTACATTAATGAACTACATTAAAAAAATACATTCATTGTCAGAAGGGGTTATTTATGTTCTGCAGGACAACAAATTCCTCCATCTTTCAACTTTAAAAATGTATGAAGGTCTAATAATGTGTCTGGCTTTATCTTCTATTAATCTTTTATTACATAAGAGTCCAGCAGAGCGTGTGCATTATTTGGAGCCGAGAACTTGGCAGGGTGTCAGGTAGCAAATGGGTCTCCTCACAGCTCAAGGTCCTGAATACAATCCATGTGTTTTTATTTAGTATAACAAAAGACTCTTCACCACAGGGCAGGCTTCCATGAGAAACACTGTCCGGCATGTAAAGAGGAGGAGCACTGGATCCTCTTGACATGTTAATTGACTTGATTAGCATTAACATTACTGGGATTCCAGAAGGAGCCAAAAAGCTCTACTGTTAACTATTCATTTGGATGCAGTTTGATTCAAACCACCAGCCTGCCAAAGTAAACACAATTTTCATTTTAGATATGTTTATTTTCTCTGTCAAATAAAGAGACATAAAACATAAATGGAAACTTAAAAGTATAATTCCAAACCAGAATGACTTATTTTCTTCCAAGGAGCAAAAGAAAATTGTCTGAAGAATGAAGAATTATTTTAAAGAACTATTTTTTCCCGTACAATGAAAGTCAGTGGGGTCCAAAACAGGATTGCACTGGAACCAACTTTTATTATGGCAAAAAAGGGATGATGACAGAAATGTAATTTTTGGTATAAAGGTCTAAACTGAATTGAGGTCCTACTGTTGTGAAGGGTCTGAAAAATGGGTTTGACTGCAAAAATAATAAATAAAGTTAGGTATGTTCCCTTGCTTACTAATCCTTAAGTGAGTCACGGGCGGCACAAGGTGACAATACTTATTACTGACAAAAAAGAAGGCTATAGAGGGCATCGCTGGACCCTGATGTCACCATGCTTTCATGATGAACAATGCAGAGAGAATCTGTGAATTATGAGCTGTAAATGCTGGAAAACAAAACAATCAGAACTGAGGTTGG
Source organism: Carassius gibelio (assembly GCF_023724105.1). Classification (NCBI taxonomy): domain Eukaryota; kingdom Metazoa; phylum Chordata; class Actinopteri; order Cypriniformes; family Cyprinidae; genus Carassius; species Carassius gibelio. The sequence continues at coordinate 19,235,953 of NC_068373.1, read as the reverse complement.
TCGGATGTTGCCCTGGCATCTTGCCAAGTGCTTGTTACCACAGAACGCGTGTGCAGTTGGGCCAGCAAATGTGATGCCCGTTGCCATGGCAACAGCAGAGGAGACTGGCGATGTAATGCATCATATTTCAGCAGACCAACTCAATTCAGTTCACACAGATCCAATCTATGGGTTGTAAGTGTGTATGTGTGTGGGGGGTGCGGGGGGGAGGGGGGTGCGCAGGCAGGGGAAATCTGGTACTACAGAAACATACTGCAGTCTGCTAGAAACTGAAATATTCATTGTCCAATCTGCATGCAACTGCTTGCCATGGAATGAGGTGACATTAGCTGTCACACATGGGTTACAGTAATGTTCAGCTGTTATTTCAAAAACATATCCAAGATATAACGTACAAATCATATAGCTAATGACTTATATACAGCTTTGCAAATAAGTACAAATAATTTGTTAGTTTAAAAAAAAAATACATTGTAACATTATAAATGTTTTACTATCATTTATTTTGATCAATTTAATGCATATTTAATGCATACCAATATCAACAGCTTGGAGAGATCTGACCCTTTTGTAGATCTCCCACCGAGACTTCAGTCTCTGGGTACCATAGTGGCATTAGGAGGCCAGACAGGAACACAATGGTCTCACACCAGAGCAGATGTTTCCTAATTACAGTAAGCTCTTTAACGCACCTGCACTCATTACGGGCCAAAAGCTATGATACTCCACTTACAGCAGATTCCAGGGAGATTTGGTGGCTGTGAATTTCCCTTAATGAGCATCTCCACCTCACAAGCTTTATAATGAGTAGATCCCAGGTATAATCCTGCAGGTAAGATGCTAGCAGATCCCCTTTAACCTCTTCAGCACATGCAAACAAAAGTTGGTAATGAAATATACCCTTATTATCTAGAAAAACATGATTTATAATCAAAACCTTCTTTTAGTGGATAAAGTTAAAAATGTCCGGTCTCATCTGATTTTAAAACTGTTAGAATATCATGATTTTTTATCTGCCTATAATTGTGCAAATTGATGTTTTATTGTATAATCATTTTTTTTTTTTTACTTTCATTACATTAAGCCCACACTTTGACTTGGGCCAACTTTAAATTCCACTTGAATCAGCTGTGTGGGCCTGTGCAGGACTATTGACTTTTGAAACATCAACAACATCCATCTGAAATGAACCTCAGACACAAAGGTTTAACCCATAGTGGAAAAACAGCGTTGGATTCCTTTCCAGGGATATTTCCACTCCGTGTTTTCTCCAGAGTATTGACATAGTGAGCAGTGATAAGGCCGTACAGAAGAGGATTATTTATTCATGTGAGGGATAAGGTTGCACACCTCCCTGTCTTTACCATGGGTACCGACTCAAAAGGATTCCGAGTTAATTTCCTGGCACTATCAGGATTTCAATAATGCAAAGTCACTAAATCGACTCGCAGGGGCACTAATGTATCTAATGTCCTACAAATTATCACGCAAGAATAAATACTTAATGTGCATCACATTTAACACGCAATAGACATCAAATATCTGTTCATGCAGACTTCTGCTTTATAATGCTTGTGAAGTGCTTGTCAGGAATGGGACAGGGGTAGATTTGCGGTTTACGTACAAGCAAAAACAAAGACTGAGGAGGCAGACAATCAGACAAGATGCCTGCTGGGCATCACAAACTGTTTTCTGTCAGCTCACTTTTCTCAAACAGCAAGCCAAACAAAATCAAACATTCACTGCAGTACGGCTGTCAACCTTTAAGACCCTGCAGCACATCAGCAGCCAATTAGGCTGGAATGCTCCATTCTCAGTTGGTATAGACAGACAACATGGCATATCTGAATTAAAAGTATATTCAATATTTTTTTAAAAGCTGAAATGTTTTTAATCAACACTTCATACTGTATATATATATATATATATATATATATATATATATATATATATATATATATATATATATATATATATATATATATATATGCCTACATGTCATAATGGATAGTCATCGCATGTATCAGAATTAGGCTGTTTGCTTGCACACGAGCAGCTACGTTTCATCTCGGAGACACGTTCTGTCTTTTCGCTTGCCAAATTCCACCATGTAAATAGCAAATCCGTCATGGCATGAGCACAACTGGCTCTCAAAGGGAATGGAAGATGAGATTGGTTTATTACATCCAAAAAAACACCCATTACTCATTAAGAGAATAGGGACAACCCGTTTCCATGCTCCCGGGCGTGCCAACCATTTTTCCATCGTTAAAATAGCAAAAGTGGATTTGGACATGCCTGAGTGCACTTGCACCATGCAATTTACACTTTGCATTTAGATTGTTAAAATAGGGCCCATAAAGATTTAATTTATGCCTGGTATTAACACACTGACCACTGAAACGTATGCCTGAAGTGTGATTGTTTGTTGAAAGCAGCCAGCTACAAGAGCTGTATAATAGGCAATTGCTGTGTCCTAACTACTAAAGCAATTACATGACAAATGCATTGTGGTTAATTATAAATGAAGCAAATCATTAGATAATTACCCTTCCACAAATACCACCTCCTTTTTTAGGAATGGGGGTCCCACAAAGAGTATACAATATACAGCACACTAGAGAGGCAAATGGTAATTCATTAAGTATAGCTCTGCTTGGCTGTAAATAAGCCTGTGATGATGAAACAGCTTTAAGTAGCCTCTTCTGTCTGCCCTCCATTTGATTGTCTTTTCTCTATGATAACTGTTTCTCTTTTTGTTTTCTTTTGTTTTGATTGACTTGATTGATCTGTTCTGTTTTGATGTCCACAGGCTTCTGGCAGACTGACTCAACTGAAGGAGTGACAGTATGCAATGTGAGATAGATGAGAATAACACTTTTCTACACACATACACACAGAGTTAGAAGTTATAGAGCCTATGCTACATAGCGGTGCAAAAACCTCTCAAAGGAACATGTTTTATACCAGTGGGATGGAGCTCATCTTTCTTTTATGACAAGGACTGCAGGATGTCTCCCAGTACGGCTAAACAAAATGAAATCATTTGATTTTTTTTTGAAAGCATAGTGGATTTTAAAAAAGAGTTGCTAACATTTGTTTCTAATTTATTTTTTCATTCAAACAATATTTTATCAGAAAAGCTATTTGAGTGAAAAGTAACAAATGTTAAAGGGGTCATATGATGTGTAAAGAAGATCTGTAAAGTTGCAAAGACTAAAGTCTCAAATCCAAAGAGATATTCTCAATAAAAGCTAAAATGGCTCATTCATTGAACGTGTGTGTACGGTGTACTGTCCATGTCCAGAAAGGTAAGAAAAACAAAGTAGGCCAAAATACATTTTGGTCCAAAAATAACAAAACCAATGACTTTATAACAGCTTAAGTCATTTGTGGATTAATGCGTATTGGAGATGTGAAACATTTCAAACGATTCAGTTCGATTTGGTGAACTGGTTCAAGAAGATCCGGTTACATTGACTGATTCGTTCGTGAACCGGATATCACAAACTGCTTTGTTTTGAACTCTCTCTCACAACAGACCCGGAAGAGAAGACAATGCTGAATAAAGTCATAGTTTTTGTTATTTTTGGACCAAAATATATTTTCGATGCTTCAAAAAATCCTAACTGACCCTCTAATGTCATAGTTTGAAGATGTTTTTATTACTTTTCTGGACATGGACAGCATAGCATACATACGTTTTCAATGGAGGGACAGAAAGCTCTCGGACTAAATCTAAAATATCTTGAACTGTGTTCAGAAGATGAACGACATGAGGGTGAGTTATTAATTACATAATTTTCATTTTTCGGTGAACTAACCCTTTAAGTTTCTGAAGCTAAAACATTAGATACAGTTTTAAGTTAGAAAGTTTTGGGGACGGGGTGATTTATTTATTTATTTTTTATGGGATAAATGCAGCCATGGTGAACATAAGAGACTTCTTTCAAAAACATTTTTTAAAAAATGACCAACCCCCAAAATTTTAATGTGTATATTTAAAAATTATCCTTTCTCAATTATTTCCAATTGTTGAACACCCAAGCTGAAAAATTATGATTATAAAACATAACCTTTACTACAGTACATACAACTTGTAATATAAATCTGCATACAGCAGGGACAGGTCTGAGTGGACATTAGGCTATTACCAAACACCTCCCCACTGCTGTGATCTTTCCAGGCCAGAGCTTTAAGCATTGTGTTCATTAGGCTCGGAAAAAAGGAAAACAAACAGGGCTGACTCCTCAGTGGGATTTTAATTTGACACATATTCCCCTAATCCAACCTCACTGTGGGGTGCGCACGTGCTGCCTGGACAATGGGGAGGCCACAGCTAGGGCTAATTATCTGTTGTTAGATGGAGCCCTTGATACGAGCTCTGGCATGAAGTGTTTGATGTAATCAGACTGAACAGGAAAAAGAAGCCAAACAAATGATTTTGAAAATAGGATAAGGACATTCTTATTCTCCATGGGGAAGAGTTATTAAGATAAAAAGAAGAAGGAGTGCAGAAGTTATACATCGTGAACAATGTGAATTTATAATTTTTATTTTTATTTTGTATTTTGTATTTTATACAATTATTTTAGTTTTAATTGTTTTAAATCCATTGTATAAATATATAATGGTCTTACAGACATCATAATCAAATTTAGAATTAAAACTTTTCAGTTATGTGGGAATCTGCAGAGCTTTAAATCTAAATTTAATTTAAGTATTAACCTTTTAATCTAAGTGGTAACTTTTACCAGTCACATGGGATCTCCGTCAGGTGTCAGGGATTGGATGCAGGGCTCACTCATAATCTTTCACTAGTCTGGACCTACTAAGCGGCCATTTGGCATTTGAACTCTAGTGCTATTAGATTTATTAGGCTACAGCTGTGGTACTGGACAATATTTTGATGATGACATTTCCAGTTGAACTTGTTTATCTTCTTTTCTCCTGATTAAAGGCAAAAGCGAACCTGTACACAACTGTGTGCTGAATCACTCTCAGTGCCCTGCAGCTGACCATGATGTGGCCAGAATTGCTAATAAATGATGTGAAGTCTGGTTAAACAAAAAAGACAATGGCAAAACCACACCAATCAGCTACAGCACACATGAGTCCAAACAAAAGAAAGGTTAAAAGAGGTTCATTCTGCATTGCTGTGTGTGGTACATTAACAGTCTCCATCACAAATCCCATATGAAAGGGATTATTCACCCAAATTTAAAAATTCTGTCATTTATGCTCTGGTTTTTTTTCATTGCAAACCTCAATTCTTTATTCAAAAGAGATATCATGAAGAACGCTGGTGTCCAAATAACGCATTTCTCAAAACATGTTCTTTTGTATTCAGCAGAGGAAAGTCAATGTGAGGGTGAGTAGTCTATGATGAAAGTATTTTCATTTTTGGGTTAACTATCCCTTTAAGCACTGTTAGATCTATGTTACAAAACCAATTCAAGCCAGTATTGTTAAATAAAACTATTGGAAAAAACAATTCTGTAAATGATATAAAGCTGACAAAATAAAATGAAAACATTACATGAAAAACTTTGTTGCCTTGGCAACTATCAGAAATACAATCACAAAAAAATCAGCCATATTGAAATAAAAAACTAAAATAGTTAAAAATACTAAAACCTACACTAAAATTAAAACTTAAAAGATAAAAAAGATTATTCAAAATAAGAATAAGTACTACAATAGTATATAAATAATACTAAAACAACACACACTGGCTAAAGTTTTTTTTTTTCTAGGTTAAATCGATGTCTACAGTGATTCTTAGTGATGCAGACAAGCCCCCAACAGCACGCCAGCGGCAACAATACCTGACACAAACACCTTCACCTACCAAAACATTTCCATTCTCTGGAAGCCTTATATATAACAATTCATCCAACTGAGTTCAGTGAAATCTAATGAAAACGTAGTTTCTTTATTGTAATGGACCCCGGTGAAGAGTCAAACTTAAAAGGAGAGTTCTGCTGAAAATTCAGTAATTTCACTTCACAATAGGATGCCATCAGCTTCTCTTCCCTTTGAGATGCTAATTCACATGCTGAGCCCATAAGTGACTTTTTTATTAAAAAAAACAAACATTTGAGGGATGATCCACTGTCTCAACTGTACACACTCCTGTCATAATGAAATTAGTACCAACCATAGCATTTCAGCCACTCAACATCTTCTTCAAAAATAGCACACAGTTTTGCTAAGCAAAAGCCAGGCAATATGCTTTTGAGGAAAATGGGACGGTAATTCCTTCATTGCCGGAAAACAATAAAACGCTCACACCAAATTTAGCAAATTGGCAGAAAGAAAACCAACTCATTTGTACCTCACTAGGTTTAATAGAACTCAAAAGCTTCTGGAAAGGGTATAAATAGAGTGAGCTATAAGCTATAACTAAGTTTCATTCTATAGTAAACAGAACCTTTCACTGCACTAGCACTAGCAGAAGCATTAGCATATTTAACGCAATGATGGGAGAGTAAACTTATGCTATCATTCAAAGAGTCAAATATCAGTCATATTTCAGGTTTTCCTTTACTCTCTAGAGAATAATTCAGTCTAGACATACCCCCCAACCTAAAACACACACACAGTCACAAAGTAAACCAGAACTGGGGCTTGTGTTGTTCTGCATTATCACCATTGATTAAAATAAGCCCCTGCTCGCTTGCCATTTTACAGCTGAGGTCCCGTACTGGGTTTTATGAAGTGCTAGCTACTTCATTTAATTATGGTAACTGGGTTACATTAGTTGTGCACAGCTGTAGGCAGAGGAAAAATCCATCTGTATGCCAGTTTCATTTTCTCTCTTCTCAGCCCCAGGCGTATACATCATCTCCTCATCTGCTCACACACTGCATGCCCTCCCTTCTCCGCTTTCTTCACGTCATCCTCAAACTTAGATGAGTAAAATATAACAGCTATATCATGCATGATGAGACCCATGAGGGCCGAGCTCTTATAAAAAGCACACAGAAGGAACCCATAACAAATGCCATGTCTGATTACATTCGATTTGATATTTCCGGTGAAGGTGCTTTAAAGGATCCAATTGACAGTATCTGCCTCCATTTTACCACGAGTTTGCGGATAAAATACAAGTTAAACATTAACGTGGACTACAATACTGCATTTTCCTGTCTTGAAAGAACATAAATAGTCTTTTAATTAACTAAATTAACAGTCCCCTTCACAAATCCCATATGAAAGGGATTATTCACCCAAATTTAAAAAATCTGTCGTTTATGTCCGTTTTTTTTTTTCATTGCAAACCTCAATTCTTTATTCAAAAGAGATATCTTGAAGAAAGCTGGTGTCCAAATAACACATTTCTTGTAATGCATACAGCTTTGGTTTAGGAAGTCTAAATGCACACCTCGCATTTAATTTACAATCTTTCACCTTTTTGTAAATGTTTAAACCTTTTTCTTTTGCTTAAAAGTTAGAAATGTTGTGATTTATCTCAGATCTGGATGGTTTTGTTTCATGGCTTAGAATTCTGTAGAAAGAGAAAAAAAAGTGAGGCTGAAAAATGTGTCATTTGAAATGAATCAAACATCATTAAATCATTATTTCACATGAAACTGTAATTTGTTTGGCTGCTACTAATCATTTAAGCCTGAAAGTAAATGGTAGTAGTCTTGTAAACAGTCATGGCTAATAGACTTCAGACAAAGAAGAGTGTTTGTTTAAATTTGATGCGTCTTGGTGTTCGTATGTCTTGCCTGTAACTCTGTTCTGCTAAACCGCAACTAATCTGAGCCTAATGAGTTCACCTTTGACCCCATCACACTTGCCAGTCTGCTCTGCCGTACCCTTGACCGAGCACTCCTGACCTACTGACAAGTGCACACGAACAAAAACATACACATTCATAGATAACAACTCTCCTTGTTGAAGTTAAAGAACAACACATATTTATAACTAAACAATGTGCAAAATAAGTTACATTCAAAGCATAAGGGCGGTTGAAGGTGAAGTGTAAACATTTCTACAAAACTGATTTCCCCAAACATTCCCCATGTGCTGATAAAACAGATAGTCCTGGCCCCAAACTCACACCATTGGTTGATGCTCTGCTATTAATGTTTTAAAAATATAATACAGCCATAGTATTTCTGTGGAGAAATCAACCTGTAAATGGCCAGTGATAGGATAAAGTATTTTGAAGTTTAAACAAAATTACACACATCTTTAATTCATATTTTCTAATACTCAAACTCTATTCAATGCTAAAAGTGGCCTCTCTAAAATCTAAACAATGATGAATTACCTAACAGTTTTCCTCTCACTAATGACTCAAACACGAGCCTACATAATCACACAGACCATTTCTAACTATTTACATTACACATGGAGGGAAATATCTGTCAGAGTCTAGTGTAAACACTGGATGTGCGAAATGACAACCGTTTCACCAAAGAGTATTTGGACACTAAATTGACAATTAAAAACATCTGAATTGAAATGAATAGAAAATAAAAGATCAAAAGAAGTGGCATCAAATGCAATGTAACAAACTATTAAAAGTGTTATCTCAGAACTTAACTTAAATTGAAATTATTTGATCAAAAAGTAAAAACAGTAATAAAATATTACAAGAACTAATATTGTATAATTCCTGTCATGACACAGCTGAATTACTCCAGTCTTGAGTGTCACATGATCCTACAGAAATCATTCTAATATGCTGATTTGCTGCTCAAGAAACATTTTTTATTATCATCAATGTTGAAAACAGTTGAGATACAATGACACATTTATTATAGGATTTTTAAAATTAGAATAGAATTCTAATAGATTTCGCTTTCACAACGAAACACAGTGTCTCCACACCATGGCCCAGGTGGCATCAACAATACTACAGAGAGAGGAAAAGTTACAGCTTCTTTACATGAACATTTGGGCAGTGTTACGCAAATCGTCCCACATCGTGACGTAGACGTGGGGGCGTGTTTAAACGAGGCATTTTAGGAGGGCATGGATGAGTCTTAACTTTTATAAAGAATATCTCTTTGGGCTTGAGACTTTGGTCTTTGCAACTGTAGGGATCTTATCTGTTCACAAACAGTTTGTAGTAACACTCCAAAGAGAAAGGTAAATTTTAAATTGCATCATATAACCCCTTTAAGTGTGTTTGTGCTATATTTCTTTAAAATAAATGCACTTGGTTCAATAATAATTTAATAGACAGTAATACATTTTTAAATGACTTTGAAAACCGAATAGTTTTTAGGGCTGCTGCAAACACCTTCACATTCAGATTCAAGCAATGGTGTCGTCCACATCTGCAGTCCAAATTAAACAGAACTTAGCACCATTTTCTTTAATCTTCATGTCCTGGAGGCCGAGCAACAAGTAAATGTGCGCAGCACTGAGAGAGTGTTTGGTTTGTGATGAGGTCATGGTTGTCATGGAAGGAGCTCTCTCTCTTTCTCAAATTACAACACAAACCTCTCTGTGGGAAAGTGAGCGCCGCGCTCTCAAGAATCGGGCTGCATGCACAATGGCCAAAGTGAGTGTGTTCCTGCTTTTGTGTGTGGCCAAACACTAAACACTTTTTGTTTAGCTGGGACATACTTGCACATGGGAAACTTGACAGCATTTTCCCCAAATAAGTCACCCCATAGATGGAACGACAAAGCTAAACCCACCCAATGCCACATAGCAGTGAACTTTGACCAGCCACTTCATGGCACTTATTTAAAAACCGGGTCCGAAGTAAGTTATGAACAATAAAACAGGTTTTCTGCTGTGTACAGATGCAGTGCTGTTGTGTCTGCCGAGCACATTACTCTCAGTGTGGACTGAGTGATGGCACTTGGCTCTGGCTCTGTGCAACGTTTGGCTGCTGTAAGGAGGATTCGGAACAGGGATGAAAGGCCTCTCTGTATTTAGAGTGGGAGGCTGCTGGGAGCGTGCCAAGCTGCAATCGGCTCATGTTCTGTAAGGAACAAAAGCTCAGTGCTGCCTTTATGGCACCAAACAAAAACACAGGTCTCTGAGAGAAGCAGCCATAGGATGTGTGGTGTGAAGTGCTGGTGTACCAAACCCTTCTGTACCCAGAGTTTGGATGAACTCTGTCCTTGAAAACCTGAGGATCAGTCAAGGTGGTTTATATACAAATGGGCCTGCCATACAAGCTTTTAAAAACAGACATTGCAGATTGGGTTTTGGCAAGATACGAGCCTGTGTAAACAGTACTGTAATGATGGTTTCCTCATTAGCAAAGACAGCACTTGATAGGAGGAGCTGTATTTAAACAATCCATCATCACATCGCTGAAAATAGCTTGAATATTGAGGTTTGTAAATCTGCCTTGGCGGCACTACTGTACATACATAATATGTCCAAGTGGGGATTCTGCACATTAATAACAATCACGGCAAAACAAATTAGACAGAAACCAGGAATGTGCTCTGGATGAATAAATTTCATTAAAATGTTTTACTGATGACTGAATGTTCCCAGCTTGAGGGTAATTTTTTCCCCCTCAAGAAAAAGAAAGGGTTGGGAAATGTTCCCTTTACAGGCTTGAATTAAATGAAATGTACTAGCATGTGAATGTAATGGATTGTTAATAAAAAAACAGAGATTTTTATATTTTCAGCTCATTGCTACTGTATTGTTAGCATATATGTAGCTCCCCCATTTAACTGCTCCAGATATGTTAATGAATTCGCCATCTTGGAAAAGTCAAAGTTTCGACACTCACAGTAAAAATCTAGTTTTCCAAGATGCCACAACATTGCGCAGCCTCTGTTTGTAAAAAAAACACAGAGATTTAAAAACCTTCCAGACGTGAGATTATTACAGGTTTTCAAACTATGTTAACTTTTTAATGTCGTGTTAACTAATGCCTACTTGTTCTCACACAGTGAAAAATATAACAGAACAAAGAGGAAATTGACAAGCCATCAACAGACAAGACAGAACAGGTTACTTTTTATCTGAAACTAAGTCTCAGCTTTCAAATATGAGCATTTTGAAATTCAAACAATAAATCCAGTTTTGTAACACTGTAGCCCCTCAGTTTAAATGGCACCTGAAACAATCATCTTTTATTTATTACTAGATGTAGCATGAAATAATATATGTAATTATTTAATTTAAATTGCAGAAAGAGAGAGAGAGAAAGAGAGAGAGAGAGAGAGAGAGAGAGAGAGAGAGAGAGAGAGAGAGATTTCCTATACAATGACCAGCTTTGTTTGATACCTCCCAACAAATCCTCTGCATGATTGTCCACACTGAAGCAATTAAACAACAGGGGAAAAAAGGAAGTCTGCATATCAACTCAAACACGGTTACATAACTCTGCAACCCAAAACTCTGCATGACATTCAGTACTTGGATGACGCATAAAAGAGCACATTTTTTCCTCCCTGAGTCAGTAATGCCCAACAGGGAAGCGGCTGCTCCTCAACCGGGGCTTTTGCTGAAACAGACTAAACAGTCTGACTGACTGTCAACAACATTCAGAGCAGAGCACGAAGGCCAAAACACATATATGTACACACACACACACAAACACACGCCTACAGTGCTAGAGACGCTTTGCCCTCTCAGTGCTGCAGGTTAAAACAGCAGGGGATTAAACTCGCCGCCCTAATGCTCTACTTGAAACGGTGTTCAGCAGTCCAATTATGGCTTGTTTACCAATTCAGCTGACAAGGATTTTCATTTATTTATTTCTTTGCAAATGCCAAGAGTTCACATCTGTGTATATGTAGGCTTGTTATTCAAACAATAATATTGCCTAGAGATATTTTTGTGACACAGGGTTCATCTCAGGAATTAATTCAGTTTAAAGGGTGAGTTCATCCAAAAATGAAAATTATGTCATTAATGACTCACCCTCATGTTGTTTCAAACCCGTAAGACCTTCGTTCATCTTCGGAACACAGTTCAAGATATTTTAGATTTAGTCAGAGAGCTCTCAGTCCCTCCATTGAAACTGTGTGAACGGTCTACTGTCCATGTCCAGAAAGGTAAGAAAAACATCATCAAAGTAGTCCATGTGACATCAGAGGGTCAGTTAGAATATTTTGAAGCATCAAAAATACATTTTGGTCCAAAAATAACAAAATTTATGACTTTATTCAGCATCGTCTTCTCTTCCGGTCTGTTGTGAGCGCGTTCATGACGCTGGCTGACGTGTTTTCTGGTGCGCCCAATAACAAAGATAACACATCGGCAGCATCGTACGTCAGCAGCATTACTGCAATGTTGTGAACGCGCTCACAACAGACCCGGAAGAGAAGACAATGCTGAATAAAGTAGATACTTCAACAAATTCTAACTGACCCTCTGATGTCACATGGACTACTTTGATGATGTTTTTCTAAAATCTAAAATATCTTAAACTGTGTTCCGAAGATAAAAGGAGGTCTCAAGGGTTTGGAACGACATGAGGGTGAGTTATTAATGACATCATTTTCATTTTTGGATGAACTAACCCTTTAAGTATCATTGTTTTGTATTTTACTTTAAAAAACATTTACATTATTTAAACAAATATAAGGGTATTTAAAACCATAGTATGGTTTTAAATACCCTTATATTTGTTTAAATAATGTAAATGTTTCAAAAGTTTGAGGCCAGTAAGATTTTTTTTAAGGAAATATCATATTATCAAAATTGAAAGTAAAAACATAATAATATAATAATATAATAATAATAATGTTTCAAAGATTTATATTTCAAATAAATGCTGTTCTTTTAAACTTTCTATTCATCAATGAATCCAAGAGCAATGTATCATGGTTTCCAAAAAAATATTAAGCAGCACAACCATTTTCAACACCGATAAGAAGAAATGTTTCTTGGCCAGCAAATCAGTATTAAAATGATATCTGAAGGATCATGTGACACTGAAACTGGAGTAATGGCTGATGAAAATTCAGCTTTGCAATCACAGAAATAAATTACATTCTAAAATAAATTCAAATACAAAACAGTTCTATAAAGTGTTTATAATATTTCAAATTTTTGCCCTTTTTACTATATTTTTTTTATCAAATAAATGCAGCCTCTGTGAAAAAAAATATATCTTACCAATATCAAACTTTTTAATGATAATGTATGTTGTATATGTACATTGTGTCAAATGCAAAATTAATTTAGCTTATAAAATTCCTGGAAAAATAAATACCATTCACAACAATGCGCCCACAAGAATGAATGCGTGCCATTTAGCATAAGCACACTCACACAACTCTGGAGAATTTAATCTGAGGGTGATCACCCAATGAGCACATGCTTCTCCACACACCTCCCATAAGAGACAATAAACCCTAGGTCTAATAGCTCTCAAACTCTTCACTTACTGCATTACAACCTCCAAACAACGGCACATTCACAACCCCAGCCTACTGTTTCTGTGGATCTTCAGCTGACTATTCAAAAAACACATGCAATACAGTAAAATACAGCATGTGTAACATAGCTCAGCAAATTTTCTTTATAAGATAGGCCGAATGAACAAGACCAGAGCATGCAATAGCCCGAACAGCAGAGAAACAATCCTGCAAGGTTAAACAAAAGGGTTTTTTGTCCATTTCAAAACAGTCTTCGATCGAGCGTGCCATCTGAGATTAACAGCAAACACGCTGTTACTGCACCACTCTTTCGATTTCAATGACAGCATAACAATATTTACATGGGGGCTCTGCATACACACCACGCATGACAATGACTTCACTGTGGAGAAGCACAAATGAATGAATGCAAGTGCCATGTAACTTACCCCAGTGTCTGCAGCACATAAGAGACAGGATGTTCACAGATGCCGCTCCAGAGACACACGCATACACACGCTGACTCTTACACTTAAACTACCTGCCTGATGACAGGCAATGGGGGACAGGCAGGGAAATAGCAGGTTTTCCCCCTTTATTATTATTTGCCTTTCTCTCCTCTTTTTGATTCACACATCACATGTGGTGCCGAGCAGCAATCCACAGAGTCATGTGAAGGAAAGGGTCACGTGACAAACCTAGATTCCCCATGCTAGGAGTACCTGGGGAATATAAGGAGACCGACTGTGAGAGGGAGAGAAAACAGGGGAACACCAGGGGGCACCATCTTCTGGTTCCTATTGGATTCTCTCAGCCTCTCAGTGCAGGTGGCATCACGCATGCAAATCAAAATGAAAGAGGGCGAATGAAAGGAGCTGCGGACAGAGAAAGAAACCTGGCGTGAGAGAGTCAGAACGCTGCAGAAATGCCTTGATGCCTCAATGAATATTTATCAGCTGTGCCAAACTCCCCCATCACCCAAGCTCTTCTTGGAATGGAGCCTAATTCATCTGAATGCTTGCCTTTGTTAACAGCTAAATCAGCAGGGCCGTTTGCCACTACATTACACTGCGTCACACATGCACTGGATGCCTTGCGACCGGATACACTTGTGCCTGTACTAGCTCCATCTGCTTTAGGGTGAGAGGCTATGAGACCTCCATTGTGTAAACACACATAGACATGATGATAAGAAATGTTTCTTGAGCAGCAACTCAGTTTATCAGAATGATTTCTGAAGGATCATGTGACACTGAAGACTGGAGTAATGATGCTGTAAATTCATCTTTACCATCACAGGAGTGAATTGCATTTTAGATTATATTACCAGCAGAATATTAGAATATACGGTATATTAACTTTTTGTACATTTTGTAAAATTGTACAACTATTTCACAATATTTTTAATCAAATTAATGCATCCTTGGTGAGTATAAGAACATTCTTTCAAAACTGTTTAAAAAAATCTTACCCCTATTTATTTATTTATTTCAGACTGATGTTCTTATGCATTTAAGAAAATTCGGGTAAAACAATGTAGTTCTTAAAACATTTTATTTGTATAAAAACCTAAAACTTTTTTCTTTCTGTTGCATTTAAGGTAAGATATATGACAGAAACATATTCCCATCAGGTTCTGTTAAATTCATCTAAGGGAAGCCTGTCCCTTCAATCATAGTTCCCATCACTGTTTGCCTTGCACTCTCTAAAAAAAGGTGCAAGATCTGTCACTGGGGTGGTACCTTATTTACCCCTAAAGGGTGCATGAAAGCACATTAAAGGAACATATATGTACCTTTTGAAAAGGTACCATACCAGTGAGTGCTTTTGTACCTTTTTTCCAAGAGTGTGCAAAATAAAATAAACTAGTGGAACGTTAAGCTTGCATAATCTGCTCTACATCAGAACCAGCTATGAAACCAACCAGACACAAACGGTGAGGCAGACAACGTCTCGTTCCTTCACAAAGCTCATTGATATTCTGTGCACAGCTCTGGTCAAAGGCTTGGCCAGGCAGCAGCGGTGGCATACAGGAGATGCAATCAGTGCCTCTCACCACTGCAGCCACTGTTGTAGCCACAGATACAGACTGAGAAACAGCCAGCAGCAGGAGCAGCTCAAATAAAACTAATGCAACCACACACATAATAGTGATTTGTGGCCTGGAATGAACTTATGCACAGAAGATAATACCGGTGTCCAGCACTGATTTAGTTCCACATCAACAGGCAAGCTGAGTCTAAACAGTCAACCTATTTCTATGCTATTCTTTAGTAGAAACAGTAAAGAATATCAAATTGCAATTTGTGATAAATGATTTAGAAATCTTTGTGATGCACCCTTCAAACTCTGTGTCCTGTGTTAACACACATCAGGCAGAAGAGGTCATTCTCTGCATTGTTAACTACATTTGCCACACTATGAGCTGGTAGATTTTGCTGGTAGTTAAGGGATGGTCCATCAAAAAATTACATGTCGTTCCAAACCTGTATGCTATTATCTATCCTGTGGAACATAAAAAAGGGGTATTCTTTACAGAGTTGTTTTATATTAAATAATAGTACATAGTGGCATGTCAATTTTTGAAAAGGACAAAAAAAAAAATGATAATAGACCAATATGATTGTAATTTCAAGACTTTTGAAACCAAACAGTAACTTTGTATGAGCACCAGTCCAAAATTCATTATAAGATTATCTTCCCCTCTGTTGGATCTCATCTTGATTTAGAAAGACAGGAAGAGAAAACAATGAGAAAATATAGCTGCAAGCTGCAATGATGGGCCCAAGCCATTGCACAACCGCCACCCCAGTGGCATCAGAAAAACGGTGCCCGGTGGGGACATGATTTACAGTAACCCTCTGGCAGTCTGGTTACACAATACATTTAATAAAAATGTTACATTTTTTTTGACACAACACAACATATTACCATTCAGTCAGAAAGTGAGCCCAATTACAGATGTTCTTGATTGGTTGCATAAGGACTTTGAAAATGACTAGTATAACACAAATCATACCTTCAAGGGGATTTGCACACTTACTGCCAGAATACATGTAAGGCTTTCCTGTGCCAAATACAGAATACATTTTCCCAATTCATAGACAGTTCTCATGTTTTGTTGGGTAATAATTACCTGTATTACATTAAAAGTAGTTATTGGTTACTGGATTTAAGAACATTTATTTAATGTTTTTGGCTTTTGTGGGGGATAGATTGAAAAAGTGATAAAGACAGACTTACTTCCAGTATGTGGAATAATTTACGTGTCTGAAAGGGCAAATATATGGAGGCTACCAGAATGCTGCTGGCAGTGAATCTGTGTGTCTGTGCCAGGTGAGTGGAGAGCCCTGCAGAGCTCTACAGCCAGACCAGACACACTCATTAAAGAAGCTGCTATATTGTGAGCCATGTGAGTCAGCAGCTCTTGTGAACCTATACATGTTTGCCAGAGGATGTTCTGGCATAGTCATGCGCAATACAGATCGACTCTGGTAGTGTAGCAGTGCTGACACATGAGGCAATGTAAGCAAAGCAGCACCTCCCCACGAGCAACCTCAAAGCGTTCAGTCTTCAAAGATGAGACTGTCTTGGAAATACATGCAAAAACACATATTCACCTGAGATTTCCTGTCAAGAGAGTAATGGAAAACAGAAACATCCACCTTTAAAAACATACTCACACATTCACCAGCTGCTGAAGACCAGACACAACAAATAAGCATCACCACACTCTTAAACAAGACAGTTCTGCATATGCTTCATTTTAATGAGACAGACTTGACATGGAGCTTGGACTTAAAAATGTGGTGAAAACAAAGACGAGTGAGAAATCTGAAAAAAAAGGAACCCCAACCTTGCGCTTGCTTGCTTGCTATCGCAGTGCGATACCAGTTGAGCTACAGGAACACTATATATATATATATATATATATATATATATATATATATATATATATATATATATATATATATATATATATATAGAGAGAGAGAGAGAGAGAGAGAGAGAGAGAGAGAGAGAGAGAGAGAGAGAGAGAGAGAGAGAGAGAGAGAGAGAGAGAGAGAGAGGTATATATATAGAGAGGTATACTGCCTATATATATAGGCCAGTATACCTCTGGCACAGCCAAAAAAAAAAAAAAAAGACAGGAAATACTCATTTAATTTACGATAATGCCAGATCCTGGACATTCAAGAACAAACAGAAACACATCAACTGCACCATTTGCTAAATGGGAAAAGTTGCTCTGTATTCTAGCATCTCACACTGTATTATCTGTACTACCTGTATTTATAGTACTCTTGTGCAAAAAGAGTGATTGGTCCATATCTAATCCCAACCTTCTTTCCCTCAGAATGTGTATGTATGTAAGAGGGCCATGTGTTTGCCCTTACCTGGCATCCAGCTGAAAGGACTCCCAGAGCGCAGTGAATGGCAGGAGGTTTTAGCAGACTAGCACACTCAGCACACTGAAAGCAGTGCCAGACATGGTGGCAGGGGGAGACTGGAGGAAACTGGAAGCAACAGCATGAGGGGCCAAACCCTCTTGTGAGGATACACACAGGACATTAACATTAACACTGTGCCAACTCACCAAAGGAATGCTCTCTTTTCACCTCAATATCAACTGATGGATTTTTGTGGATTTTTTTGTTTAATTTGTTTCATTAAACAAAATACATGAGGCAGATTATTATTATTTATTTATTTTACGAGCATTGGGTATGTGGCTCAAATCCATGCAAAATGCTTTTGTCTTTTGCATTTAAAAAGTTGTCATTCTTTAGGAAATACATTTTGGGTCAGTTATAAAATGATCTTCAACTGACCTGAAAAGAGAGCTCAGGCATCAAAGAAGAATCAGTAATGAAATAATAAATCAGTCACATCAGTACGACTTGTTAGTTTTTGTCAACGTAAAGCACCGTCTTTTTTTCATCAATTTGGCTGAAACCGAACGTGCCTTTTACCCTTTATATTTGCCCAATGAGGAGGGCAAATGTGATTAAATGTGCATTTTAGGGTCATAATGTTACCAAACCTTAAATACTTGACTGCGTTAGGAACTTTTTCTCAACAAAATGCTGCTTCCATGGGGTGGCCACCTTTTCTCGGGGTGAATATGAATAACCTAACGCTTTCTTGGGGTTAGGCCTGTAGCATAAAATCAGAGTGAGTCCTGCACCGACAAGGAACGATGAGGTATCAGGTTCATTCTTAAATGTAATGTATGAAATGTATGAATCCAGTGGGAATGGACTTTTCTAGACAAGCGTTACACAAACTATATTTTATTATTTTACATCCCTACGTTTTAGACAGGCATTGTGTCCCCTTGGAATTATAAGGTTCTATCTGCGTTCTGAGTAGTTTTGAGATATTGAGCTTTAAAGTTTTTGTGTTCCATAGATTTCTGTAGATAGAACCTTTTTGTTTTTTCAAAAATCCCAAAATGTACACAACTTAAAATAAAACATCACATAATGGAAATAAATTGTCACTGAATAAGAATATGTGAATAACTCAATTTTGACAAAAATGTCAGATAGAACCTTATAATTCCAAGGGGACGATTGGTCTATATTAAATCCTGCAATCACCCTAAATAAAACCCTAGACCACAGGAATCCAACTGCAGGTGTTTTTTATTTTTATATGTCTGCCGTCCTCAAGTGGCTGACAGAGGAATCACAACCACTGTGTTCTCAGTTCAAAGGGTATTTTGCATAAATATCAGGTTGAGGAATGTGTTTAATTTGAGAAATCTATACAATTTAGTAATAACGTTTTTCTGTTTGCAATGGTTAATAAATAATATAAACAAATAGTTTAATATTTTGTCACATTTTATATGTATGTATTTTTTATTGTTTCTATTTAAAATGATCGAAGCAGGGCCATGCTGAGACCTTTGGATGGGCATGTGCTCCAAGTATAAAAGGAGCACAAGAAACACGTCTTGTAATAGGGCTGTGCTCCTTTCTGAGACGTGTATCGAAACGGATGCTTCTAAATCGATGCAACAGCAAATACCATATTTCGAAAAAGAATCACTTAGCAGACAATACCATTTTAAGATTAAAAGTTTTTTTTCTTTGCACCTCTTAATTAATCTGGAATTAGAAACTGAATTATATTATCATTATTATTGAGTTTACAGGGTATGGTGGTTTTGCTGTTGTAAACACGTTGCTGTTGTGGGAAAAAATATTTCTGTCTAATTTAGAATTGAATTCTATTCTAATCCTGTTCTGGATGTATTAATTTTTTTAATCATAATGATAATAAAAACAGGATTGATGAGTATAATTTGGAGGGAAAAAATCAGTAGCGTTGTTTAGGGCTGGACGATATATGGCCAAAATGTATATCGCGATATATTTTTTTAATTTCGGTCATACGATATAATTCAGATATCGATATGAACACTGTTAAAAAAAGCCTCGTAAAAACTGCCACAGCAGATGTCTGTGCATACAAACTTATGAAAAATGAATTTGCACAGTCTATGACACCTCATTTAAAACAACATTAAAAAAAAAACAGCACACATAAGTTAATGTTCAGCTTCTTTTTTATTTAGCCGTCATACAAACAGTAATTGTGAAATCACTGTCAAATAATCGTCTCAGATTTAGCTAATTAATAGAAATATGTTTCACTTTAAACTTAGTTAGGCTTAAGTACACTACCAGTCAAAAGTTTTTGAACTGTAAGATTTTTTTATGTTTTCAAACAATTATCTTCTACTCAACAAGCCTGCAAAAGCTTTTTATTTCAGATAAAATCTAATCTTTAGATCTTTATATTCATCAAAGAATCTGGAAAAAAATAAAATTAATCAACTCTTTTAAATATTGGTAATCAGCAAATCGGCATATTAGATTGATTTCTGGATCATGTGACACTGAAGACTTGAATAATGATGCTGAAAATTGAGTTTTGATCTCAGGAATAAACTAAATTTTAAAATAAAGCAGTTATTTTAAATAGTAAAAATATTTAAAAACATAAATTATGATTTTTGTTTTTGCTGTACTTTGGATCAAATAAATGCAGGCTTGGTGAGCAAGGCATGGTACGTTTTAAAAATAAATAAAACCAATAATTTTTGAATTATGAAATTCTAATAGTAATGATAATTTTATTTATATATATATATATATATATATATACACACCACTTTTTACGTACAAATTTTATGAAAAAAATATGAGAAAAGATTAGTCATTGAATATGAGATTTATGGCAATTCCCCCCAATACAGAAAGGAGAACCACATCATCCCTGGAGTCATGTAAAATATTTGTGTAATTCTGAACTGTTTTTAAAAAAGTGGTAAATAAACAAACACATAATTATAATCACAAAACATTTTTCTAACTCATGCCAGATTCTCCTATAAAATAAAAGCCCATGTGCCCATAACAGTAAAACACTAATAATAGAAGTTAACTGGCCTAGGGAATTAAAAAGCATTTCAGATGTATAGCCATTAATTTTAAACATGCAATAGACAAATTTGATTTAATAGATTTTTAACAGGATATGGGAATCATACGGGTGTGGCGCCACTGAGAAAAAGAACATCTCAGCCAATATTACAAGTAAATATCGGTCAAATAATATTAAGCTTGTAATACAAAAATGTAATAGTTGGTAGTCATGAAATACATCTACAATAAATAACTATTTTAAAATACAACTATGAACAATCATCTATGATTTCTATGTAATGTTTATTACCAAGAAATGAAAATAAACAAAATGAGAGACCATTCATATTTCTTGCAAAAATTTATTACCCTCAAAACATATTCAATTCCATTTCAGAAGATAATTTAAATTACTCTTATGAAGGTGAATTAGAATAAAATGAAAGAGTAGAGGAAATATTCACAGTGCAAAAACATACACTTTGTAAATCTGCGTGCCCCAATGGCTGGACACCATTCTCGTGTTACCTCGGTTACAATATTTTCATACTGTCATAATAATATGTTTCTCTCCAACTTAAACGTACAGGAAAATGAGGTACAAAAGGGCTTTTGCAACTCTTGCAAATCACATTCACATTTCTAAAGTGCTTCCTCTATGGTGGCCTTAATGCAAAACCATGATGTCATGACAACCCGCAAGAATTTTAAATGAGAACCGAAAACATTCATGAAAATAAAAATAACCTTTATCATTAAAGTAGCTAAGAAAGTAGCTTAGAAATAGCAAACATTGAAATCTGAACAGTACTCAAACTTTAGTGCAGAACAATATTTTTATTTTTAAATGCTTCTTAAAGATGAGTAAATTAAACCAATGGTTAAACCTAAAATGAATTAAACGGTTACTTTTGCCTTGTGTTCATCTCTCTCACTCTCATCTTTTTCCTTATCATCTTTGTCTTTGTCCTTGCTCTTTTTAGACTTCTTTTTCTTATGTTTGTGTTTCTGTACTTTGAGCTCTGATTCAGACTCATTACTAGTATGTTTCTTATGCTTTTTGTGTTTTTTGTGCTTCTTGTGTTTCTTCTTTTCCTTCTTCTCCTTTTTGTCCTTTTTCTTCTTTTTGCTGTCCTGACTGCCGGGAGAGCTGGGGCTGCTGCTGTGTCCGTGGCTTCCAGAAGGGCTCGGACTCTGGCTGCCACTGCTGTCCCTCTCTTGCCCTCTCTGCTCCATTTTGCTCTCAGTGTCTGAGGTCTCGCTGTCGCTTTCGCTGTAGTCGGGGACAAATGCAGCCTCATCTGTTTCCCGTGCTAAATCTGAGGAGAGTCTTGTGGAGCGTGCAGATGGGATTTTGTTGTGGTCGCCATGTGCACCACCTCTTTCTGCATCAGTTCTAGCCTCTGGATTCAAAGCTCTATGAGGAGTCCTGTGTTCCCGGTCCTTTGCAGGACGGACGTCAGAATGCCTAGAACTCTGGCTCTCCTTGCTGCATGGCCAGTCTCCTTTGTGGTCCTCTGGCCCGGTTTGTTTTGGCTCTGGTGCATGCTGCGATGATGCTCTCTTATTCATACTTGGACTTTGGGACTCTTTAGGAGCTTCAAGAGTTTTTCTTCCAGAGTCTGTGTGCAAGTCCTTTACTCTTGAGGGTGGGGAGGGTGATACTCTCCTCCTGATTGGATTTCTCTCATCTTTTGATCTTGGGCCCGAGTGGTCTCTTGCATCATCTCTATGGTCTGCTTTCCTACTGGTGACACCTGCAGTTGTCTCCCTTCCTGCTGGTTTTCTAGAGGTTGTCTCAGACCTGTCAGCTTGCCTATCTCTGGAGGACTGGGAAGAAGAGCTTCGTTCACTGCCATGGTCACTGCCCTTCTCTTGTACACACTCTCTTTCCTGATTAGGTACACTAGGCTTCCTTTTATCAGTTACCTCACGATCTACAGTGCTGCAGTGATCTCTTTCTTTCCCTTTGTCTCGTTCTCGCTCTCTGTCTTTTTCTCTGTCAGTATCTTTCTCCTTATCACCTGATGTGGAGTCCTTGGCAGGTTTGACTTCTGCCTCTTTGGAGACAGGCAGAGCTTTGTCAGCATGTGGAGATTCCTTGTCAGCTGATTTCAATGCAGTGTTCTCCTCTGAAGGAGCAACACTAGATGTGTTGATGTTGCCGGTTCTGGTGGTAACCTTAGAATCATCATCCTCAGATTCATAGTCTTCCTTTTCCCATTTAGAACGGGGCACTTGGATCATGACAATTTCATCCTCAGCCGGGGTGGTGCTGTCATTGGTATATTCCTCCAGGGTCTTCACCACAGTCTTCTTTAGGTCAAGCTTATCCTCATGCTTTTTGATGGGGCTTCCACCTGTAGAACTGGTGCTGCCAAACACAACAAAATTGAATACATTGATGGTAAAGATTAAACAAAATAACAGTGGCCATGTATTTTAATATTTATATCATCTCACCTGGTGTAATCAACCAATATGGACCCTGATCCATCGGGAGCATGAACCTTCCTCCTCAATTTTCCTCTAGACTTGTCAAGTCTGCTTTTTCCCGTGGCATGAGCAGAGTCCTCATCTGAAATTGGCCGATCAGTGCTAGATATTCTCTTGCCAATTTCCCTGTTGATTTTAATCTTTCTTACAGGCTCTGGCTTAATATCCATTAGAGACGGAATAGCTACTTTCTCCTTTTCAACTGGTCTTTCGCTATCCAGTCTGGTTTTAGGTTTTGGAGAGCTTTTAGCCACATCAGCTTCCATTTTTGCCACTTTTACTGGAAGAATATCTAGGTCTTTCCCAGGTGGCTTGTCGTCTTTACGTTTCTTCTTATCCGGTTTAGTATCAACTGTCTTAGCAGGCATCTTCTCTTCAGTTTTCACAGGTTTCTCTGGCTCTTTTTTAGAGACCTTGCCTTCTTTGATAGGACCTTTGTCTTGCTTTGCAGAGTCTTTCACCAATTCTTTCTTGCTTTTGACCTCATCTTTGATGGGCTTCAGCTCCTGGTGTTTGATGGGCCTAGACTGCATCAACTTGCGTGGGAGCATGAGTTTGGACTCAGAGGATTGAGGTTTGCTTGGCTCAGATTTGTGGATTGGTTCGTCTTTGACTCTCTTAATGGCTGGTTCAGTGGATGCCACTTTATCTCGTGGTGCATCAGATTCTTTCTCTCTAGCAGGTTTTGACATCTTTCCTGATTCTTCCTTCTTTTGCCCACTGTTGTCAGACTTTCGTTTAACTTTGTCAGTTTTGCTTTTAGTCTTCTCTTTCTTTTCCTTTACGGGGATAGTCTTGTAAGACACTGCAGCGCTATCCATGGGCTCATCCCTGACCGGTGTGGCATCATCACGACTTGAATTCATCAGCATTGAGTCCTCTTTACGATTGTCTTTCCTGGATTCATCCATAGAATCAGAGTGGCTGAAGAGGTCACTATCTTCTCTCTTCTTTTTGCGATGCTTTTTATGCTTCACAGACTTGGGGTCTGCAGCAGTGCTGCCACCGGGTTCTCGGTCCTTGAGAGGTTTCAAAGACTCTTTGTTAAGTCCTCTCCCTGCTCCAGTGGAGTTGATGTGAAGATGGCCATACTTCTCAGCACACTTCTCTTGGTATGTCATGGCAGCTCTGCTTCTCGATGGGACACCATGGCTCTGAGGTGGCGGCGGATAATCCTCTCGACGTCCCCTGCTGTAGGGGGAGTTTTCTCTTGGTCGGGGAGGAGCAAAACGCTCAGGACTATAGGGGTCTCTGTTGCCTGGACCATGGCCTCGCATTTGACTTCCTGGTGGGTTGTCGTAGCTCTTGAAGTATTTATCGTACCACTCCCTGTACTCTCTTTCCCACTCTCGATATCGCTCTCTCTCATAGGGATCACTCTGGTCTATGTTGCGGCCATAATAAGCCTTAGCATCATAAGGAGGGAGCTCTCTGTACCTTCCTGCATATTTACGATCCCCCTCGATTTGAGAAGGAGGTGGGATTTTCTTGCCGGGACTGTGATTCCTATATAGAGGGGATCTAGAGCGGGAACGATAGATTCCACTTCCCATTCCACTCATCTCCCGACCCCTATATGATGGTGATTTACTGTGGGAGCGATGGTAAGTTGGAGTACGTGACCTAGACCGATAGCTACGGCTTCGACCACGGCCCCTGCGAGAATATGGTGAGCGAGAGTAGGAACGTGATCTGGAACGAGAGCGTGAACGGGATCTTGACCGAGATCGAGATACTGACCGAGAGTAAGAGCGTGGTGATTTGGACCGAGAGCGGGATTTTGAATAAGAATATGATGAGCCACTATAGGAGGAATCCCTGTAAGGAGATTTTGATCTGCAAAAGAAAGGTAATTGAGGCAACTTAGTTGAAGCCAAATGTTTTCCATCAAAAATTACATCTTGGTGATGGACATCTGTCAATTTTCCTAACCTAGAGTAGGATCGCCTTCTCTCCTTCTGGATCTTTCTGTATTCCAAAAGCTCTTTGGCAAAGTCATTGGTAAATTCCTCAAGTTTGGACTTCTCCCTGGTAACGAATCGACATTGGGAACTATTTATCAAAGACAAAAAGGAAATAAAACTTTGCAGTTAAAATTTGTTAATTCATTATTACATACATTATTATGATTGAGGGGGAAGAATAATGACACTCCACACAATTTTTAGGTTGAATTTAAAGGTAGCTCTCAAAATACAAATAATGAAAATCACTATATATTAAAGGTGCCATAGAATAGAAATTTAACTTGGCATAGTTGAATAATAACAGTTGTGTACATGGAAATGACGTACCCTAAGCCTCAAACACCATTGTTTCAACTTCCTTATGTAAATCTCGTGCATGCAAAAGCCCACTTGAAAAATAGGCGAATCAGAACGTAACCCCAACTGTGACATTACATTTGGGATCACTAATAGTTACACCCCAAACCCGCCCATGTTCTATGCAGGCCGAATCATAAGAAGTTCTGCAGGTTTTGTGAAGTACAATTACCCAACCATATAACTGCGAGAGAGTGTATTGAAGTATATCTTTTCCCTGTGTTTCCTTCATGCTGTGTGAACTACTGAAATAAGCCGCACTGTGAAACAGCCAATCAGAGCAGAGGTCAACATTGAGCTGCACTGTGCAAACCGGCCAATCAGAGCAGAGCTCAACATTATTATCCATGACCCTTCCAAATAAGGTAAAAACAGGCCATTTCATTCTAGGGACAAATCCAAGGGTTGTAAATTGACTTGTAAAACTGTTTCTGGAAATGTTTTGCCCTTACCTATGCAGATATCAGAGAACAGTTTAAAACATTGTATGAATGCTTCCTACGGCACCTTTAACAGTCCAGTAAACCAACCATGTTAATAAATAAACATATATTTTTAAATATACAGGCTAAAATTACTTACTCTTCCTTCAGTCTACGCTGCTGACGGTAAAACTCCTCCTTGGACAGAAAAGGTGCTGTTGGCATATTAGAGATAGGGTTGACTATAGGTGGCTGTGGACCAGGAGGCACCCATGGAGCCGTCACATTTGGCGGAACAGGTGGAAATACAGGTGGTGGAATGTTGTAGGGAGGGGGAGGCTGCTGTCCTGGAGGATACTGTAAGGGATACTGCTGTGGTACACCACCAGGTGGTTGAGGCATAGGGTGTGGTGGTGGAGGAGGGAAAAGAGCAGGAGGCGCATACACTGGAGGGACTACAGGAGGAAGGTTTTGTACTGGAGGCGGCTGTGTTCTTGGTGGTCTTTCAATAGGGGGTCTGCCTCTACTTGAGGACCTGATAGGACAAATAGACTGGAGTGAAATATCAGTCTCTTTTGGATTAAACTTCAATCTTTTAAGAATGCAGTTCTGGATACTTACGGATCCCATGCAGGACGGCCTCCAGTCGGCCTTGGTCCACTAGTCCTTTGCGGTCCTAAAATAAAAAAAAAACCTTAAATATTAAGTTTGGCCTAGTATACAGAAAAGGACACCTGGAATTGTGATGATAGTATCTTACCTGATCTGTGCATGTGGTGCTGAGGCATATTCGGCTTCCCAATTACTGGGACATGGTATCCCTAGGCAACAAATGAGTGGGAGTGGGGTTACAAAATTGTACTCATGGAAGCATCAATATTTTTTATCTTAACTACTCTTGCTAATGTGATATTGCTTTACTAGTTTGTTATCCTCTTAAATTAGTAAATATTTAGCATGCTATAAAATGAGCAATACCTTTGGAATAGGAGTCTGGACAGACGTGTCTGATGAAGGCACAACAGTAGATGCTGGGACCTCTGGTTCTCTGGAAGAGGAGAATGGCATTAACTCCATAAGACAGTACCTAATGTTTTACACAACCAGTAGATCCTTTGAAGTTGTATAAATGCTAGAAAATGACTTACTTCAATGGAGGGTCATCCTGCTTAGTAGAGTGTTGAGGAGAATTCACCACAGGGCTATAGTTTGTCACCGCTGTTGCACTGCTGCTGTTTACAGTGGAGCTGCTAGAAGAAGGTGGGGTGCTGGATGGCTGTTTAGTGCTAACAGGAGATAAAGGGGCAGCAGGTGTGCTTTGAGGAGGGGTGCTATCAGCTGCTGAGCTTGGAACATGGGCCATCAGAGGGTCCTGCTGGCGTGAGGTTGCCAGTCTCATAGGTGGCCGTTGGGCAGGAGCCTGTGTTTGGGCTCCTTGTGCAGATACTGCAGCTTTTCGAATCCTCTTGGTATATCCAGTTTCATTTTTAAAATTATTTACTGCCTGGGGTTGGAAAGAATAAGAATAATCTTAATGTTCTACTATTAACTTTGAGGTGAAGACTGGTGTTTAACACAAAAATTAGGATAGGGATTTCTTACTTGGCGCAAGAATTTGTTTGCAATCAAAGCATCAGGAGATACATCTGATTGTTTGCAGGTTGGGCAAACATGTTCATCAGACTCCAGCAAACACGTTCGGATACCTGCGGGCAAAAGACTGTAAGCTTTCAAAGGTCAAAAACATGTCACCTTTATTTGTTTGGACAGAAACGTACACTCATCACAGTAGCTATTTCCACAGCAGGGGATAACGACAGCATCTGTCATAAGATCCTTGCAGATCAAACAAAGTAGCTCGTCAGGTACTGGATCTTCTTCCTCCGAAGATGAAGACTGATTTTGGGGCAAAAATGGTGGCTTCTCTTTCTTCCCTATGGCATAAGCCTCACTTAACACAGAAAGCAAACTGGTGTCAGTAAAATTGACAAGTTGAGGTCACTGCCTATCGTGATTTTGTAAAACTGCAAAGATGAAAATATGTCTCTGCAAAACAATCACTTACAAATAGGGCAAGTATACTCACGCATCAATAGTAGGAATGGCATACATTCCACTGTTGGTCAACATGACTCCCTTTCTGTTTGGATCATCAACCTCAACCATGAAACTCCGAGGAATTCCTGTGCTTTTCTTTATCCGCTGAGGAGCTTCAAAACTTCGATCCTGCTAACGCACAGTTGACATTCAAGATTAAATTTCTTCTCAGACTAAAGGGGCATACTAATAGTAAAAACATTTACACCGGCAAACAGCTGTAGCAAGAATCACAAAGTTCAAAACAATTGCCATGTTAATGCAGCTGTGGTAATGAAAACCCAATTACCCCATTTGTTGGACAATTTCGGATATAATGTCCAGTTTTTCCACAACGAAAGCATGTGTAGTTTGGGGGAGGTGGACCAACAAGCTTCTTTGCATAACTAATGAATAGAGATTTGTGTTAGAGTTGATGCCAACAGTAATAAAGACAAAAAAAAAAAAAAAAGTCTTGAATTGCACACTTACTGAATTGGGTCATAGTCATGGTTGGACTGAGACATCATTGCTTTAATTTTGTCTTCCTCTGATGCATTTGTTTCAGCAAGATTGGCTGTCTGTTTAACAGGCAATAATGTTTTCACAAATAAAATCAATGTTGGAATGTTCACTTGAACCCAACAATTTAGAAACCTTGTCCTGTAAGAGGCAGCTTCTTGCCTTCATCAGTGTGAGATATTTAAAAAAAACACTACAAATTGAAGTATGAGTACCACCTCTGGCCTTAATATGAGAAACAAAGGGCAACACTTTTTATATTACCCAAAGCAAGAGCGAGAAATATAGCAGCAAAAATATAAAATTCATAACCAAAAGACAAACCACCACATGTGCAAGACTTAATTCCAGTTACCCACATGTATTGCCCATGTTTTGAGAGATTTTTTCCTCCTTCCATTTGATACATCTTATTGCAATGTGCCTCTTTTTTTGGGCATGTGCCAGATGGATACAGATAAATTCATACTAACAAATGCAATGCATTCATAGCAAAACACATGTAAAAAGAACCAAATTTAAATGACACAATCTCCTGTATTTGGACTATCAACCTGAAAAATTAACAAAATTACACTATATTGTGAAGTATTTTGACAGGACATGAAGAATAACGACAATTAACTATTAGCAATATAAAGTATGTTACATAATGCTGCTGGTGTCTTTAAAGTCCAGTATGAAGAAAAACACTTCATTACAAAAGTCCAAAAATAAAATTAATTTAAAAACAGCTGGAAAACAATTATGCGTGATCCGCAGGTTTGATCACAAAACAGGATTCCATAGTGCTTAATTTTTCAGTGTTGAAATTTTTGCATATATTTATCTCTCTCTACAACACTTGCGATTAACATCATGTGGGCAAGAGGTTTAAACGGTACTCCAACTCCACACTGATAAAAGACCATGAGCTATCTCTTTAAAGGACAAGGCTTTCACACAAGTTTCAACATAATTATACAATTAGCACAAACAAAACCTCACATATCAGCAACAATTCTTATTATTAATCTTAGATTTAAAAAATGAATGTAATTTCAAAAATGCAGCATATAGAAAATGCTAAATGATCAATATTATGATTGATAAACAAGATTGTCTAATGAAAACATTCAATTTCACACGAGTATTACATAATTTCACAATGTTCTCTGCATACATAAACACGTAAGCTGTATGTGACCAACCACAAAATTTGACAGAATGTTGCTCATTTGTGGCTACATTATGGAATGAATTTAGAAACAGTAGAGTGAAGTTCATCAAGTAGTTGCAGAGTTTTAAAATACCTTTGAAAGCAGGGCCAGTGAAATGGATGATGAATCATCAATCTGTCATTGGAAAAAAAAACATTAAAACAAAGAGGGATTTCACCACTATGACAAGGCACAACTCCATGCCCAACAGAAAGAAACTGGACAAATAAGTCTTCAACATAAACACTATACAAACACAAATCAATTGGTATATTTAAAACCAATTCTTATTAAACACACATTAAATTTTGTGCGTTTAAAAATGTAAACTCCAGGCTGTATATAAGAGGTTTACATATTTTATCTTAAGGACACTACCAATTAATGGATATTTGTTAGCTTTGATTCATTGTGGGGAGTAGCATAAAATACTTTTAATCTAAGAAAGGGTTAGAAAAACAACCTATGGTGAGTGAACACACAGGGCCTTAAAGATGTGAGCGAATTAAATACTGATGTTTTATTGTAAAACCTTGCAGTAAATCATATAAAAAATGCAATTTATTCATGTAGAAAATATAACTAATACAACAGGCCATATAGGATATGAAATATGCAAGATATGAAAAAAATTGTCCTATAAAATGTGCCTCATAACTGGGCACTGCTTTTATAAGTAGTTTGGGTCTCAGCATCACACAAGTACATGGGAGACAAGCAAACCACAAATGCTATCACAAATATGTATATAAATAACAAAGCATTATGGCATTGTATATGTTTAGTAGTCACATATCTGCGACCCCAGTAGCTGTATTGCAAACATTTGAAATAAAACATCAAATATGGATAAAAGTACAAAACGTCACATGATCAAAATAGGAAAAGGCAGATTGATGTTGGGCATTAAAGTACAATGAAAAAAAGTTGAGAGTAATTCACCATGCCAGAATGACACGAATATTGGCTAAAACTATGATCTCTAATTAAAAACGCTGTGCCAAGAAATCACTGATATAGACTTTTTACCACTTACCAATAAAATACAAAATCTCACTACAAGACAATAAGAAAATTGTATTTTATACTGCTACACTAATGTGTTCACAGTTGGTCATAGATTTCATCCACACCAGTCCATGTTCTTTCATTTGCCTATAGCTTTTGTGAAATAACAAAATAAGCTACAACAAACAGTATAAGAGAAAACCATACAAGAATTTAGAATTCCTATTCTCTCATCAAATACTAAGGGAACTGTATATTTGTTGTAATAAACACCTATATAGGCTGAGACACAATTTAAACAGCAATTAACTCTTATAAAGGAAAAAAATCAGTATACTTAATAGAATATGAATTAACATGACTCAATCTTAAATACGGTTTTAACTAGATCAGGAAAATTTCATTAAAACCTGATGAGAGCCAAGCTTTATTTGATTATCTATTTATTACCAATAGCCTAAACACGCATTGAACAAAGACAAAAAAAAAATTAATAAACAAGTCACATGTTCAGTTAGTCCAAAGCAATTTGCCATTATGTTTTAGGTAAAACACTTACAAAATAAATAAATAAACACACACTCATACATTCACACAACTAAATTAATCTATTGTTCCTCATAATAGCAATTGAGAAAACATGAGTAGTCAGACACTGATGCTGTATTATACAAGGTGAAATTTATAAATAACACAATGTATTTTTATTAAAAAAAAAAACCCAGACAGCTTTTTACAGATGTGTCACTTTAAGGACAAACAAACTGAACATTGGCCATGTTCAAAAAATTATAAAGATCAATATGATCTTACACTACACTGTACAACAGAATCCATATACGTGGAGAACTTATTCAATGTGAAACAGTGTACTAGCATGCGCACAGACTTCTGTACACACTGGGAATTGTATAAAAACATGAAAATCAATGCAACAGCTTTAGCGAATCACAAAATATAAACATTCAGCTCTACAAACTTGGTTATCTTCAAACAGGTTTTAAAGACAACATTGAGGAGCATGAGGAAAGTTCCCTAAATGATTTCAAGACAAAGCTGAGGAGTTTGAAAATGTGTGTAATGGGACTAGCAAGTGAGGTGTTTTTACATACTGCTTTTGAAGATCCACTTGGTTCAGATCGATTGCTGCAAATAAACAACAACAACAAAAAAAGAGGTTAACTTTAAATTAAAATGATATTTTCCCCTCAGAGACTGATGACTTCAAAAGGAGTTGCATTACAATTTGAACAAGGCAATTAGTCTCTGCCAGGACTCTAAATGTACAGATGTTGTTTTTTCTTTCAGAAAAATCATAATTAGTCTACAGTTACCCCTTTTACAACATGACATTTAACTAATAGTTCAAATAAATTGTAATTTGTCAACTGAACAATCACCATTTTAAACATATGTTCTTTTTATAGTGAACTCAAAAGTAGTTGGGAAAATTAGTAACACTGACAACTGCTCTATTCTCTTTTTCATACAACGAAAATAAACAGGATGTGACTGGTTTGACTCAAATAGGGCAGCAGAATTTATGAAATTTCTAATCGCAATTCCAATTATGAGTGCCACAATTACATACTCGTTCAAAGCGGCAACTTATCCAAAGTCATGCAGTAGCGTCAAACAATGGTAAACATCATTCAATGTAAATTGTGATAATCGCAATTACAATTTCAAGGAAATAATCAACAGTTATGATTTTTGTCAATTGTGTAGCTTCTAGACTCAATATCTTTGTTTCTCACGGCTCGTGTCCAATCACAGCACATTAAGCTTGAACATGCAGAAGAGCAAATAAGACGTGACAACTTCAGTAGAAGGGAACATACTTAGCTATTAACGAACAGTAAAAACATCTTACAATTAAAAAATAATTTTTGGACAAGTAAACGACCATTTTTGTTTATATGGTTGTTTTATCAGGCCTAAAGGCTCTGTAAATACTTAAAAATTAAATATGAACACACAGCAGATGTTCACAGTGAGTTAAAGTATTCATGTACTCACAGGACATATGTTTTGCTAGTCGACTTAAGCCCTCCAATAGGGATTCGTCTGATGATAACAGACGAGTTTTTGGGGATGAGGGCTCCATCATCAGTGTATTCTGCAAACACAGGCAAGAATGACAAGAACATAAATCAACGTGACACATTTTCCGTTCATGTCCTCGATATGCAAGGACAGGAAACGCTACCACACGTAGTAAACAAGTACGTAAAATTGTAAATTTAAGTAACATTCTCAAATGTAATAACAGTCATAATATAACCGACAAAATCGACGTCTGAGTAGCGTTAGTACAATGACAACAACGGAGGATGTCGGGATTTAGCCTTCGCATTAGTTAGCAAACATCAGCTTCGATCTCGATAAACACCTTTCCCCAAAACCGATATAAATACTATTTGAGGCCACGTAAACTCTTTAGATTCAGTTTACTCAAAGCACCTTTAAAATGTTGTATAAACCACCTCAATGTCCAGCTTACCTTCTTTAGTCTGCGCGTTGGTGATCTGCAGGTCGCAATCGGCGGCCTTCAGCTTTTCTCGCCCCATGATCTGGCGTTTCAAATCACTGAGCGTGATGTGAAGGCCATCGAAGGTGACCGTGTCGTAGTTGAGTTTAGAAGAAAACTTGTAATGGACACAAGACATGTTTAAACAATCGTTGTGGTCAGACACCACCACACACAACCAAACTCAACTACAATGCGCGCGACCGCGTGGGCTCTTCTCCCAGCGATCAACCTTACTCAGTGTCAGTTTAACAGCTTAACAGTTTAAGAATAATAGCCATGTTTGTTCATCTCAACACTCGTTTTAATTCAAGAGTCACCACCACTAAGGAGGTCGTTTGGAGTTTGCCTCACGTGAATAACTGCGAATTGAAAATATCAAGTGTTCAAAGAGACTGTGATCAAGTGTAACACGCAATTTTAATGACGCAAATGACTTTCAGTCCACGGAAATTTCCCGGCAGAAGCCAGAAAAGCCCCTGCTGTTTCTCAATGTCCCAGGACCGTATGGCGGTTAGCCGTGAGCTGTCCGTAACTCCGATTAAGAAATACAGTTCAAACAGTGTCCGTACGGGTGAACGTGTAGAGTCCTGTCAGATACGTCGCCCCAGCGTCCGCGTCAAAGTCCCTCCGGAATGTTTGTTCGGTGCAGTCCAAAATTCAACAAAACACAACCGACGTCGTCTGAAGCAAGGCCTGAAACACAATGTGGCTAGCAGCTAGTGTGATCCACCTAAAATGGCGTCCATCACAGACAAAAACAAAAGACTAAAGCAAACCCATAACAAAACGCTAATTCAAAATCAGCAAGCAAAATGATTCTTCTTTTATCAAAATACTGCCGCGGTAATCCAGTCGCTCCGTCCTCAACGCTGACGACCGCGTAGATATTTAAATAACACTTTCAACGTACTGACTAACGTACATTCGGTTGCGAAAACAGCCCAACCACCCCACGACGCACTCAAGGGGTTTCCGCTGGAAGCGCAGGGGCAGAGAAGGAGGAGCCACGAGTACGCATGCGCAGATGTTACCGATTGCGGGAGGTCAACATGGATATTATATATACATTTTTGTTGAGAATTTTTTTTTTTTTACATTAAAGACTGTAAGACTGAACGGTATCGTAAATCATTCCTGGACTCTCAGAATTTTTTTTACAAAAGCTGTCACTGGGGCAGTACCTTTTCAAAAGGCACACCTTTGTACCTAAACAGCCCATATTGGTAACTTAAAGGAACTTTAGTACCTAAAGTGTACATATTAGTACCTAAAAGGTGCAAACATGTTCCTTTTGAAAAGATAATGCCCCAGTGACCGCTTTTGTACCCTTTTTTTGTGAGTGTTCCTTTTTAGTGTGCAATAATTGTGATGTATTTTATCGGGTAATGTGCAATAGCTGTATGATATTTTTTAATTTATTAATTTATTAATTTATTTTTGTATTATGTTTTGGAATGTATTGAATGTTTTTATGTTTTCTTTTTAGTGTAAGATTCACTTTTAAGTGTTTAGTTAGGTAGTCTGTGTGCAAGGAGTGAATTGTGGCTTCTGCTGTGACAATATAATTTCCTGTGAAGGATTAATAAAGTATTTAATAATAATAAAAAAATAAATATGATAATATTGTTTTTCCTTGCATCGGTCATCAAAGCCAAAAAAAATAAAAAATTGATGAGTTCACATTTTTTGATAAAATGACAGTGTCATACTAAATGTACTGCTGTCTTACAAAATCTTACAAAGGTCACACTTTCTTTGAGTGATTATTTGCTTGGAATTTAATAATTACATTTAAGTTTAATTTGTAATTATTTAGTGAATTAATTTGCTAAAAAATCCTGTAATTATAGCCTATTTACTATAAAATATTTGTATGATAATAACCAAACCTTCTCCAATTTACATTATTTCAGAGGCCTATATTTTGTTTTTGAGGACTTATAATTTATGGCCACCAGATGGCTGTCTATATTTACAAATTCTCTTATTACCACTTGCGCTAGAGATGTTGTGCTGCTTTGTAGCATTAAACTAGCAGAGGCAGATATACAGGTGTATCTCAATAAATTAGAATTTCGTGGAAAAGTTAATTTATTACAGTAATTCAACTCAAATTGTGAAACTTGTGTATTAAATAAAATGCACACAGACTGAAGTAGTTTAGTCTATGGTCTTTTAATTGTGATAATTTTGGCTCACATTTAACAAAAACCCACCAATTCACAGATTACAACAGATTCACGGATTAGAATACTTCATAATACCAATAAATAATAATAATAAAAAAAAATAGTGAATTGTTGGCTTTCTGTAAAAGTATGTTAATTTACTGTACATGTACTCAATACTTGGTAGGGGCTCCTTTTGCTTTAATGACTCAATTCGGTGTGGCATGGGGGTGATCAGTTTGTGGCACTGCTGAGGTGGTCTGGAAGCCCAGGTTTCTTTGACAGTGGCCTTCAGCTCATCTGCATTGTTTGATCTCTTGTTTCTCATTTTCTTCTTAACAATAGCTCATAGATTCTCTCTGGGGTTCAGGTCTGGTGAGAT
The DNA here is from genome assembly GCF_023724105.1 of Carassius gibelio. NCBI lineage: Eukaryota > Metazoa > Chordata > Actinopteri > Cypriniformes > Cyprinidae > Carassius > Carassius gibelio. The sequence goes on along the minus strand of NC_068373.1, from coordinate 19,200,077 downwards.
TGCTGGCCAGTCAAGGACACAAACACCATGGTCATTTATCCAACTTTTGGTGCTTTTTGCAGTGTGTGCAGGTGCCAAATCCTGCTGGAAAATGAAATCAGCATCTTCAAAAAGCTGGTCAGCAGAAGAAGCAAAAGTTCTTGGTAAACATGTGCAGTTATGCTATGAGCTTCTCCACCCTTCATCCAGACTCTAAGACCTTGGTTTCCAAATGAAATACAAAAAAGGACTTTGGGCCACTGGGCAACAGTCCAGTTCATCTTCTCCTTAGCCAAGGTGCCTCTGACGTTGTCTGTGGTTCAGGAGTGGCTTAACAAGAGAAATACGACAACTGTAGCCAAATTCCATTACACATCTGCCTTGACCCCAGCCTCAGTCCATTCCTTGTGAAGTTCCCTCAAATTCTTGAATCGATTTTGTTTGACAGTCCTCTAAAGGCTGCAGTTCTCTTGGTTGGTTGTGCTTCTTTTTTCCCCACACTTTTTCCTTTCACTCAACTTTCTGTTAACATGCTTGGATACAGCACTCTGTGAACAGCCAACTTCTTTGGCAATGAATGTTTGTGGCTTACCCTCCTAGTGAAGGGTGTCAATGATTGTCTTCTGGACAACTGTCAGATCCGCAGTCTTCCCCATGGTTGTGTAGCCTATAGTGAACCAAACTGAGAGACCATTTTGAAGTCTTAGGAAACCAGTGCAGGTGTTTTGAGTTGATTAGCTGATTGGCATGTCACCATATTCTAATTTGTTGAGATTGAGGTTTTTGTTAAATGTGAGCTAAAATCATCACAATTAAAAAGAAAAAAAACTTAAACTACTTCAGTCTGTGTGCACTGAATTTATTTAATACGCGAGTTTCACAATTTGAGTTGAATTACTAAATTAAATGAACTTTTCCACGACATTCTAATTTATTGAGAAGCACCTGTACTGCTGGTGTGTGTCATCATAATATGCTCAATCTGAAACCAATAAATGAAAACTGTTTCTATTATTACACTTATGGTTTTACAGTGGCTCTTTGTCAATCATAGACAACACTTAACAAAATAATTGGAATATGCTTCATAATTCTGCAGTTACAGAGAATTCATATTCATTTTTTACTTTATCAAATTGTTAATCTGTTGCAAAACTGTTGTACTTCGAGAAACAATGAGTCCCTAACTCTTAGATTGTTTAGAGAACATTACAGTTATTTTAGCTCAACAATCCCTGTTCATATGTGAGACTGAATCACTGTCGTGATAAGAAAGCTAAGTCAACCAATGCCAGCAAATGTTTATTTTCAGAAAGCATCTGTGCACTATTTATTCTTCTGCATGGCTCTGCGGTTTGGAGATTTACTCAGGCTTAGGCTTATTGTGTTCTTGAGGCATAAGTCAAATATAGAATGTAAATTAGAATAGTTTTATTCGCTTTTGTGTGCTGTGATCTGATAAATTACAAATGTGTTTGACTGTCACACCAAAGAACACTTGGGTAAATCAGTCCACATTAGAGCTACTTATACAGCTATGTTTTTGTGTGTGTGTGCAAATCCATTTAGGCATTTGGAGAACACATTTAAAGGTGCAGTACCATTACTGACGAGTTAAGTGTCCTAATGCAGCCATTACTGGCTACAAGCATGAGGACAATATTTTGCTAAACAATTGCAGCCAAACAGCTATGGCCACATATGGATGTCATCAACATTTATCCCACTACTTTCATTTGCACTTCACCCAGGTGTCATTCATTTCTTTAAAGACTGAATATAGCCAGTCATATTTTCTCTCTACCTCCCTCTTTCTCCAAAGGTTGATATTATCTGCTTGGTGCAGTCTTGACCTATGGTAAAACTCATGAATATATAATCTACCTGAGAAAAATGCATAATAGCATGCACACACACACACACACACACACACACACACACACACACACACACACACACACACACACACACACACACACACACACACACACACACACACACACACACACACACACTCTGGGTTCAGTCAGGCTGCTCACTCATACTTACACTCCATACGAACTTATAAGATGTCTGCGGTGATGCACCCTCTTCTGTTACCCCTGAGCATATAGGAACATTTGGCTCTCTGCTATCACATCAAACTCTCATTTTCTAACTAGGAAGGAGAGACTGATGGTCACCTACTTGTCTGCCATTTATTATCTGCTCCCCAGCAGCCTGTAGCAATCTCTCCATCCCCTGGTTTCACCTCAGACTGCTTTGCCTTGGCAATCACTATAAATCTTGTACATTTTGCTCAAACACTTGCCTTTAGGAGACACAGTGTTGCGAACTTTAACACATACGGAGTTCCCTGTAGAAAATAATATATATATATATATATATATATATATATATATATATATATATATATATATATATATATATATATATATATATATATATATATATATTTGTTTTACTGTACTCATTATCATACAAATATCTTATTGTACATCAATAATTATTTCTCCTGGGCAGCATGAGATTTAATGAGATTAGTCATATTTCACTTCTCCTGAGAAAAAGACTTCAATAAAACTAAAGTTTTAAATCAAAAGTAACAATTCTCACCAAATTCATCTTCAAAATCTAATTATCTGAGCTGTATCCACAATTACATGTGTTTGCTCACACTTTGTTAACAATTCCAACAATTGTTATTCGTTTTTAACTTTATTTACAGTAATTTTTGGATAAATGACAAACAAGGTTGATACACTACCCTTCAAAAGTTTGGGGTAGTAAGATTTAAAAAAAAAAAAAAATTATATCTATATTTCTATTTAGGAAGGATGCATTAAAGTTATCAAAAGTGACATCAAAGACATTTATTTCTTGAATAATGGGATTTATAATATGTAAAAAATATTTATTTCAAATAAACGCTGTTTTTTGTACTTTCAGTTCATCAAAGAATCATGAAAAACAAATGCCTTACAATTTCCAAAAAATATTACGCAGCACAATTATTTTCAGCACTGATAATGATAAGAAATATTTCTTGAGCAGCAAATCAGCACATTAGAATGGTTTCTGAAGGATCATGTGACACTGAAGGCTGGAGTAATGATGCTGAAAATTCAACTTTGACATTACAAATTACATTTTAGAATATATAATATATATTTGACTATATTTTCTCTGTATTTTTGATCAAACAAATGGGCATCCGTCGTGATGAGACATTTAAAAAACATCAACAATCCTTACAGACACCATGGTAATTTAATAAAATTAAATAAATATATTTGTCATTGGTTTATTGCTTCTTATGTAACACTTCAGCTAATCAACGCCATCAAACATTAGCAATGTTTCCTTAAAGTTGAGTGTTTTCATTTGTGCGTCTCTTGTTTTGAAGACAGCAGCAGGGTTTGATGAGATGAAGGGCTCCGAACACATCCCCCAGGGGCTCTTGTGAAGGGCATCCATGTGGCATAACGTTCAAGAAGGACCTCATCATGCCAGCTAATTTGTTTGAGCAGGTGTTTATACAAAAAGGGAAGACAAAAAGGGAGAGACTTGTTATGTCTTATATAACACACTCGCAGATTACTGTAATTATCGTTATATGTATATAAATACCTTTGCAGTGTTCGTCTTAGCAGAACCCTTTTTGTCTTCAGAGTCATTAAGTATTGCTTAGAGGAGATGACCGAACACATCTGTCTAGGAGAGAGAGAGAGAGAGAGAGAGAGAGAGCAAAAGCAGTGCAGGTGTTTCCAGAGATAAATCCAGAAGATCCTCCCCGCTGCGCGTCAGGCAGCCACAACCTCGGCAGTCGTGAGAGGTAATTAAAATCAGCGCTATCATTGCATGTTTGGAGAGGTGCACTTTGGGGAGGAAGGATGCTCTGGCACTTCAGCGGAGGAGGGAACAGAGCAAAATCATCAGCCATTGTGTACAGAGGCTGCATCCCACTCAACTGCCTCACAAAGCTCTGATTTACTCCCATGTCAATGAGAGTAGCAATACAAATGCAAACTCAAATGCATGGAAATTATTGTATATGATATGGACATCCCTGTTGCACATCTTGCAGTATAATTTACATGGTCAGATCCGGACACACAAAAAGGGAAAGGAGAGATGAGGAGAGGTTGTGCTCAAGGAGGGAGTTTTTGGGTCACTGGCTCTCTCTTGGTTCCCCACTTAGTAGTGACAGCTGGCAGCTGGGAGCCAGCTTTGCCCCTTGGTGAACACCTGGGTAAAATCCCCCTCGGCCTGTCATAGAATCCCAGAAGCTCCTTCTCACTTCCTGAGGGAAGACAATTTTCTCTCCTCTTTTTTTGCCTGTGTTTTTTTTTTTTTAAATTTTTATCTCAAGTGGAGATTTCAACAATTTCAACAGCCAAAAAATGTATTCCCAACATGAAAATTTGGGAGTAGAAGCAAAGCTTAGGATTATACAAAAAGTAAAGAATAATAAGGTCTATTGAGATGCAAGGATAGGCATATTAAAATTCCTGCTTATACAAATAAGCCTATATAATTATTTTAATTATATTATTATTTTAAATTATTTTCAAATAAATAAAAAATACAACTTTTTTTTTTTTAATTCTACAAGTGAATTTAGGCATCACAACATTACAATGTTCATTCGTTAAAATGGATATTCATGTTTAGATTTGTTAAATACATCTTTGCCATCAAAGGAATAAATTATATTTTAAATATTAAAATAGAAAACAGGAACTTTAAACTGTAATAATATCTCACAGTAGGACTGTATTTACTTTTATCAAATAGATGCAACCTTGAAAAACATTCTTTCAAAAACCTTTTTAAAAAAGCCATACTTTTGAATTATAGTGTACATAAAACACAATAATTGAATACAATTAATTATTTTGCTTCTTCATTCTTATGTTGGTTTACTGCTTGTTACATAACACATTAGTATATAAAAATATATTATTTGTATCGTTCTCTCTTCTACTGAAAAGATGCATTTTATATATATAATAGAAACACAGACACTGCGATCATTTAATCAGACAGGCAGAAATAAATAACTGAATCAATAGCTGATTCCTGAAAACTTGAGCATTTATCACGCCGACTGGGGCAGCAGGATAACTCCCAGACATGATGTGCATTTCTCCACTTTATCACACCTTGATAAATATATCTATGACAAACTTGACAAGAGGAGCTATGAGGGGTCTCATATATATTCATACACAGCCCAGTGAGAGTGGAGATGCCTTCAAGCTCTTCATCGCTGAGTGCTGAAATATAGCTCTGATTCATTGCAGTGTGCTATGTGTGTTGGCAGCTGACATTAAACCATACGGTGAATCATGTGTGTCAGTGTCACATTCCTTGGGGGCTTCAGAGGCCCGTGAGAGAGGAGCAGGACTGTGTGGATGGGAGTGATGGAGGGATCTGGCCCACTCCGCACTGCTCAGGGTCAGAATATGCGCAGAGAAAACAGAAAGCGACAGCATTTTCAGACATCAGAAGTGATGGGGTAATACTTTGCCATGACCTGATTCACTGTGATCATTTGTCTACATACACAACCTTTCTAAGCTAGTCCACGGTAAACACTATGAGTAATGGTAACCCAGTGCTTATAAGAGAATATCTGTTCTTGGTGTTGTGAAAGTTAATACAAATTTTTGGCCCATGGTCACTGGAATATTTGGAGCCCAGATCTTGTCATCTTGCTCATGAGATTTTGCTAACAGCCTTGGATAAGACGGCCGTCTCATAAGATAACAAATGACTGTATCTAATTCACCATTACAAAAGCTGTTAAATACTTGATTTAGTTTGTGTGGCAAACATATGATGCCTTACTCTTGGTCTGTTTATCTTCACTAACACTTAAGTCCTAAAACCTATGTGGCAGTTTAGACTGAAAAAGAATAGTAAATTAACAACAGTTCCCACAGAGTGCATCCCAGAGAATTTTTTGTTGTTTTCTATGTAAACACACACTAGACATATGTCATGCTCACTTATTGCATCTTTTGAAGCATTTCAGCACTCAAGGTAAAATAAGTTCAACTTACAAAAAATAAGCCCTGAAGGCATTTTTGACTCCTTGAGGGTGTTGTTTTTTTCTGAGTGACATACACAAAAGTAATGACTCATAACTTTAGTAAGGAGAGGTATCATTAACTTTCCGTAGTTTTAGGGAAAAAAAAAATCTTTGCATTTGGACAATCTCCTTCTGAGTTTTCGCTGATAAAAGTATAAGCTAAATTTGTGTGCTCAAGGGAAATATTTAGATAAAATAAAAATTCTTAAATATCTCAGGAAAGAAATAAGGTAGGGGAGAAATAATTTTTTGTTGTTGTTCCTCAACATGTTACCTGTGAGTGAATTAAATGTTGTGGTGATATCATGAAGTGATTAAATGTTACAGCATTTCAAATCAAAGGAAGCCTTTTTGTTTAGCCCTTAAAGGAATTTTAAAATCTGTTTTCTGAGTGACATACACAAAAGTAATGACTCAAGTCATTACTCCAAATCCGTAGCAAGAAGAGTCTAAATGTAGGTATCATTTGATTGAAAACTTTCTATATTTTTAAGGGAATACAATTATTTACATTCGGACATTATCATGCTGAGAAATAGGAGATGAAATGTAAGAAACATTTGTGTGAAATGTATGTTAATTAAAATTGTGTGGTTATACCATGAAGTAATCAAAAGTAACAGCTTTTGAAACCAAGGTAGCTTTTTCTTAGCCCTTGATGGTTTTGAAATTGTTGTTTTGAAATTGAAGTAATACTTTGCTGAAGTTTAGTCAAAGCCCCAAACAATTATGCTTGTTTTATCTCTGAGAGACCTTTCAAAAGACATTTGACAAATCTGAGCTGTATGATGTTTTTGACATGTTAGAGTACATGGCAAAAACATATTTCATAAATGCTGACTGTTTTTTTCTTCAATTTATCAGCAAATAATTGATATTTGTGTTTTTCCATTCAGTGGTTGCTTAGTAAAATGTTTAAAGTTAAAAGTTTAAAACTGGGATGTGTTTCTCATCCATTTGCCCTAAGGCTCATATTTTTAAATTATAAAAATGTGTTCTGTGTGATATGGCCTTTAAAAAGCTCAATTTTAAAAATGAGTCTTGAGACCCTACTTTATTTTCTGTTCTGTTCTGTGCTGCATCTTGCTTTGTAGAAATTTGTTGAACTTTGATTGCTTCATTGGACACACTTTACAAGTTTACACTTGGTAGGTTAGGTTGGTATAAAAATGAACTCTGGTGGGATTGCACTATTGTTTTATTTGAATAAGTATGAATGCTGCCATTTGAATCTTTTCAGGGGGTTTCTGTCTGTCGGTCGGTTCGACTGATATATGAACACAACACAAAATGTTACCCTAAAAAAATTATTACCTGCATACCTGGTTCTTATCATCATAAGACCAATTTTGCCCATCACAGTTCTGTACAGGCATTAGTACTGCCTTTATACCTTCAGCAGATCTCTGTGTGATCAACAGAGGAATTCCTGGCATAGCTTTGACTCCTTTACACATTTTATAAGCACTTTGTGAGTTATAAACTGGTAAAAACCACACAGCAGCTTTTAAAATGTATATTTTGTAAGTTCACAAAATACACATCATAAAAGCTGTGTTGTTTTGAAGTTTTTAACATATCTTGTTTTATATCTTGAATAGTTTTTTTTAACAAACATTTGTTGTACTTTATTTTATATAAAAATGAGTTTATTTACAGTTTTAAGTTTTGTATAGATTTTAAATGCATGTTAAAGTTTTTTCACATTATGTTGCTAAAAAGAACATTATTTGTGTATTTGGTGTAATGCAATGTGTTTATGCATTTTAGGTAAAAAAAAAAAAAAAAAAACATTATTTTCCACATACTGTACATTATTGTTTTTCCTCTATGCCCTGCCTTCTGAAACGTGTTGATTTTTACAAAGCTCATTGTTCAGATGAGTGAGGTGTGCTCTGAATGTCCAACTTTCCAGTGTGTTGTGATTGGCTGAATACCTCAAGCGTGTGACGGAAATGTTATGCCCCTTAGCATACTGTGATGCTATGTGTTCTGGCGCGACGAGACAAAAACAATAAAACCCATTATAAATGAGGCATGTGTTGCATCCAGTGGGGATGTCATTACTGATTATATACGGTCTTTTTATGTGTTGCATATCGCGCTGCGTAAACATAAAACCATGTCTGCATTTGTGATAAGAGAAACAACAAACAACAAGAGCTACTCTACATTGCTCAAAACTTGTGTTTGAATCAACACTGGCAAATTCTTTCAATATAAAAAACGTTCTTACAGACTGTGAGTCAGAAGCACCAGACTGTCTTTGCAAAGTTGAAATTGCCCCACTTTAAAGAAACAGACACAGGCATTGTAGACTACTCTCACAAGAAACAGTCCTCACCTTCCACAAAATTCACTGCACACAGCTGAATATTTGGGTTGAACTGTTCTGGAACAGTGTTGTGACACAACTTAACCACTGATTTCTAGTTGTGTCCTCTTTTGGACGGACAAACAAAGTAGTTAGAATAAAAGTTACGCCTCCTTTTTTCACATGAACATTTGGGCGGTGTTATGGAAATCTTCCCACATTGTGACGTAGACATGTGGGGGCATTGTGATGCTTGTGACATTGTGATGCTTCTAAATAAGTGTTAAAAAGGTCTCAAGTGGCCAAGACAAGTGTGGGTACTGGCACATGCCCTCGGCTTCTTGCTTAAGAGTGACATAATTTTGAAGATGCCATGTCTGTTTAAATGTTTTGAGACCCTGTGTTCTTTCCATCCCACTGCACGGCATCTCTCATTTTTATTCACATGTTATGTGTGAAATAATTGCCATCAAATTGTTTTCTCAGTTTGTATTTAGTCTTTAGGGATCCAGGTCTTTTGGGTAACCTCCCTGTGGTTTTGGGGATTTTTGTATTGAAACGTATTAGTTGTTTGCTATGGCTCTGATTTTCTCCGACGCTAGTTGAATATTCAGTTTGGAAGTGAGCAGTTTGACAGCATTTCACTCGGTTCAAGGAACTTAAAAAGGGCTTGAAAATATGCTAATTGGTATATCAAAGTGAGAGGGTTGTCCCCTGGCATTTGAGAAAGAGGCAGCCAGATGTTAGGCTAGTCTTTTTTTTTCAGTGAGAGAGACCTTCACTTGTTTATGCAGCCCAATAAACCTTGTTAAATGGGATCACTGATTGCAGTGGGGAGTGGGATGTGTGTGTGTGTTTTAGGATGGAAGAATCAGACACCCACAATGCATCCATGTCCTCACACATATATGCAGTTGTTCAAAACTTAGCAATCAATTCACACACTCTGTTTAAGCTCAGAGGTATATAAGCCTTGTGCATGCACTGGGGTAACAGGCCCAGGTGTCTCTGTCATCTGTCATGTTATATGGAGACAGCTTGCTTGAGACTACTGGGTGGAGACAGATGTGAACCCCACCTTGTTTTCCCTCATCCAGATGCTCTGTCAATCTCTCTCATTCTCATTGACTTGGAAATACTATGGAGTTTTGGGGTCATGCAGTTTATCTGTGTGATCTGCTCATCTTATTAGAATTTTAGATGACATCTGTAGAATTAATTATTTGGTGTACCAGTTTCAAAGTTTTCAATCAACTCACACCTACATGATAGGAGTAACATTTAAAGGCAATAAGTGAGCACTAAATATAAAAAAAAAAAAAAAAATGAAAATCTATCTATATACACACAGGTCGGGCTTAAAAATAGGAGGACTACGCTTCCTCTTTTTATTTCTAAATTGCCTTAAATGTCTGGGTTTTGTCTTTGATTAGCTATTGTTCATGAATGCCGAAGGTAATGACTAAAAAGTAGTTTACCCAGTAGCATTGCATGCAATCTGCATAATCAACCAATCATGGCGTACGTCCTGATATTGCCGAATTAGATGTGTTCCTAGGTCAACATATTTTGTTGACCCTGGAACAACATTTTACTCAAAAAATGTAGTCTTGGCCATATCCTTACACCTAAACTTAACCTTAACCATGAGTGATCCTTAAAATCAGAGGAAATGATAGATGAATGACACTGAAGTACAAGCACCTAACAGTGATTGTAAGCGTAAACTTCACAAAATCTAACGTTGTTCTTCAAATCTGATTGGTTAATCACAATGTTGTTCCAGGGTCAACAAAGATGTTGTCCCAGGAACACGTCTCACTTGGTAAAATCAGGTTCTGCAGTCGTGGCACTCGAGATAGTGGGATCGACAGAGAATGGTCAAAGCAATGCAGATACAAATATATATTTAATGTGTGAGAACTGTAGAGAGCACGTCAGTTGGAAAAAAAGGCCAAAACCCAGACATTTTTAACAATTTGTAAATTCCAGCTATGACTTGTCATGGAAAAGGAGAATGTACAGTCACCCGATTAAAATACAGTTTTATAAAATATCTAATTTTACACAGTATTAACAGAGGTATCTTTGGTCTGAAAAAGGTTGAAGACCCCTGATGTACACTGATGGACTTTGGTGAAAGAGAAGTAGTTTCAAAAAGGAAAGTAAAAAGGAAGAAAGTAAAATAAAGCTTGGGTCTTTGCCCTTTCACATCGAACTGCTTTTAGTGCTTTCTGTTTACAGCAGATGTACTGCACTAACAAAATTAGTTCAGTTTGTCCCTACTGGAAAGTAACTCCCATCTTTTTTATTCTGCCTTTAACCATGAACACATGCTTAAGGAGGTCTTTACGCTCAATCACTTTTATCTCTAGCAGGGACCATTACGAGGAAGAACAATTTCACCCTGATTAAACACTTACACTCTAAATTAACTGCTGCTAACCATCGAGCACTTGTGCTAGGAACCATAGAGAGTGAACGTTTTCATAGAAAACTGTACTCAGTGAAACATCTATCTACATGTTTCTAAATACAGTAAGGGGGCTCCAAAATTGGAACCAAAAAGACTGCTGTCACTTTAAAAAGTTTTACATTTCTAATAAGATAATTAAGAAATTGAGATCTGATTGTACAATTAGCACGCCCACAAAACAGTGTAAATAATTGGGTCTAAACATTATAGTGTGCACTAGTGAATAAGAATGGAATCAGCCCTAAACTAATTGGGCAAATTAGTCATTCACAAAGAGAATCATGCATTTCAAATTGACCACCCAGCGAGAGGCTCTGTAATTTGGTGTTTTGTTCCTACGTCACCATTTATAAATATGTATACACTTTTCTCAATGCTTCACCAAGCTCTCAGCAATTAGCTTTGTTTTCATTAAATGCCGTGTGATTGTGTGTTCTACATGTGTGTCTTTGTTCTTTGCTGAGTGTTTGCGAAAGCACACACTTCACCATTAGGCTTCAAACACGAGTGAGTTCTTGTCTCTTAAATTCTTGTCCCATAAATTTGATAACGCAATTGTTGGCAACATGTGGCTGATTAATCTGAATGCTGCATCTCGTCTGTTTTTTATTTATTTTTATTATCCCTGTAAGTGTGCTGTCAGTGTGCGCTCTACATCGCTCCTACGTCTATACGGTAAGCGGCTCTCGAGCCAGTGGCTCAGTCATTATCTGTTTACACCAATTGACTCTGCTATTTCCTCAGCTCCTTATCTCTCTCCGTAGCAATTCAAGCCGAGTGTGAATAAAATTATTCTGGTAGTTATGAATAGCTGCTCTGAATGTTGCCTTCGTACAAGAGGAAGCTTATTTAAATGAGGTCGTGTTCAGCTGTTTCCCGCATTCCTGTCGCTCAAGAAAATGAATTAATAAAAGTCTAGAAATGAGAAAATAAAACATGTGGAACTGCAGTGTTACACAACAAAAAAGGAGAAGAGAGAGAAGGATGTTCAGCACACCCACCGAAAGCGAAAATTGGGCGAAATGAAGAGTTAAAGGGGGGGTGAAATGCTCGTTTTCACTCAATATCCTGTTAATCTTGAGTACCTATAGAGTAGTACTGCATCCTTCATAGCTCCAAAAAGTCTTTAGTTTTATTATATTTATAAGAAAAAGATAGTCTGTACCGATTTTTCCCGGAAAAACACGAGCACTTGGAGGCGTGACGTGTGGGCGGAGCTTAAGAATCACGAGCGCGAGTAGCCTTTTGTGTTGAGAGCGTTTGGAAGCTGTGACAGATCCAGAGGCTGAAATTTAACAAGAGCAGCATCAGCAACAACTTCTCTATGTGGTATGTATTGAAACTGTATATATTTGCTTAGCGGTTTTTGGAAAAGTTCCACTTTATGTCGTCTTTTTTTTTTTTTTTTTTTTTTTTTAAGCTGTACATGTGGAAAGTGCATTTTGATGACAACATCGCATGTTGTTTACTTGATGTGCTTACACGCTGATAGCGAAGTTAACAACACAGAGATATTTGAAGCAGTTTTACTCACCGCATGCGGTTCCAACACACGATCGTGACCCTTTTTCAATGCGACTGCATTATCCTTAAGAAATAAACGATGTGCAAATCCGTCGTCAAACTGGGCCTTGTTTGTAAAACAAGCATCTTCGAAATGCAGGGAACAAACAAAAACACTTTCACAACTCCGTTAATGCTCTGTAAAAATAAACTCCATCCACTGGTCCCTTAATGCTGTTTTTTTTTTTTTTTTTGGTAATCTGTGCAGGGTTGTCTTGCCCTGGCAACCAAAAAAAAACACTTCTTTTGTGACAATTCAGTCTCTCGCTCTGATCAGTGAATGTCTCTCCTCCTCTGCTCTGCTATACGGGAGCGCGCGCTCTTCCGGCAGAAGTGCCTTAGGACCCATATAAGGAAATTCCGCTCCATCTAACGTCACACAGAGCCATACTCGAAAAAAAACTTTCCGAAACTTGTGACAAACTGGAAGAGGTTTTTTTGGAACAAAAATACTCCTTCAAACGTACAACTTAATTTTTGAAACTTTGTCCATGTTTAGCACGGGAATCCAACTCTTTAACAGTGTAAAAAACTCAGTATGCATGAAATAACATTTCACCCCCCCTTTAACGGTAAAGTCAACAAAGAGTCAAAGCTTCAGCCAACGGACACGATGAGATCTATCTAAAATAATGGGTTTCCATCACAAAAAAAAAAAAAAATCATTTCTAAGCCGTTTCCCCATTTCCTGTTAAGACAGCATCACAGAGGGTGGCTTTTATTCATAGATTGACTGCTGTCACAATGAGGGAGTTCACTGGCCTCCATCGCTGTGCACTGGGCTGTCTTACAGGAGGAATCTGAAGATGTGATTGAGAAGGTCAAGCTAAATCTGATCCTGCCGCTCCTGTCTGGGCCTTTGTGAAATAGTCTGGGAGGATTTGTAGCAGGGCTCAATCCCTGGACGTTAATATATTTGGGCAGGGTGGAGAGATAAGGCATGTTTTATCGCTGGAAGAGGTTATTTTAAAAATGTTGACACAGCAGCTCAGATTCGAATCTTGCTGGATGAGGCTTGCATTGTCTCTGGTCTGTGATAAAAGGTGCTCTAATTTGTTGTATAATAAAGACTTTGAAAATAGCTGAATTATGGGCAGACACCTAAATGTTATGAATGCTTAAAGGGATAGTTCACCCAAAAATGAAAATTACCCCATGACTTACTCATCCTTAAAGTGTACAGGTGTACATGATTTTCTTCTTTCAGTCAAATCCAGTCAGAGTTATATAAAAAAATGTCCTGGCTCTTCCAAGCTGTAATATCGCAGTTAATGGATGTTACTATTCAATAGTCCAATAGAAGTCCAATAAAGTGTGTCCATACATCATAAAAAAGTATTCCACACGGCTCCAGGGGGTGAATAAAGGTCAACTGAATGTTTTGTGAGAAAAATCTCCATATATAAAACCGTATAAACCATAATCTCTAGCTTTGGCTAACTGTCTTGTGCATTAGAGAGGGTGTTCCAGTGAATGACATACACAGAAGCGCAGAGGAGAGAGCAAAACAAAACACCAGTCACAAATTAGTACAAAAAGAGAATTTGTAAAGAAAAGTCAGAGGATTTTAATATAAGCAAAGTATGAGATTGGTTTTCCTTTGCTAAACAAAGGAAACGGCCTGTAAACAAAACTTGGTTCTCACGAGACTAGTATATTCCCACTGGAGCTTTCGCTATGCCTACGTCATCCGCTGGAATGCCACTCTCTTGTGAACGCTGTTAGCAGAAACTAGAGATTACTGTTTATAAAGTATTAAATATGGATATTGTGAAAAAAAAACCCAGTGGTATAAGCATAGTAGACCCAAAAAGTAGGCTACTTGTCACACCTGTTTCATTGCATTAGATTGAACATGTCAAACATAGCAATGAAACACTCAGAACTAATCCCAGACAGCAAAATAGTGCTGTGTGAAATCCAGATGTGGGCCAGGTCTGTGCTGACATTGCTTGCTTTAACCTAATTTTAAGACACTTACACATATGTTAGTTAGTTAGTTTTATTTAGAGTTTGACAAGGACACTTTCCTAAGATATAATTAAACAGAATTATAATTTCATTTATACTATAGAACATTAATTATGTAAATACTGTATATATATAACTATACATTTATGTATAGAAACAAAATATAGCCATATGCTTGGGTGGCTACTCAGGTTTTAAAAAAATTATATTGATATTAGGGCCGGGACTTTAACGCGTTAATTGAGATTAATTAATTACACAAAAAAATAACGCGTTAACTAAGATTAATTAATTACAGAAAAAAAAATTCCCGCATTTTTAATAACTTATTTTTGCACCGCGGAACGTTTCTCACTGGATGAGTTTCGGCGGGACCGATTATACTGGAGCACCAACTAGCGTTCGCATATCACCCAAGGGGCAAGGAACTCGACCGGAAGTTGAAGTCGGGTGGGGGCTGCCATCTTTTAGCAGAACTTCACTTGCGTTAGCATTCCCATTGACTCCCATTCATTTTGGCGTCACTTTGACAGCGAATAACTTTACATCTGAGGCGTTTAAAGACTCAGTTTGTCCATTATTTATTTCTAAAGATACACGACAATGTATAAAGGGCTCCATTACCTTCTATGTTACATTATGGCCCCGTATAAACAGTTTTTGTAAAAAATAGGCTAACGATTGCGTCATAACCACTCGACTCTCTGTCGCATTACCGTACAGACAGGAGGAGAAGCTCGCAGGCAATTAACTTAATATGGCGTACTGGCGTTACATTTTAAAATACTATACAAAATAATTAATCAGAATACTTACTCCTGCTCACTCACGACAAAGAACTCCCCGCTCAAGCTCGCCGTCTCTGCAAGATTAACGATGGCAGTTTGCACACACAGCTACTAGAAGATTTACATCTGTCAGAGAGGTTCCTGACGTCGTCAAGCTTCGTTTGAGTCTGCGCGTCAGAAACGGAAGTGCTAAAAAACGCTAAAACTGGGCTTCATTTGTCTCAATTGAGTTCCAATGGGGTCGCTGTTTCCATTTCTTTTACTGTCTATGATATCACCACAGCACATCGAACCTCAAGTATCACCTAAACGCAAAACATATAGCAGCTAGCGTGGACTTTACATTTTGTGTTGAACTATGTATTATTTTGTTAGTGCAACAGTTTATGTTGAACTCTTTATTGTTTTGGCCAAGGTTTGTATACTTAGTATGTTATGGCCTCTGAAGCTACAGAGAGATGTTTTCTAATAGTCAGTGTTTCCAATGTTCTGAATGTAACTGACAGTATTGTGTTTTACTTATAAAAAAAAAACACTTTACAGAAGGTTCCAGCACCTATAAGCTTCCTGAATTTCTGAAATGTACTATTTCTAAATTGTTTCTAAATATGCTATTGCTACACTTCATGGCAAAAATTGCACTGGTCTGCTAGACTTGGTTGAACAAAAATAAACAATATTTTGTTGCTTAAGCTTATGTATTCAGTCATTATTCAATGGTATACTATAAATCCATGTGAAAAAAAATTACTTCTCACTGTTCTCAGGTCAAATATTTATATGCGATTAAAATGCGATTAATTTCGATTAATTAATTACAAAGCCTCTAATTAATTAGATTAATTTTTTTAATCGAGTCCCGGCCCTAATTGATATAGATTATGTAGATAGTTCCTAGATGAGATTATCAATACATTTTTATGATTTGTAACTTCATTACTCTACAGAAGCTATTGTAATGTACTGTTATCTGTAGACTACCTTTAATGGTTCACTTACAGACAACTTCAGACTTGAGCAGAAACCTCGCCTCTAGAGTAGTGAGAGTTAAGATGGAGGAAGTGGAATTGACAGGCAGAGATTAAAACATTGTTATGGTGAGGATGGCCGACTATCTCCAGACTCAGGCAGAGAGGAGCCAATCTGCAGCCTGCACTTGCTCCTGTAGATAACTCAGCCAGTGAATCATCAAAGCCTGTTTAGAAAGCACACATCCAAAATTCCCTTCATCCTTTTAAGCGCAGAAATGAGGTTTTCATAAATCCTCTTGTTTTAATTTTCATCCATCAGTCTTGCCGCTGCTTAACAGACATGCTCTGGGACACAAAATGATGGTGTTTCTCAAAGTTTCCAAGCCTTTTCTTTTCTTTAATCAACATAGGCTCTCTGGAAAAAACGTGACTCTACCTACAGTTTAGAAAACCCCCAAAACCCATCAAATTCCCTGCAGTTACCAACTGAAATGAACACATGGCAGCTGCTTTTACGAGGCTCCTTGCAGGTCCGGGCAAGGCTCTGTTGGTGCCCTAGGCAAGAATTTAGACCCCCCGCCCCCCACTTACTAAAATATAACATAAATACTAAAGCATTGCATTTCAGCCTGAGCCTGACGGGCCCCGACTTATTTACGCCCCTAGGGCCAGGCTTCGGGACAATTTTCACATCATAGTTCACATGCGGGCCGGGTCTCAGGTCTTTTTTTGGGTTATCCTTCTTTTTATATTTTTAGACATTACTAAAAAACAAAAATGAGAAGTTGAGATCGATGATAGAAAAACAAAGATAGAAAGACATTTCATAACCTCATAACTTTCATAATCTGATAATTACACTGACACATGACTGACATGACAATCGCACGCACGCACGCATGCACACAGAAGGTTTTCCATCAGCGCGACCCACGATTACACTTCACTTATATCCACTTACTAAAGTATTAGCTATTATAGGCCTCTTAATTAATGTATAAATCATAGCCTACTTGGCCAACTAATAATTATAAAATGATGATTCATACAGCAGCAAGCATTTCTGTGTCTGCTCCTGTTCTGGCTCCTTGTAATAGTATATTATGACCTCAAAATTGATACATTGTGTCTTTGCTCTTCGTGTATGGCTTTTCTAATGTATAAAACCGGTTCGGTAGCTCACCTGTAGGCTAACGTTTCACTCAGATGTGGCGTGGCACAAGTACGAACAGTGATTGAATTCTAAAAAAAAAAAAAAAATCAGGAGGGATGGTGTGGTCAATTCTTTTTAAATAACTTAATAAGTTCGCGCTTGAACCATTTTGCGCGAAAAATGACGGAAACTCACTTTCAACTTGGTAATCAATCGGCCAGAAAAACATACACTTGTTTTAAAACCATGGTTAAACATTAAAAGTGGTTAGGCTACCTAAGGGAATGTACTGTAATATAATTTTGCAGAAATGTCACCACAGGCACATTTTTCCATTGTTGTTGAGGGTTGCATGAGAATTTAGATGGTGTCAGGTTAAAGGGCTCAAAAGGGGCAAACAGGTGAAGAGGGAGGAAAAAGCGAAGCACTGCCTGGAAAAACATGACCTTTGTGTGATTTGTTATCTGGCTAATGCTAGGTAGGAGTAAGCTGGGGGGCAACCATGAGGAATAGCAATGCTTTTGTTGGTAATCTCTGCACGACCAACCTGTCCTGTTTTGTGTCTGACTCAGATCTCCCTGATCTCCGAAAGACACTCACTCAATACCGCCTGCATGGATGTCCTTGTTCACCCCTGCAAAGGACCCTCATTCCTCCCAGTCCACCAAAACAGCCTCTTGATAGACTCGCCTCAGGTAATGTCAGTGACAGAAAAGCCCACCTGCATATTCGTATTCAGCCAGTCGCACACCTGAGATTCGGTGCTGCGGGATGATTTTCTCCGTAGATGTGCATCTATCCACCTGTCTGGAGGTCCAATGTGCTCCAATAAATCTAAACCTTCAGTCTGACGGCTCAGCTCTCACTCACGCATAGCCTAAATCAAGTGGCACTGCCCTATTGAAGATGAAGAGGTGCAGCCTGGAGCTCATACGCCACAGACAGAGCTCCTATTGATTTTATAGCACAAGCTGCTGGTAAGCTGTGCTCTCTCTGGCATACTAAATTCCCTGTCCTTCTAGGGGGGCTTGATGAACTGCCCAGATAGCTCTCACTCATTCCTCTTGTCAGAAGCACTTGAGCTAGATGAATGTCTTACCTGTGTATGTGACTGACTTAAATGTTTCCCGGCGACTCTTGAAGCTTTTTGTTTTTACCGCAGTCTCTGATGATGAATTACTTTTTTTTGTTTTTTTGTTAGAAAGTGTTTTAAATGCTTTTCCAGGTTTCATTTTGGAGGATTTATCTTCTAATATATGAAGACAGACAGAGCATTTTTAGCTGGCACACAAAGCTTTAACTGACTAGAAAGACAATAGTTAAACATTATGACGTAGGATGTCATTGTTTTGAAAACCCACTACATAGGTGTACCTTTGTTGTTAAAATCAACCTGAAATGGCATTCAAAACCCGTTCATTTTACACAATGTGACATATTTATGATCTGAATTGAAAAAAAGAAGACCATGAAAAGTGTTCTCTGTATGACATGATCTATAAGATTTCTTAAGCCTGCAAACTGTGACTAAAATAGTTTCAAATGCAACTAAAAACTTACATTAGCAATAATCACACTAGCATATGTTTGCACAGGACAGTTTTCAAAAAGGCAGTCGGCACAGAACTTTCAAAATGTAATGATTATTTCTGACATAATTGTAACTATAAAAAAAACTACTGGCAATTCTCACCTCACATTCATAGTTTTGATTAGAATATATCACATCTGTTGGGCAGCCGCGAAAGTTCAAATATTTCAGTACACTAGAAGCTCAAAGGAAATCCAAATATTTTCGAACATTTTTGCATACGCATGTGATTTAAGTCTGTAGTTTGAAATAGTGAAAAGGTGACTTTAGAGACTACATCAGAGTTTAATTCACAGCATGAGCCGTGATGTTTGATTCATGAGCAAATGACTCTTTAAAGCAAACGAATCAATCAAAAAAATCCACGAAACAGCCTTTAACTCACTGCCTCATTGAACCACGAGCAATTGTCCGGTTGAAAGTGAACTAGGAACATCACCTCTAATTAAAATACACATTCAGAACAAAACAGAACTGAATTTTTATGCAACATAAGATATTGTAAAAATGTAAATATTTCACAAAATATTGTTTAGCATAGTTAAAGTTGTAATGTCATAGTAATATATATATATTTTTTAAGTAAAAATAATGTGCACTTATAAGACCTGAAATGTAGATTAAGAAAGTAAATTGGGTCCATTTTGATGTCATGTTGACTTCCTCCATCCCTGATTCTGAGCCGAAACACTGTAGCTGTGAGACATCATTGCCTTAGTTCCTGCATTATTTCAGATTTGAAGGTTAGTTCACACACATTTTGTGAAGAAGACAAAGAGTGCATTGTTGGCATTCTTAAAACTGACTTTATTTTCTAAATCTTTAAATATCTCTCCGACTATTTTCTTTATTGATGTAAACTACTGTATTTAAAAGGTGTGCTTTTTTTCTACAGCATGTTTCAAGCTGAGACTGCTGTTTTCATTGAGAGGTCACATACACAATGTTGCAGGCCTAAGTGGTGAGTAACAGGGCCTAAGACTCTATGGATGTGATTGGCTGAGCAATAACAGTCCTGGTAAGAGGAGCTGATGCGAGGCTGTGATGGAGATGAAGGAGCAAGCGAGTGAAAGTGAGAGACCCGGCGACGGGTGCTCAGAGTAGGCAGAAGAGACAGGCACTACTAGGTGCTCTGATAGAGACTTGAAGGGTTGAACTGTTCGACTGTGCCGAATGCACACCGGTGGACTCCTTCAAATATGAAACACTTAGTTTTGGACCCAGAACAGCACAATTTCACAACATAAAGTGGATCCAAACAAAGGCAACATTTACAGTTATATTCCGAGTGAGGCGGCAGATCGCTAGCATGACTTCGGTAAGCTGCATGAAATAAAACTGGAGATGAGCGACTGGCTTGCATGAATCTGGAGGCTAAAGTACATGCACGTCAGCTCTCGGGGGTTCTGAAATGAGGAATGAATTTCTGAAAAAACTACATTATTATAGATGTTTCAAGATCTACTCCCATGTCTACTTAACTGACATGGGGATTAATAGAGAAAGATGCGAAGGAAAACTTACTGTATACATTACATCATTAAATCTGGATGTGTTTTGAATACATGAATATTGTCAGGTAACAGTTTTTAAATTTTTTTGTTTAACTATTTTAAGGGCAGATCTGCTGTTTCTCTGTTGGCTGAACTTCTTCAAAGCCCTTGTATGCTTGTTATTTGAAAACCAAAAGCCCTTGGAGTCTATATTCATCAGTATGATATTTATAACATTAACTAAGCAGCTAAATTACAGTATACATTTATATTTTGTAGTTAACTTCAGTATAGCATTGATGTAGCATTAATGTAGATTGAATGAGCAGTATATATTTTCAAAGAAGTATTGTATGGATGTTCATAAGCACAGTGTATTGTTATTGTGTGTAGACTTGAACCTGAAAATCCCTTCAGCCCATTTAGAGGCTTGTCTATTCATGATATGTAAATGGTTCAAGTACACAGGGCAGTTCCTTCTGTTTTCATAATGTTCTGGTTTTTATAAAATCTTGATGCCCAGCTTTTGGTTAAATGTATGAACTATATTTTCTTCAAAAATATTTTAACAACAGACGATTAAGAAATCTATATTTGGCAGCCAACTGCTTTTCTTTTGCTAACAGATGAAAAAAAAAAAACCTCTACGGTATAGTAATGACCACAATATCTATATTAATAAGCACAGGGGCCTGCAGTAAACCTCTTATCAATGATATCTCATTGTAAATCACAGTAAACCTTTCTCCATACATATTTTTGAAAATCTCAATGAAAACAATGTAATGCCAAAAAAACTTTGGTGGGCTAAAAAAAAAATCATATTTAATAACAAGTATTTCAACCCTGTTATAAAAGATTATGCAGGGGAATCTGGGGGTTTTGCAATGTAAAAATAATGGGAGTAAACGTAAAAAAAAAACAACTCTGTGGATGGCATGCAGAGCCCGGCCAAGTAGCTTGTGGGCGGTGTGTAGGTGGGATGAGTGGGGGTGATCAGCATGAGACAGTGGCACTAGTTGTGGGCTCAGTTTCTGACCCAGGAGAGAAACCAACAGTGTATACAATCTTGTGAGTGTGAGGCAGCACTCACCAGCTATGGGCTACTGAGTTGTGCATAAGGCGAGTATCGGGACAGCCTTTCAGTTCGTCTGTCAGAAGCATTACAATTCTTCCCCTCAGAGGGCGTCACAGTTTCGCTGGGCTACCTTTGCGCACTTCAGGAACTCCAATCGCAGAACAAATGACATTGAGGAGAGGACTAGCAATCTACTCGAGTAGCCCTTAGGGGTAGGGTTGTGCGAGTCAGGTGAAACGACAGAAACAGTGACTGAAAAATGAGGATTTAAAGGAAGCACCAATGATCTAACAATTACCATCTATATTTATATATAATGTTATAGAAAGAGGGTTATAGCCCTGCAGGCCTCAGGTGAATTCTTCTTCCTGCTGGGGTCCAGCTCAAGTCTGTGGTTGTAGCTTTTCTCTGTGCTTATCCTCTCTCAGACTGGAGTGGTCCTCCTGTTGGCCGCATCTTTGAAGTCCTTAGCGTTGGAGTTGTGAGCCTGCAAAAACTCCCTCTCGGAGTTGAGCAAGGCACCCATTGCCGCCTTGGAGGGATCCCTGGACAGGGTGTACATGGAGATGTCTGCCGCAGCGGGGCCCGTGTACCCGCTCTTGCCCATGGGCGAAGCGTCACGGGAGGCAGGCTCGCTGGAGCGGCAGCTGGAGCGTCGGCGGAATCGGTATCTGTAGCTGGGGATGCGGCTGAAGGCTGACTTCTTGATCAGCTCGGTGCGGGACTTTGCACGCAGCTTCCGGTGTTTCTCGATGAACATGTGCACGGCAAGCACGCCCACCATCTCGGCCATTATGAAGGACAGTGCGCCGAAGTAGAAAGACCAGCCGTACGAGTAGCTCTTCTTCGAGTCGCTCTGGCCGGGGTCGCCCGAATTGGCAGATATGTAGACAATAATGCCGATGATGTTACTTAGGCCTGCGTGAAGAGTAAAAGCAGGGGAGAGGGCAAGAAATAAAAGAGAGAGAGAATGTTATGGCTCAGTACGCAGCTGTGGCTCATCATTCCATATCATTACACAAGAATGCATCACTTATCAGCCATGCGGAACAGAAAAAAAAGAACAATTGAAACAGTTTAATTAGCTTTTTATCATCGCCATCATATTGAAGGGTAAATAATTAGCAGTTTGCCGCCAAATATTTAGATCATAACCAATAGGATGAGGCGATTCGAAGCACATTGTTGGGTACAAAGCAACGCTCTGTCATCGGCAGTGCATTTGCTGCAATCATGAGGATTGATTCATCATAATTCAATTGTTATGGAGTGAGTTAGGCTCATTTGTGTGCTCATGAGGTCCTAATGGGGTTTTCTCTAAATATTTGACCAACATGCAGTTCTGTTTGAGGATCCCCCGTCTGTCACCCTTTTCCAGGCCAGAACTACAGCAGTAGGTCAATATGCTGGCCTGCTATTTGTTTACATGGCCCGAGCCGGCCCATGCATTTCCTTTGTCAATAATCAGAGTTAATCTGGAAAGTCAACACAGATCTGCAGAGTCTGGGGAGGACCACATCCTAACCTGTCTGTGAAATAAAACATTCTCGACATGCTATATTCTGAACCCAACGGACAATTGACTGTTGTTTGGAAAGATTGCAATATGCTAAAGCTAAAAATATAAACAGACTGAGTGTGCTAGCACGGATGCAGTGGGTTTAATATCTTACCAGCAGAGACAAAGAAGATTCCAGCACTGAGGATGACATTGTGTCTGCTCCTGTAAAACTCACTGGCAGCCACACACAAACCTCCCATGAACAGAAGTCCAACGCTCATGATGGGGAAGATGCTGGACGCTCTCACTGCTCCTGAGGGAGATAAGTGATTAACGATTGGTTAACCACATTAGTGTCATTGTAAACAGTACAGAGGGAAACTCACCATATACAGAGTCAGAAAGTATTTTTATGGGAATGACAGATCATATTCAAAGGTCCATTTTGCTTAAATTGATTATTTAGAAAACAGAGCATTCTGGTTCTGGATGCTGATTGGATACAAAATGTACTAAAATAAACAATATACTGCATCTATGGTACAAACACCTGTCCACTACTGTTCATCACTGCACAGCACACAGGTCAAATATTATCCTTAAAAAATACTTTATGCAGGGGAATCTTTAAGTGTTACTGAATGAACCTAGAGACTAACCAAAATAAATGTAAGGGTTATATTGGGTGGAAATACCTCCTTAAGCAAATTAGGTATTTATATGCAGTAAAATTTTACAGTATAGTTCACGTCAGTAAATATATTTTATATCTAACAGAAGCCAGAAGTCATTTCAGCAGTCATTACTCCAGTCTTCAGAGTCACATGATTTATGATTTAAATTAATTTAAATGTTATTATTAATAGTTAATTTTAGTATTCATTAAAAAAAAAAAAAAAAAAAAAAAAAAAAAAAAAAAACCTTAATGACCCCGAATTTCTGATTGGTATTTGGAAGTATTGGTAATATATGATGACCTATCATACTTATTTCTTGAATATACACTGTGGCGAGTGTATGTGCAGTATTTGAAAAGTAAAAGAAAAAAAGATCTTTAAAATAGCATCATATGAACCCTTTAAAATTTACTGATACAATGACTTTATGGTACATATAAGTGTTAGCATTTTTTGGATTTATGGTGTAAATCAGTATGGTTTTAAATCTAATAAATCACATTTGTACACTCTTTTATGAGCAAGGCTGAATATCTCTTTGAAGTGTTGTGTCTTCTCAGATTTGAGCAATGCAACAGATAGCATCTGTCCAAAATGCCCTGTGCTTCCTTCCAATTATTTGCGGACAGTTCTGGATCAGAAAATGCACCACACATGGGGCTTCTCAGACTGACTGAACTCCTCACTCTTTCATTCTGGCTCAGATCAAGTTTGATCAGCCTCTTCAGAAATAGGATAAAAGTAAAAAGAGGGGCGTCTGAGAGTGTCAGGATCATTGTCAGTAGCCTAGTTGACTGCCCTTATCAGAATGCTGTTGCTATGCATATCGCAACACCACAGCATTTGCCCTCTCTTCTCCTCCAAGAAATAAATATTTTGGGAAAAGAAGGGCAACGTGTCTAAAGATGAAATAACAAGTACATGTAATAGTAAAATCTGTAAGTTCAGCTTTTTCTGAAATGTAAATGAAATGTTCTTTACATTGTGCTTCACCCCATTCATGTAAAAACTGACAGTGACATTATATACAACAAAAACCTGATACCCGAGTAAATACCTGATACCTTTACATTCAATGCAAACAGTAAGGTTACAAACAAAATAGAAACAAAATAACATTCAATGAAAACCTTTAAAATATGTTAGATTTTGCATTATGAATTGCTGATAAAAAATCTAAATAAGTCAAAATGAATGACAAAATGATTTATGTTTTCTATCAAAACTACTAAATTCTCTCTTTGTGTCTGTGTTGAATAGCTTTGAATTGCAATTCATTAATTCCCATTTCTGTCATTCCAATTGAAACTTCAATTAAATGGCCTGCTCATTTCATATTTATTAAAGGCAGCCGATTCTCAAATTCTGAATTCTGAAAAGTAACGAGCAAAAAACCTTTGCTTTAAACATTTATGAGCCATCTCTGATAGAAGAATAAATGACTTTAAATGTTGTTTGATCATTAAGTACATGTGCAGGTCAACACATTCGTTGAGGATCAATTGGTAAATTTGTGAAGAAAATTGCACTATGGCTTCATTGTCTTTCTATAACAAATGCCTCTCCTTCCCTTCATTTCTCTCTCTCCTCAGTGGATCAGCAGTCTCCCATGGCACACTTCATTAATATATTCATGCCCAGGGGAAGACAAAATACTCCTCCATCATCCAATTTTCCTGCCATCCTTGAAAAATGGATCAGTGGCCAAGCCGCGCTTAATTACAGCTGGAAACGGGAGATATTTACTGAGGAGGATTGTACAGAGCATTAGCATGCAGCAAAAAGAATAACATCTGCGTCCTTGATGGGTCCATCGTCTCGCTGACAGGCAAGATCTACGTAGGGTAAGACCTTTGTGGGACGACTGAAACGTTTATTCAGGCTTGGCTGAGACTTTTCAATTTGAAAACTGGACAGACGGGCATCTCTGGTTAACAAGTCGAGGTTATCAGCCCCATGAATCCCCTGAAGTCTGTGCAGTGGGCATTTTGTACACAAAGATGTGCAGGGCAGAATGTGAAATGCCTGCCTGAACTTGCATGCAGAGCATGTTAGGCCAGGGGACATGGCCCTCTGCTTCAAATGAATAACAGAGAAATTAGAACAATGCTCATAGGGAGAGACAGCTATCTCAAGGGTAACTAAAGTACAGAGAGACAGATAAAGATAAAGAATCAGAGGCAGAGAAAAACAGAGAAGGGAAATGCATTTCGACAGCATTTCTTTTCAAATTCAGCTTTTTTTTTTTTGTTCAGAAATGTATATTTGTAGTGCTCATGAATGTATTTCAATGCATTGTTTATTCTGAATGACATACCAAAATCCCGGCCTGCTTTGTTTTGTTGTTTACATGCAGTAAGATCTTACTTCACATCAGTCTCTCCATAAAGCTCCAGTGAGGAAGGCTGCTCTTGGACTCATTCCATTTTTAAAAAATTTCAATCTCTACATGTTCCATAAAGCAACAGCGCATAGCCACCAACTGATAAACACAAAAACATTGAAAAAACAAAGAAAAAATTCTTATCTTTTTTCTAAATGCAAGATTAGTCTGTGTATATTTTTCTTTTTGACCTTGTAATCTTTAATTGACCTGTTAACTGTCACTCACATTTCTGAACAGACTTGAAAGTCGATGATCCAAACCTATATTTTTATAATTCATGATTGAAAACATATTGTGACATGATTTTGATGTACCATTTTCATGGTAATGCAATGTTTGAGTTTCAAAAGATGAATTTTTTAGATTTTAAGTTTTCAAGTGATATATGATTTCTGATGATTTCTTAAGTTTGATGGAGAAAAAGACAACAAAAGAAGACTTTTTTTTGGGGAAAAGGTCAGAACTCGTGTTGTGATGTAGGTTTTTGAGGTGCACTCTTGCCATAAATTAATCTATTACTTTTCCTACATAATTTTTAACAAAAAAGATTGGACCTTTCCAACGATATATAGTTTGTCATGATTAGATTAGGATTTAATTGTAAAATAGTGAAGTAAACGTAAGGGGGCACACCGGGGTGGCAGTTAAGAAGATAAAATCACTTAACTCAAACAACCAAATGATCTTAGATCCCCCTGAACAGACCCAAAATGAACTGAGAATGGTTCATTTTAGGTACTTTTGTGGTTCCAATGCATCCATCTTGAACATCAAAAGCACTGAGGTCACTTGCAACTTGTTCCCTTTCTGGTTCACTTTAACTGAACTGGGTTTAGTTCATTTAAAATGTAATACCTGTATATGTGAAAACACCGTTAATAAGCATAAAACCACATTCATCCACCATTGCCTGCAAGCGTACATTCATTTTAGAGTGCAAAGCACATATCTCCAATATCCCATTAACAATTGAAGAATAGAAATCATGTCACTGGCCAATATTTCTTCTTTTTTGATAATCCATTACACTCATATGTTTATCGTTATATGAAGGAAATGTTGAAAAATAATCTACACAAGACTACATTCTACACTAACATTGGGGATTAGCCCATTAATCATTTTACATATAAGCAAATAACGTTTCCAACCCTGTTGAATGCATAACTCCTAGTATCATTCACACACACTTGACTGGAATTGGCCAAAATTGTATATAATAAAAAAAAAACATGATAATTTAAATCATTATTATGCAAATTACATTATAATTTATAACTGTACCTCTTAATGTCTGTTAATGTAAACTGTCTAATAACTGATGTCCAGGGTGTATTCATGGCTCATTAGCAGTACTGTGAGCATTTCCTCTTCACATATATTTAAATTACACCTGATTGATTTGTCTGCTTTTGATGAATGGACATCACTGAAGAAACCACTGCTACTTACTTGGTTTTTGTCTTTTTTCCCCTCATATTTGTAACTGAACAGAGGGACAATCAAATAAATACATGTGGATGGGTGGTGGGTGATGAATGAAAATTATGAACTTGAAGTAGTTTTCCCAGTGATGATTATTCATGCATAACGATTTCTAAAAAATGTCTACTTCTGTGTTCCACAGGACAAATAACAGTGTACAGGCCGGGAACAACGTGGGGATGCGTAATGTGACTGTATGCGCTGAAGTTAAGGTTCATAAATACAGGAATCAGCTGGGCGCCTAATCACAAACGATGTAATTGACACAAATGAAAACAAACTAATGCCAAGAATATGAACAAATTTACACAGGGGAGCCAGTTAAAGAAGATGTCACTTAAACAGGACAACCAAATGGCTATCACAGTGTAAAGGCTCGTGGGTAAGCATGATTTATCACTAAGCATAAACCATGACATGCTTGAGTGCGTGCATTTACTTTGTTCGGCTTCAGTCACCAAGCAATTTCAAAAAGCCGCTGCACTTAATCTATAAGATGGTAAAAAGTGTGGAGGTCATTGCAAAAACTGAAGAAACCCAGCAGGGCTAAACAAGAAAAATCCATCTGACCAATACGACCCTTCTCTATGCATATCATCAGTTTGGGTGATTGTGAGACGGTTGAGATGTGTGGGGGAGACCATAGAAGACTGTAGCAAATAAATAAAAGAATAAAAAAATGTGTATATATATATATATATATATATATATATATATATATATATATATATATATATATATTAGGGCTGGGACTCGATTAAAAAAATTAATCGAATTAATTAGAGGCTTTGTAATTAATTAATCGAAATGAATCGTATTTTAATCGCATATAAATATTTGACCTGAGAACAGTGAGAAGTTTTTTTTTTTTTTACATGGATTTATAGTATACCATTGAATAATGACTGAATACATAAGCTTAAGCAACAAAATATTGTTTATTTTTGTTCAACCAAGTCTAGCAGACCAGTGCAATTTTTGCCATTAAGTGTAGCAATAGCATATTTAGAAACAATTTAGAAATAGTACATTTCAGAAATTCAGGAAGCTTATAGGTGCTGGAACCTTCTGTAAAGTGTTTTTTAAGTAAAACACAATACTGTCAATTACATTCAGAACATTGGAAACACTGACTATTAGAAAACATCTCTCTGTTGCTTCAGAGGCCATAACATACCAAGTCCAACTCTCAATAACCTTGGCCAAAACAATAAAGAGTTCAACATAAACTGTTGCACTAACAAAATAATACATAGTTCAACATAAAGTGTAAAGTCCACGCTAGCTGCTATATGTTTTGCGTTTAGGTGATACTTGAGGCTCAATGTGCTGCTGCGGTGATATGCGAACGCTAGTTGGTGCTTCAGTATAATCGGTCTGCCGAAACTCATCCAGTGAGAAACGTTCCGCGGTGCAAAAATACGTTATTAAAAATGCGGGAATTTTTTTTCTGTAATTAATTAATCTTAGTTAACGCGTTATTTTTTGTGTAATTAATTAATCTCAATTAACGCGTTAAAGTCCCGGCTCTAATATATATATATATATATATATATATATATATATATATATATATATATATATATATATATATATATATATATATATATATATATATATATATATATATATATATATATATATATGTCAAGTTTATTTTGCCCCTGCGGAATAAAAGTATTAATTTCAGAGTGCAGGCTAAAAAAAAAAAAAACTCACAGGTAATTTAGTGTTTAAAGTCCTTTTAAGTTTGTTTTGATTTAGACAAAACTGACAGTGACGATGTCTGAGTGGTTGTTGTTTGAGCGAATTGTTTGTAATTAGACAGTTTCCACAATTTGCACCCATTAAGGCAATTTGTGGGTCACACTAGGTGGGTATTTTTGCACTGACAGCGACATCAGCCAATCATAGTGACGTAGAGGCAATTTTAATCTCAACGAGAACCAAAGGGAGCTAAAAGAGACACCGCCTCCCTCTTTATCTGCTGGTATCACTGTTGGATAGTGTTATTTCACAAAAATGAGTGATTTACACAATATTTCAGCACATCATTTGAAATATTTGTTTTGCTTTTGTTATATTCGATTATTTTCTCATTCAATTTATTTCAAAGAGGTGCCTCCTCTGAGGAAAGGCCTCTGATGTGTGTTGTTTCGACAGACTTACGTAGTAAATACTCTGCTGCATCCTGCTCATAATCTGCATCCTCTGGAAAGTGGTCAATCTTCTTACAGACACCTCGAAACGTTCCTGCAGCCATGAAGAACAGAGAGTGGAGGAAAGAGAGAGAGAGTCAGATACCGTTAGACTGTTTTTTGTGTGCATGTGTTGGAGCGCATACAAATACATACACACACAGGAGTCTATTTTAGTAAACATGCCCTGATGTTTATTTTACAGCATTTTCTTACGCTTAGGTGAATGAGCAAAGTCATAGTAAGCTGCTATGTTCTATGCAATGTGTATATGTGTGTGCGTATGTGCACGTATGCATGCCATCTTGTGCATTCACTGACAACCCCTGTTCACTCGGCTGTGCGCTCAAGATGACAAATAAACAAAAATAACGCTTCTGCCCTTGGGTGTAACATGTGACTGGCTAATGAAGAGGTTTATCGTATCATATTTTTGTGCTTCCAGAGATCCCTGTGATTTACATAATTTAAAATGAAATCAACCTCCTATTTTCCCTCCAGATTCTTTTGATATGCTCCTTGGACCAAATCAAAACCCATCTGACAGATATTAATTTAAACATGAAACTTCTGTTTTATCATATAATAATCAATTCTATTCTCAAAATATGTTTGATCATAGCAAAAACAGACTGTGGAAAAATATACTTAAAATGTAAGTTTTGCATTTAAATATATTTAAATTAAATAAATCATTACAACACACAAAAACATCAAAACGTGTTTATGGCTATAAATGAATACTGAACAAACAGCACCTAATGAGGCCAGATAGGCCAACTTCATAGTTTTCATGGGTCTGCGTGCGTGTTTGTTTCTGTGAAATGCTTTTAACCATTTTGTTTAAAAGACACAGAACAGGTCTCTGTGGTGGATGGTGAGGGCTTTCAATGATTCAGAGTGAATCAGGGCACTCAGGCTCCTTCAGAAATCCCCTTTGGCTCAGCCTCCAGCCCTGTCCCACCATCACTGTCTACAGGTGACTTGACAGACTGGCCACTCAAAGCCATTCAGCTCTGTTCACTCCCTCAAACACACACATAGACAGGCACACAAACACTGCCAGCTCATAACACAGAGATGGAGGGAGATCAGAAAATGAGTAGGCGATGTGGGCTCAGAGAGAGGGACTGTTATTGTCATGGTGACTGTGACTGCTGTGATGTATTTATGTTTTGAGTGGGAAGGGCTTTAATGCGAAGTGAGTCCTCAGATTTCAAATAATCAGAATTTTGATCAAATCGAAAATTGAATCGAATCTGTGCTCGAAATTGTGAGTTGTGAGAAAATATGGGTCAGATCCGCTTAATGTTCAGAAGTGGCAGCTCTTGAAGCAGCCAAAATAACCTAATAACCAGCTGCTGTGATGTCTGTTCATCAAAGAAGAAATCAATAACTTTTGTAGCTTTAAGGATTGATCCTTATTTAAATTTAGTGTTTGATAACATTATTCAATTTCTGTATATTTGCTACTTGCTGAAAGGCACAGGTGGCTAAATGTGACATTTATTATAATGGGTTTATGTGAAGATTGTTTTAAGTTCACTTAAATTAGTTGATATTTTTAAAGCCTGATACATGTTTAAACTGATAGCCCTGAACTGAGAGCTGAATAGCTATAGTTAATGTTGAATATTGGGGGGGGGGGGGGGGGGACATCAGTATTATTGATATCTGTTATACTTCCCTTCAGTCATAAAAAAAATATGGCATTAAAAATCTACTGTTCTTTATGTTGTTTTTACATTAATTTGAAGATTGAATGTAAAAGTATTGCAATATAAAAGTATATAAGTCACACCAAAGGCATGTGACTTATCCACTGCGCCAACACCAACCCTATATATATATACACACAACACACACAAACACATGACCTATAAATACTATAATTGTAACCCATACCATAACCCTAAACAGAAAAGATAGTTGTCTGAATTTAAAATAAATAAAATAAAATAAAATAAACCTTTATTTACAAATAAATGCATGTTCAAAATGAGATTTTGTTAGATTTAGTTCACATCTGGGTAAAAATGTGTCCACAGAATATGATTAAGGTACGTATGCACGCACACACACACACACACACACACATAAATGGTAGTTTCTAGCACTCTTGCCTAGTGGAGTGTCAAATGAAAGACAGTCATCTCATCTCATATTTCAGTAATTCAACTGTCCACTGTCCGTGTCCACACTTATCTGTCTAGCGCAGTGTGTAGTACACCCCGGCCTCTCCATCCTCCAATGAGCTGCGATGGATTACAGCGGCGCTAAAAGCATCATAAGACCCAGAAGCTGCTTTTACCGACAATCACTCAGATTTAGAGCCAAGCTCTTTGTCTCCATTTACATAACACAAACCTGCAGAATGACTGTGTGTTTGTCACAACTTCAGTCGCCGACCTGTCAGAGAGCTTTACCAGGGGACGGCTGAATGCATTAGTGAGGAAGTATTTCATTAGCTTTTATCTCTGTGTTTACTATCATTACAAACAGCCTGTGAATAAATAAAAAGAACACTGATGCTATTAGCTGAAAGGGTCCCCTGGAAAGACGCCTGCAAGGAATACTTTGCATTGCAATTAAAAGTCTCAATTTGGTTTCTATGCTGACAATACAATGATTCAGAATAATCTGATAAGAAAACTCAAATGCCATTTCCGTAAATTCACAAACAAAAAAAGGTTAAACCTTTTTTTTTTCAGTGTTGCTGTCTGCAGGTGGAAAGATTTGTCTTCATCACACTTTGAGGTCTAATTGACCCTTTTGTCTCAGGACCTCTTAAAACAATTAGTCACATTTGAGTCTGTGTTTCACACTTTAAGCTAATGGAGTGCTCGTCCTCGGATATCAATAGAGACTTTGAGAGAGAGAGGAGTTGCAAAACAAGTAGTTTACAGTCAATATTGAGGTAAAATCACCAGAGACATGTTTTCAATTAAAGGCTACCTTTGTGTGGATTAGAAAACAACTCATCCTGTTGTGTTGATTCGAGTCTCTGGGTCTCCACATTGGAGAGAAAGTGAGTGGTGAGCGGCGAGTCCCATGGGCTGGGGGCTGTCGCCACACCGACACCTCCGGTTTGAATAATTCAACAGAGATCTCCTCAAAGGTGACCGCTTTGTTGGAGGAGACCAGAAAGATTAAGAACTGATGGAGACATTTCCACTCTGCCCTCCCTTCATCCCCTCCTCCTCTTGGATTGTGTAGCCAGTGCAGCTCTCTTGCCTATTCAGCGCATTGCTAACAGATAAAGCAACACTTTTATAAAAGAAAAAGGAGAAAGGGGGATGAAAAGGGGCTTTTGTGTTGCTCTGAGCGTCAGCATCGCTGCTCTCCTCTCTTGGTCCCGTGTGGCCGGCAGTGGGTGGCTGTGGCTCTGCCACTGGAGCTCCTCTGATAGCACACAGGCTGTCTGCCTCACTCTGATTGACACATGGTTAGTCACACTTCAGAGAAATACATGCTCAGCTTAATTTGCCTATGCATTCTCCCTCAGCTTAAAGGGAACTTAGAGTCAAAGTGTAAAGACTTCATTTGTGCTGAATGGAACGACGGAGCAGAAGTCAGCATTTCCATAAAATTTCCTGTCAAGCAAGATTTCACCGTTTCTTGAATATGAAGGCCAAATCCATTGAAGTTGTAGGAGGCAATCTCAGAGCCTTTCTTTTTAGCATGTTGTACATTTGAAGAATATTTGATTATAGTGTTGTTCAGTTGCTTTGACACAATCTTTTTTGTTTAAAGCGCGATATAAATAAAGGTGACTTGACTTGACTATTATACAACATTATAGCTGTGTTCCAAAATGTAGTGAGCTACACACTGAATCTAGACATCACCATAGGGCAATATAGGGGTCGTTCACACAGAACATGGTTTTGTATTCCACTGAGCTGTTTTTCCATTGTTTTTCAATGTAAAAGTGGTAGAGAGATGTACTAACTAGTGATGGTAATGACTATGAACATGATTATTACAGATACATTTTTCTGTTTGTCCAATAGGTGTCGGAAATGGAAGACTTTCATTTTGACTTGCAGAGAATGCCAGTGCCTGAGCATAGACACACAGGAGTGCCCACTCACCATATTTATTAGTTTAGAGTTTTGTTTAACAATTCTGCCAATGGTATAACTTAAACAATGAAAGTAAGTGGGATAGAAAGAATCTATTAATAGCAGAAAGTAGGGCTGTAAATATACACCAAACCCACGATTCGATTCGTATCATGATTTTTGACCGACAGTACGATACAAACCTTGATATGAGCAAAACAATTCAAAAGATATTTTGAGGAAAAATAACTAAATAAATATTTTTGTTTTTTTATTAACCCTCTGGAGTCTAAGGGGTATTTTTGGAGCCTGAAGAAGTTTTGTCATGCCCTGACATTTGTGCTTTTTTCAGTTTCTTATAAATATCTAAATGGGTAAAGTGTAATTTTACTGTAGTCAGCACAAACTGGGCTATAATAATATGTGAAATGCATGTATGTACATGATTGTGTTTTTGAGAAAAAACATGTTATGCGTGGTTAGTGAAAAACTAAAAATGTTAAAACACTTGAATAAGGCAAAAAAAAAAAAAAAAAAAAAAAAACACACATAAAGAACAATGCGATTTTTGAGAGCAGGAGCTTGTAGCCTAGAATTTTTCTTTCTAAATTATGTGAAAATCATCGTGTTTACTCACTCACAGAAAACAATATATTGATTTAAATTTTCTAAGACACTTTTTATTGGTAAAAGTCATATGTGAGTAGGCGTCAACTACCATGAATATCATTGTGATTTACACCAGAGAAGACAAAGGCCTGCATAATGAGCTGCATAATGAGCCATTCAGTCACCTGTCACTGAGAGGAAAGGGTTACAAGAAAGAATGTAACCCTTACATTCTTATTATTATCATAATTATCATTATTATTAATGTTGAAAAGAGCTGAGAATATTTTTCTGTTTTTTTAGGGGGGATGAATTAAAAGAAAACCATTTTTTGTTACATTTGTTACAGTTACATTTATTTGTTACATTTATATTATTTACATCAAGCTTTTGAATGGTATAGTATTGCATATTGTAATTATAACTTCATAATATTTCACTTAATTATAGATTTAGTCAGGAAGCATAGTTTGGAAAGTCTAACTAGTAAAATGTTTACACGTTATGTGAAAACTAGTACAAGTATTTAAATAAATAAAAAGAGACTTACTCATGTTTATGATCTCTGCTGAATAAAGTGCTTCATTCTTTTTTTCTGAGGAAATCCGTTTCTCAAATCCTCAGCCACATCACATCTTTTTGGGGTGAATTATGTCTTATTCCTCTCATCGCGAAGCAAACAGTAAAATAAAATAAAAACTTGAAGAACAGTCTCGCTATGTGTGGGTGTATTCAAGCCGCGCGCTTCAGTTTGAATCTGAATAGCGCGTTCAGCGCGGGGGCGTGGTCACATTAGATATAATGAAGGGAGACATGAAAAACAGACATCGCGTTGTTTTCATATGGATTACTTTATCACAGAATATTTTCGGCAGCACTTGTTTAGTTTAAAAGTAGACATTTCAGGCTTTCTATAGATATCTCTCTCATGTCTCTTCGTTGAGTATTCACGGAGTTACAGTTCATTTTAATGACGTGTTTGTAAAATAAAATCAGTGCAGACAAAGGCTGCAGACAGCACACCTTGTTTGTTATCTTTATTTTATTAGTGCACAAAGTTTCATTGTTATTATGTCTGTATCCAAAAAAAGTAGACCCTTTACAGATTCGATTGATGTATTGCTCTTATGTGTACGATTAAAACTGAAAGTGTAATTTAAGTTCTTTTCGGGGTTATCAGGAGAAAATGACTCATAACGCGTATCCGCGTTAATAGACTCCTTCAAACGTATTTTATAATGTTAACTTCAAATAATACTTATAGTAGCCTAATTTAAAAATGTGGTAGCATTGGATCTGGACAGGAAGGATAACTCTATATAGGAGGGGTGTGTCGCGATTCTGCCTTCTCACATCGCGATACAGGTTCGTGGACCTCCGTATGGCGATTTCGATTTCATATCGCATATCATTACAGCCCTGGCAGAAAGGCATTTAGAAACACTATAATACTCTCTTTTATACCATCTGCATTCAGCAAATAAGCATTTATATCATTTGAACAAGTCTTTGAATATCTAATAAACTTTTAATTCTACAAACTTCGCAAATCTTGGTAATTCCAGCTGTTGGATCTTTTAAGTGTGCACTGGAAGTCTGCACAAAATATTTTTCATTCTGATTCATTGTCAAATTATTCATCTCAAATTTTGTAAATTAGGCCTATTATGTAAAATAAACAAAATGTAAAAGCAGAAATTGTTATGTTTGTGTTACTATTTTTTTTTAATCCCTTACTGTCATCCGGGACTCTGTGCGACGCCTAAACTTACTTCACTATTTTACAATTAAATCCTAATATTATCATGGCAAACTATATATAGTTGGAAAGGTCTAAGACACCTAAAAAAATTTTTAAACAATAATTTTGTTGTTAAAAAACTATGCAGGAAAAGTAATTTTAAGTAATATTAATTTATGACAAGAGTGCACCTAAAAAAAATCTACAGTATACCATAACAGAAGTTCTGACCTTATTCTGCATAGTTGCCTTTGTCCCTATCACACTTTGGAAATCATAAAAGATTATATATCAATTGAAAATTGAAAATGTCAAAATTCATCCTTTGAAACCCATTTTATAAATCAATTTAATAAGGTGTTTCACAGTTGTTTTGCCTCAGTGTGTGAAAACAACCAGCCTATAATTGTAAAAATCCACTCACTCATTATTTTATTATTCTAAAAAAAATTATAAACAGTCTCTCCACACGAGCAGTTCCAGACTATGACTACATAGTTGGTGAAAGTCTCTATTAGCATATACACAGCTCTGAGTGAGAAGCTGTGGTCCGCCATTACTGTTCTCTTGCTTTAGCTGCTGGAGATACAATGTCAGCACCAAAGAGCCATTAAAAGTATCATGTGTTGGGATGCACCAACAAACATAGGAGTCTCCATAGACCACTGAGGACACGGTTAAATTTCATTTTCGAAGGAAATGTCCCGGAAAAAAAACTGAAAAGTACTGTACTTGTTTTAACATTTTACACCAGACTCGACTACCTCGGACGACAAACAAATGAGGGTCAGTTCAGTGCTGGAGTTGTGCAAAGATTGCTTCTGAAAGAGAGTTGGATACCAACGTTTTGTGCGCAGTTTGTGCAGTATTTTGAGATAAAACTTTGCATATACTCTCTGGAGACATATTGTATTAATGCATACTATGGCACCTTTTAAATCAGACATTAATGGTTAGAGAGTTGGACTCCAAATCGAAAGGTTGTGAGTTCGAGTCCCGGGCCGGCAGGAATTGTGGGTGGGGGTAGTGCATGAACAGTTCTCTCTCCACCGTCAATACCACGACTTAGGTGCCCTTGAGCAAGGCATCGAACCCCCAACTGCTCCCCGGGCGCCGCAGCATAAATGGCTGCCCACTGCTCCGGGTGTGTGTTCACAGTGTGTGTGTGTGTGTGTGTTCACTGCTCTGTGTGTGTGTGCACTTCGGATGGGTTAAATGCAGAGCACAAATTCTGAGTATGGGTCACCATACTTGGCTGAATGTCACTTCACTATATTGGTGATTGGCCATCCTGCTATCTAATATAGCATCATCAGCCATAAAAATAATAAATAAAAAGAAGAAAAAAATAAAATCCATATCAGTTTTTTTTGGTGCACTCGCTGTGTCTGCCTAATCCCTACTATATAGAAAGTAAAACACAGCATATGAAACAGCATGTGAAAAGCATATTCATAGTATTGGAAAAACAACATGTGAAAAGCGAGGTCAAGTGACCATAACAACATGGTGGCTGTAGTGTGTCAGAATTTCATTCACACTCCCCATATTCATTCCATATGGAATCTTTTTAACAGTCACAAATTAAGTTTCAAAACATATCATATGTACCAGACCTGTTGGACACAGCTCCTTTCTTTTTTACTGCATCCCTTTAAATACACACTACCAAAATTGAATTCACAAATTCATCAGATTAATTTGCTGTGGTGCTGAAGATTCATCAGTGGCATTGATTCAGGAGTGAAATGTATTTTTCACACGACCAATGAAAATAGGTTCAACCTCGGTATTTCAACTGGAGATCATTTTAATAAAGATCCTGATAATTTTTTTTACCAAGCCCTATGAATAGTTCTATTTTTGCATCATGCGGAGTTGATTCCTAAGAGTGTTTCAAATAAGTCGCTTCATATTTTGTTTAGGATGCTATCTTCAAAGGCAGCTATCTTTGTAGGCTGTAAAAAGCAAGACAGCTCACCAGATTTTGGAAAGGAGCTTAAAGTACATTTCCGTAGCCACAATGAAATTGAGGAACCAATGGCTTGTGCCAGTCAGTGTGTGACAGTAATCACTGCTCCAGGGACAACACTGCACCTTTCTGCTGCTTTTAATGACCTGTGTGTGTTTAATTTTGCAGGTAGAGTCTGAAAATTAAGGCCAAGCTTTCAGAGAGACTGACTGGATTAATGGTTTTTACACGGTGAGTCATCCACATTTATTAGGCATGGTTTTAATGATCCTCCACAGGGCAAAGTATCTTTGCACAATAATATTCTTACCAACACGAGCAGCTCACTTACCAGCCCACTAATTCAACTAAACAACAAGACAAGGAACTCTTTATTTGAGCTCTGCGATAAGCGGAGACATGGGGCATCCATGTTAAATCATGTTTATGGAGGATGGGTTTATAAATGTGCAATGTGGCCTGAAAGACTTCAAATTGTACAAGAGGCAATCTTTTTCCACTTGTGGCGTCACATGCCCCCTCCTGCTCGCCTGCACTCTCGGAACCCATTAGCTGCATCAGCAGGGCCCAATAACTATTCTTTTTTGGTTAAGTCCGCTACTTCTGCTTTGGTCTTTTACATTCAATGGGGTCTTTTTTAAATGACAGCACACTTCAGAAGATGGGCAGAGGGGTAGTGCAGCAGCTGATACAGGCAGCCACTTCTACAAGAACCGCAGGGGTTGAATAGTGTAAGCAATCCTGAGGGGTTCAGGTTTACATCACTCTTTTTCATCCAGAAGTTTCATGCCCATTCAAACTGAGTGCCCCCTCGGAAGTGGATTAGCAATGCAATTTCCAAGAAAGAAAATATAATATTGTATCATATTGTTTGTATCTTTGATACAATATATACAGTTTCATCCTTAATAAATTAGAATGTCATGAAAAAAAATAATTTCAGTGATTCAACTCAAATTGTAAAACTCTTGTATTAAATAAATTCAATGCACACAGACTGAAGTAGTTTAAGTTTTGTGATGATTTTGGCTCACATTTAACAAAAACCCACCAATTCACTATCTCAACAAATTAGAATACTTCATAAAACGAATAATATTTTTTGTGAATTGTTCTCCTGGAAAGTATGTTAATTTACTGTACATGAACTCAATACTTGGTAGGGGCTCCTTTTGCTTTAATGACTGCCTCAATTTGGCGTGGCATGGGGGTGATCAGTTTGTGGCACTGCTGAGGTGGTCTGGAAGCCCAGGTTTCTTTGACAGTGACCTTCAGCTCATCTGCATTTTTTTTTTTTTTCATTGTCTCTTGTTTCTCATTTTCTTCTTGACAATACCCCATAGATTCTCTCTGGGGTTCAGATCTGGTGAGTTTGCTGGCCAGTCAAGCACACCAATACCATGGTCATTTAACCAACTTTTGGTGCTTTTGGCAGTGTGTGCAGGTGCCAAATCCTGCTGGAAAATGAAATCAGCATCTTCAGAAAGCTGGTCAGCAGAAGGAAGCATGAAGTGCTCCAAAATTTTTTGGTAAACAGGTGCAGCGACTTTGGTTTTCAGAAAACACAATGGACCAGCACCAGCAGATGACACTGCAGCCAAAATCATCACAGACTGTGTAAACTTAACACTGGACTTCAAGCAACTTGGGCTAATTCTCCACCTTAGTTTCCAAATGAAATACAAAACTTGTTCTCATCAGAAAAGAGGACTTTGGACCACTGGGTAACAGTCCAGTTCTTCTTCTTCTTAGCCCAAGTAAGACGCCTCTGACATTGTCTGTGGTTCAGGAAATTCCTTGACACGTCTGTGTGTGGTGGCTCTTGATGCCTTGACCCCAGCCTCAGTCCATTCCTTTGAAGTTCCCTCAAATTCTTGAATCGATTTTGTTTGACAATCCTCATAAGGCTGAGGTTCTCTCAGTTGGTAGTGTATCTTGTTCTTACACACTTTTTCCTTCCACTCAACCTTCTGTTAACATGCTTGGATACAGCCCTCTGTGAACAGCCAACTTCTTTGGCAATTTATGTCTGTGGCTTACCCTCCTTGTGAAGGGTGTCAAAGATTGTCTTCTGGACAACTGTCAGATCCGCAGTCTTCCCCATGGTTGTGTAGCCTAGTGAACCAAACTGAGAGACCATTTTGAAGTCTCAGGAAACCAGTGCTGGTGTTTTGAGTTGATTAGCTGATTGGCATGTCACCATATTTTAATTTGTTGAGATAGTGAATTGGTGAGTTTTTGTTAAATGTGAGTTAAAATCATCAATTAAAATAACCAAAGACTTCAGAAACTACTTCAGTCGGTGTGCATTGGATTTATTTAATACACAAGTTTCACAATTTGAGTTGAATTACTGAAATAAATGAACTTTCCATGACATTCGAATTTATTGAAATTTACGTTTATATATAATTTATATATAATATATATAAAAGTCTCTGAGGCTCATCAAGGGTGCATTTATTTGATCGAAAATGCAGTAAAAACAGTATTATGGTAATATATAAATCCCTCTTTACATTTTAAATATATATTTCAAATGTAATTTATTCTTGTGATGCCAAAACTCAATTTTCAGCAGACATTACTCCAGTATTCAGTGTCTTCAAATTATGTTATTATAATTATAACATAATTATTAAAATTGTGACCCCAGACTTTTGAACAGTGATTTCAATATATTTATTTTCATGCATCAGGAAAAATGTTTTATTCAATTGTCAAGACACTGTCATTTACATGCCAGAATTATAAATTTTAAGTGATAGTGCTTCCCAAAAAATATAAAGTTGTTTAGATAAGAAAGTCATCAGCTTGTACTGTAAAGCTTTGGCTGGAGGCAAATTACCTTAAACTGAACTCTGATAAAACTGAGGTAATTCTGATTGGCTCTAAAGCTGTTGTATCTAAGCTCTTTGGTCAACTGATGGACCTGGATGGTGATCTGATTATGCCCTCCACTAAAGTTTGCAATCTTGGTGTTCTCATTGATTCCACTCTTTCATTCAATGATCACATTGGTAAAGTAGTAAAGACAGCTTTTTTCCACCTACGTAATATCTCTCGTATTCAGTCCTCTCTCAGTCAACAGGCTGCTGAAACTGTAACACATGCCTGTGTCACATCTCAACTGGATTACTGTAATTCACTTCTTTATGGCCTATCAGCTAATAATATCAAATGACTACAATATGTTCAAAACTCTGCAGCTCACTTGATTACCCACACAAGAAAGAGTGATCACATTACCCCAATCCTCTATCAACGTCATTGGCTTCCGATTTCCTTGCACATCAACTACAAGATACTAATTCTCACTTATAAAGCTCTCCATAACCTAGGTCCTACATATTTATCTGATTTACTTCTGCCTTATGTTCCTGATCGCTCCTTACAATCTTTTAGTGAGGGATTGTTAGTCTCCCCTGAGTTTCGTCTGGTGACTATGGGAGCTAGGGCTTTTTTTTGCTAAATGTATTATTATTATTATTATTATTACTATTATCATCATTTACTCACCTTCATGTTTTTCCAAACCTATGTAACTTTCTTTTCTATTCAGTACACAAAAATGACATTTTGAAGTTTCATTTTGATGTTTCAACTGTATTTGAAATAGTAGAACATTTTGTATTTTTTTAAGGACATGAGGGTGAGTAAAGGAGATCATATTTTTGTTTCACTTATTGTCACGCTCTTGTGAAGCGATGCGCAGGAAGACAAAGGTAATCCAAATAACATTTAAAGTA
The DNA here is from genome assembly GCF_023724105.1 of Carassius gibelio. Taxonomy (NCBI): domain Eukaryota; kingdom Metazoa; phylum Chordata; class Actinopteri; order Cypriniformes; family Cyprinidae; genus Carassius; species Carassius gibelio. The sequence continues at coordinate 19,158,221 of NC_068373.1, read as the reverse complement.
ATCCAAAATGATGAAGATTCATATAAAACACAGGGTAACACAAACAACATACACAACTAATAACTGGCCAAGGACTGAACAGAACAGTGAAAACGTATACAGAAACTAAACGGGGGAACTAATGAGATGAATAAATATGATGCAATTTCAAGCTTTCATTTCTTACTGGAGTGTTACAAGCTATTCGTGCATACATAAACTCCCTAAAGTTGCAAAGACTCGTCCACGCACTCCAAAAATGCCTTGTTATATATGCTCCCACATGTCTACGTCACTGTGTGGGAAGATTTGGATAACATAACCCACATGTTTACTCAAAGAAGGAAGGCATAACTTTGATTCTCGCTGTAGTATTGTTGCCGCCACCCCCTTATCCTGGAGATGTTGTTTGTGCCATTGTGAAAGCGAAACTACTTTGTTTGGTCTTCCAAAAGCAGAGATGTATAAAGTACTAGAGACCCATACTTGAGTAAAAGTACAAGTGCTCTATCAAAAAAGTGACTTGAGTAGAAGTTTAAGTGCTCTTTAAGCACCACACTTAAGTAGAAGTACTAAAGTATTCAACATTTTTTGTACTTAAGTATTGCAAGTAGTCTATTTTAAAATTTACTACTCAAGTACTGAAAGTAAAAGTAGAAGTATTGTGTTATTTAGCTATTAAAGAAAGTAGTCAAAAGTTTGAACATATTGTTTTTACTATTTCTAATGATTAACCTAAAGGACAATCACAATTCCTTTGACTGTAACTTCTTGTAAACAAAAAACAGTTACTAGGGTTAGTTAGCCCAATTTGCAAAATTATGTCATTAATAACTTACCCTCATCTTGTTTTAAACCCGTAAGACATCAGAGGGTCATTTAGAATTTTTTGAAGCATGGTCCAAAAATAGCAAAAACTACCACTTTATTCAGCATTGTCTTCTCCTCTGTGTCTGTTGTAAGACAGTTAAAAACAAAGCAGTTTGTGATATCCGGTTCACGAATGAATCATTCGATAACCGGATCTTTTTGAAACAGTTCACCAAATCGAACTGAATCGTTTTAAACAGTTCGCGTCTCCAATACGCATTAATCCACAGATGACATAAGCTGTTAACTTGTTTAATGTGTCTGACACTCCCTCTGAGTTAAAACAAACCAATATCCCGGAGTAATTCATTTACTCAAACAGTACACTGACTGAACTGCTGTGAAGAGAGAACTGAAGATGAACACCGAGCCGAGCCAGATAATGACTCGTTCACGAGTCAAGAACCGTTTCTGTCAGACGCGCCGATTCGTGAACCGAGGAGCTGATGATACTGTGCATGTGTGATTTAGCGCGAAGCAAATCGACACACAGAGCGTCTGAACCGAACTGATTCTTTTGGTGATTGATTCTGAACTGATTCTGTGTTAATGTTATGAGCCCAGGAGCAGTCAACGCCAATGTCGAACGCAAAAGAATCGGTGAACTGTTTTCTTCAACTGGTTTATTGAATCGAACTGTCAGAAAGAACTAACGTTACTGGTCATCCGAGAACCGATGCAACCGGTTCCTTACTCGTGAACGAGTCATTATCTGGCTCGGCTCGGTGTTCATCTCGCTCTTCACAGCAGTTCAGTCAGCACGCGCAGTCTTCTTAATCGCTTGATTCGCTCAATGATGTGCCAGCTTCATCAAACCTGCCATCTACAGTCCTGGCAATGGTTTGTAATGGAATGATTCGTAACATTTTTATAATTGTAACGAGTAACGATGCAGCACATAAAAAAAATATCGGAGTAAAAGTATTAAACTCATCAAAAATATGTACTAAGTAATAAGTAGGAGAAAAAAATAATAGTCTAGTAAACTACAGATACCGCCTTTTAGTACTTAAGTACAGTAGTGAAGTAGTTCTACTTCGTTACTATACATCTTGGTCAAAAAGGGGACACAACTATAAATCAGTGGTTAAGTTGTATTTACAACACTGTTCCAGAACAGTTCAACTCAAATATTCAGATGTGTGCGGCGCATTTTAAGGAGGACTGTTTCCTGAACTTGGGAGAGTAGCCTACAATGCCATCTGGAAACAAAGGCTGTTTCTATAAAGTGGGGAAATTCCAACTTTGCCAGGACAGTCTGGTGCTTCTGACTTACAGACTGTAAGTACGTTTTCATATTTTAAGAATTTTCCACTGACTATTCAAATGCGAGTTTTGAGCAGTGTAGAGTAGCAATTATTGTTTGTTGTTTCTCCAATCACAAATTCAGACATGGTTTTATGTTTATGTGGCACGATACACAATGCAACTCATAAAAAGACAGTATAAGTCATTATAATCAGTAATTATGTCCCCACTGGATGCAACAAATTCCTAATTTGTAATGGGTTTTATTGATTTTGTCTCATCGTGCCAGGACTCGTCATCACAGTATGGTAAGGAATGTAACACATGCTTCAGAAAGGCAGGGCATAGAGGAGCAACAATAATGTACAGTATGTGGGAAAAAACATGTTTTTTTTTTTTTTTTACCTTAAACCACATAAACACATTGCATTAAACCAAATACACAAAATAATGTTATTTTTAGCAAAATCATATGACCCTCTACCGAACACAGGTGAACTAAATTGACTAATCAAAACAGAGACAGAAACTAGTTCAAAGTCAAAATGGGCATGAAGACAAAAATGAAATGAAAACACAACAAAAGAAGTCCATAACTGTGACAGTACTCCCCCCGCCCAGAAGGTGTGACCTCGCACCGTCTGGGAGGAGACTCGGCAGTGGCGAAGGTCAGGAAGATATGCAGGCAGATATCCTAGACGATGATGATGGGAGGAGCCAGGGAGGAAGCATAAGGAGCGAGGGAGGAGCAGATGGAGGGTGGAGCCAGGATGGAGATAGGAGGAACTAGTGCAGATCAAATGAAGGGAGGAGCCAGGATGGAGACACGAGGGACTTGGAGCAGGAGGAGCCAGGTGGGACCCAGACCGCAGCCAACATGACGGCCCATGGTGGAGCCGATGGAGGGAAGAGCCATGGTGGAGGAAACCAGGGTGCTGACCAACAGTGGCAGAGCAGGTGGGAGAGAAGCCTGGGGCGGAGACAAAGAGTCAACGAGCCAGGGAGACGGGGAGGATCCAGAGGGCCAAGGCGGAGCAGATAGTTCAGGCGACCTAGGTGTAGGCGGGGATCCGTAAGGCTATGATGGAGCCAGAGCAACAGAGGACCAAGGTAGAGCTGGAGGGAGATAGGAGCCATGGTGGAGTAGATGGTTTGTTGGGTCGACAGGCAGAGGCAGAGTCTGGGACTCAGAGGCAGGAGGTGGAAATAAGGGATGGATGGAGAATGGCAGACCCGCGGTGAACCCAAATCATGGATCGTGGGCTGAGGGTGAGCTGAGGGACTGACAGGGACAACGGATGAGGGGGTGAGGACTGATGAAGAGCTAGTGGGAGAGGGAGACTGGGTGGGAGTTTTAAGCAGTCCGGGGATTCAGGGATGCCAGAATCTGGGAGCGCCAGAGATAGGGGGATGACTTCCATGGAACATTCATTTCATGGGCAACAGCTCTTGTGGATATTACTGCAGTCAGCATGCCAATTGTATGCTTCCTTAAACCTTGTGACGTCTGTGGCATTTTGCTGTGTGATAAAGATTTTAGAGTGGCCTTTTATTGTGGCCAACCTAAGGCACACCTGTGCAATAATCATGCTGTCTAATCAGCATCTTGATATGCCACACCTGTGAGGTGGATAAATTATGTAGACAAGGGAGAAGTGCACACTTACACAGATTTAGACAGTTTTACGAACAATATTTGAGAGAAATAGGCCTTTTGTGTACATGAAAAAATGTCTTAGACCTTTAAAAGCTCATCAAAAATGGGGGCAAAACAAAAGTTTATTATAATTTGGTTCAGTGTTCATAACTAATAACCAGAGGTGGGTAGAGTACCCAAAAACTTTACTCAAGTAAAAGTAAAAGTAATTCTAGAAATATTTACTCAAGTAAAAGTGCTAGTCTTGAATAGTTACTTGAGTAAGAGTAAAAGAGTATCGGATAAAAAATCTACTCAAGTAGTTAGTTACTAGTTACTTTGGGTCATATATACGGAGCCTATTTTTATTTAGATAAATAGATAAAATGTATGTAATGTATGTGTGTGTGTATAAATGTATATATTTCATCAGCCTTTACTCCAATTTATGTAATTTATTATAAAACCCTGTCTGTTTACTTAAGTAACAAATATAGGTGTCATGCCATAACATATTTTTAATACGACTGACTTTATATTTAATGTGAATTTAACATTGAAAGTTAATGTGATATAAATATTGCTACTAATCTTTCATTGTTCAGAAAGAGAGCAAATAACATCTACATGATCAAAGATCATTTTCACTGAATGTCTAGATTTCAATCACTCTCAGAAACTCCCATTAGAATCACTGAAACTGTTAACACTATGAAATCAATATCTTAATTATAGATTCGTACACACATCTGCACTTTGTTGTTTCTGACGAGAGAATTCGCCAGAAAGAGGTCTCCATTCAGTGAGCGAGTGAAGGAAGCACCGGCATTTTAGCGATGACTCATCTGAACACCTCTGATTGGCCATTGTATTCAAAAGCTCAACAGAATCTTGTGTGATTGGTTATAATGCGCAGCGCTGTAAAAACGCGTCTGTCTCTGGCTCAGCGCCAGCAAGCTATCACAGATCTGAATTTAGCAGCTGATATGACTTGTTGAACGTACTCGCACCGGTGTGATTGTATTAAAATTAATAAAATCTTAATCGGCTATTTTTTTGTCTTTTGGAAGCTGCATTCAACTTGACTCCCCTCTGTTATAAGCCACACACGTACAACAAACTAATGTCACAGTGGTATCGTGTACTGTAATCCAGGGGTTCCCAAACTTTTTAGCCCGCGACCCCATGATAAATGCGCTGCTGCCCCGCGACCCCCCCCCCCCCCCCCCCCCCCAAAAAAAAAACACCTCTCGTCGCGTGAAATGTACAGCAAATCGATTTTATGCCCAGTCTCAAAGCACACGAAGTTATATTTTATTGTTCTGCGTGCAAAATCAGTGTTACAATTCTGCATGAGCTGCTCGATATCCACCTGTTCTCTCTCGGAAAGTAACTGTGCAGCTATGTTGGGTTGAACTCGTTCATTATTCTGCCATCAGGAACCAGTCGAGTTGCTCACAGGCGTGCTCACAGGCGTGCTCACACCCGTGCGCACGCGCACACACACACGCACACACGCGCACGCGCGCGCACGCGCACACACACACACACACACACTCATGCTAATCCGCTAGATGTGTCTTTATGCTTTCCATGGTGACGCGTCATTGCTTGTCACGTGACAGCAACAACAGAGCTGAATGAATGATCTGCTTTTGTCATTTTTCCTTTTTTTTTCAAAATATTAACAAATTAAAATGTTAGATATTGCATGAAATAGCTGATATTCCGATTGTCAAATATGTGGAAGTGTTTTGTTGTTTAAACACCTTTATAACGATCGCGTTAGTTGAGCTGTATGCGCGATGGGCGCCGCCATCTTAGTTTGTGCCGCAGACGCAGTTCAGAGAATCAGATCTGTTGGATTTACAACACCTGACTGAATTCATCCACTTCTCCCGAAATACATAAAAGTAAGTGGCTGGTGAACTGGGAGAATAATGGAGTAAACTTTAAAGTTACTTACACAATGTGTATCTGATATGAATAAAATGTGTCTAATTATAATGAAAAAGATATTATTGCCTCTTCCTTTGACATCAGTGTGTATTTTACAAACTCTAAATGTATTGTTTTTTCTAGTACTTATATATCTGAAACCTAAAATAAACATTAGTATGTGGTTGAAAACACTGAAAAGTTGTGATGACAGCTCTGAGCGCACTTGTCTCTGGCTCAGCGCCAGCCAACTCGCAAGAGCACATTTGAATTTCACATTTGAATTTCACGTCATGCACTGACCGGTGTGGTCGTACACTCCAGGGACTAGCCTAGACTGATCACACCGGTGTGATCGTACGTGCGATGCGAAAGAGTTAAATTAATTGAAACAAAAATATATAAAGCCTATATCGAAATCATCTCGCGACCCCTGCGCCGGGGGGTCGCGACCCCTACTTTGGGAACCACTGCTGTAATCGAATGTAGCCCAAGTTATTACCTGTTAAACAGTAGACAGCACACGTGGTGTTCATCTAATAAGGATCTCCATCGCAAGCAAATAATAGCCTTCGTAGATTTGCTTTCAATTCAGTGCAGTTCCATAGCCCCGTTTTCAGCGCTGCTGATATTCAACTCTGAGTTACAACTCTGAGTGAACTGCTTCAGACGCTCAGCTCGTGAAGCAGGGAACTGAACGACTCATTCAAACTGATTCATGAACCAATTCACTCGTTTGCCAATTGGTTTGATCAAGCCTTTGAACAGAATTGACTCAAAAGAATGAATCATTCGCGAATGGGCATCGCTCATTGCCAAGAGAAAAGTAGACGGCGTGTTTGGAATAAACTGAAGCATTTATAACATTTATTGCTTTAAGATAAAGTAACGAGAGGGGCGTCGGCGACAGTAACGAAGTAAAAGTACAGATTTTTCCCAAAAAATTTACTCAAGTAAGAGTATAAAGTACCCATCTTTAAATATACTCCGAAAAGTATTAGTTACCCCGAAAAATTACTCAAGTAAATGTAACGAAGTAAATGTAACTCGTTACTACCCACCTCTGCTAATAACCAGCCAAGGACTGAACAGAACAGGGAAACTTATACAGATACTAAATGAGGGAACTAATGAGATGACTAACAAACACAGGTGAACTGAATGAACTTATCAAAAGAGGGACAGAAGTCAAAATGGGCATGAAGACAAAAACTAAATTAAAACACATAAAAGAAGTGCATAACTGTGACACTAAATATTCCTTAAACAATTATATAAAAAAAAGTTATACATGAAAAACTGACCCAAACCTGGCCTGAAATTAACTAAATTGTTGGAATGCAAACTGCTAACTCACCCAAGCAAGGTCACAGTGCTTCGACAGAGGAATGACAGTATTCATCTAAAGTGGGCTGCACTCCCTATTTGTAATTCAATGAGACCATCTTGTCTTTTGGTTGCCAAAAGGCAAAGCTCATGAAATTTGGGCTAACTGCACTACACATGACAGCAGAACCATGAAAGTGCACATGTTTTGTGTGGAGGCTAATCCTAAAAGGCCATATGTTTGGCTAATAAACATTTGCCTGACACCATCGGAGCCTGGTTTGAAAGGATGAGAAATGTTATGCTACATACATGTGAGTCCAACAGCAGCCAGTGCTGATGCTGTGATTGCTGTGAAAGCACTTTTTTTCTGACACACATCGAATGGCATTCATGTCATGGCTATACTTCAGAGCCAACGTGCTTGATTTAGCTTTCCATGAAAAGGAGGAAGCTGCCTGCGCAAGCCAGCCAGCCAAAGGTTCCTGCCAGCCCATTCTCCACAGAGAGGTCTCCTCAGGCGCGGGCCAACATAGAGTTTAATTGACTTATTTGGCTTGTTAACACTCTAGCAGCTCACACAGAGGTGAAGTCGACACATACACATCAATATTCAGTTCTATCCCTCCCTGATCCCTTTGCTTTACCACTATCCCTAATAAAATATGTATCATACAACAGATCTGGAATAGTGCTGGACATCTACATGAAATGTGCTAAAAAGATTTCCACATGAGTGGATGCAAGTGAGTAAACAGCTGTGGCTTAAGGGAGATAACGGCACTTAATAACACAGCGGAGAAACACAGCTTTTTTCAGCAGGCTTCCTAATCACAATACGCCAGGAGATCGGAGAAACGCAAGACGGATAGCTCATAAAAACAGAGACACAGCCATAACTGTTCGGCAGTGAACTTATGAAACCCCACAGGTGAACATGCTGCAGATATTGAAGACACTTTCTCATTGCCAAAGCCACAATAATTCTTGTGGTGACTTGTGTGGACGGCGTGGGTGCTGCTTTGAAGAGCTATAGCGATACTATTGAGCTCTAAGTACATTAAGAGGAATCCCCTAGAGGCCAACACAATCAATGTTTGCCCAAGGAGTGTGAAAGTCTGCGTTTGACACCGCAAAGGACCTTGGGATTGCTGGACTTTATTCTTGTTAGTGTCAGATAAAGCTCAGTAATGTAACGGTTGTGTGGGCATGCATATAAGCATATGCATGGACTTGCATACAAGAATTTCTTTAACACTCAATACATCCCAGGGGTTGAAAGTAGAAACATAACTTTAACTCTCTTTTTCTTTTATATGAAGGTCACATAAAGACTAGCATGGAAACTTTTTACAAGTGCCTTTAATGTAGATTTTATTGTTCAACTCTTGTCCCAGACCCAGTTGTAAAGTTTTGATGAAACAGAAGCTAGTTAAACATTTTTCTTAGTTATTCTATCATACAACCAAATGAAAAAAATGACCAAAAAAATAATAAATAAAATAAATAAGGAAATGTATTTGGTTCTATCCTTTGGCTGTTGATTGGATGGAGGCAGAACTGAATGTAAAAAATGTCATTAGAGAGAAGTCTGGAAGATCAATTTATAACACACTAAAAAAAATAAAACATATATATATATATAGAGAGAGAGAGAGAGAGAGAGAGAGAGAGAGAGAGAGAGAGAGAGAGAGAGAGAGAGAGAGAGAGAAAGAGCCATGTCATATGCATCAGGTTTTAAAGAGGCAGTGCTGATTGAAATCAAAGAACAAAAGAAAAAGAGAAATACTTGGACTGTTCTTGTCACTGTTAACTTTTGTAGCTTTGTAACTTTTGTCAGGTGTGGCAAAATGTTAGTTTTAGGCCCTGTGTGTGTGTGTGTGTGAGTGTGTGTGTGTGTGTGTGTGTGTGTGTGTGTGTGTGTGCGTGTGTGTGTGTGTGTGTGTGTGTGTGTGTGTGTGTGTGTGTATATATATATATATATATATATATATATATATATATATATATATATATATATATATATATATAAATTAACTTTTTCACTCACCGGCCAATCTAGCTAGGCTAATACATTTTTAAGGTTCCAGCCATTCATAAGGTCTACTAGGCTAGCCGAAAAATAAATAAATAAAACCAATAAACCAACAGCTTGAGGCTGTGACAAAGTGACCATTGCAAATAATTTTGTGTCAGTACTAAGGGTGTGTGATATTGACTAAAAATAATATCTTATTTTCTGGAATTTCATTGATAAAGATAATCACACAATATTTCAATATAATATACGTAAAATTAAAACAATTTAAAGCGTCAGGTGGCAGCAAGTCAACTGTTAATAAGCCAGTCATTGCAATTAAACTGAATCAGTTAAATGGTTGATATATTCAGAAATGAAACACCGTCATGTTGCTCAGAGACGCAAAATAGCGCTGTGGCTGTGTTTGATTTTTGATGGCAAAATAGAGCAAAAACAGCCAAAATGGTGTTTAAAACGTAAGACCGCAATCTAAATGTGTAGTCGCTTATGCATGCACTCACATGCACTATCTAGGTGTGTTTGGTTTGGTTTTTGCAATATAGGCCAAATCGGTAATGTAATGATGTCTCACGAGTTCAGTATTTGCACTTAACCTGCACAGATTTGGCTTGCATGAACTTCCCCAAGAAATTAATGAGTGAACTTAAACATTCACGGATGAATCTTGCACAATAAGATCATCCATTACATACATTTAGAAATTTTTCATGCTGACTTTAAAATGTGAAATCCATCAATGTTTTTTTTTTTTTTTTTTTTTTACATATTTACAACTATGAGAATGAAATAAACATATTTACAAACATTTTTCCGAGTGTGAAAAATAGGAAGTAACTGATATTAAATTTCTCAGCAATAATAATGCGATAAGCCAATAATTATTATGAATAAATGGTCAACATTAACATGATAAAGTTACTATGCCTAAATAAATAAAAAACAAAGCTCTAAAACTGAGTGAATTTAAACATCACAACAATGTATAGTATCAAAATGAATATTCATACATTTTTGCTAAAGATTACATTTTGCAGTTTTAAATTATTAGCGTTTTTAAAGATTTAAAACTTTAAGTGAGCGTTTGATGATGGCAAAGGTAATCAAAAAAATGTAAAAATTGGCAAAATAGGCCAGCAATGTAAAATAATACAATAATAAATATCAAAAATTGTCTGATGGTAATACCCTAAAAAGCTCTAATATCAGCTGATCATTTATATGTAACCCATATATCATGCATCTCTCTACTTTCCAAAAGTTTTTATATACTTAGAGCACAGTTAACAAGCATACCTGCAATAATGAGATGTGATTTGTGAAGTCTAATACTAACAATATCCTATGAACAGCCTTTATTAATGTCTATCAAACAGTGCAAAAAGTGTGACATATATTGATCAGTGCATTCAAACACTTTGCCTCTATGACAGTCTCCTTGTTGAGTGACAACAAAGTGACAAAACTAGTGGCAGAGCAAAAGACGGATTGCCAGCAACACATTCTCAGAAGCCGTTATCACCTAAATCAACATTCATTGAAAAGTGTTTGCAAAAACAGATTTTTCAGGCCTGCTTTCTCTTTACACGCTGTCCCTCTCATCAATATAACATAGTCTCTTACTTTATTCCACACTCTTTTCATAGCACCAATACGAAATCCATCCTAGCCCTGCACTTCCATCTCAAGCTAATGTGAGCCACTTAGTATCTCTGGCAGGTCTGTGTGAATATGTGTGCGTTTATGTACTAATAGAGCAGGCACATGTCCAAAAGAGAGAGTTTCGGGTCAGCAGAGGGCCCAATAACATTCATAAAACTATATTGCGTTACTTAGTGAATGTCTTTTAAATAACAGCATATAAAATATTGAATCCCTCCCCCTTGTTGAAAACCCAGTTGTGGGTCACCAGTCTTTGATCAGTGATGTGTTACCTTTGAGACTAATGTGTGATTGCTTGCGGAAGGCAGCTTTGAAAGAGTCATATAAACAAGTTATTAAAGTTAACCCAAAACACTTTCTCATAAAATCTGACGCAACCTTACTTCCTCCAGCGCGGCCTACAGGAGTATCAGCCGGCTGTGTTCTCTCTGGTCGCTGAACCTCTGAGATGAGGAGGAGACATGGGGAGCTATTTTTGTAAGCTTAACCAATGCTGTTAGAGGATCTATCAAGAGTAATTTGCCTCACAAAGGTCATCGCAGCCAGGGGCAGAGGCAGCATCACAGACAGGAGCCTGGAACAGCAGTGACTCACTATGGTCCGCATTCTCCTGCCGGCTTCACAGGACGCCATGTACCCACCACATCAAATCAACACACTGTCACGGAGGGATAAACTACCATCAATATTGTATTGATTTTGCATTGCATTAGATATTAATACATCAGTTTGCTAAATGTTGTATGGTTTCAGAAGCCCAGTCTATACAAAATGCAAAAATTGTGCCCTTTTGCAGTTTGTCAAAGTGTATGGCGGGTATGCTGTACTTTTAGCAATGCCTTACACTTCAAAATAGAATGTAGGACTAAAAAGGTCCCTGAGTTTCCCATCGTATACACACAATACTCTGGATAAGACAATGGGTCAATAATCAATAACTTCCGTCCCGTAATGCACCCAGTGCATGCCAGAATCACATGCTCTATCGGTAAAAGTTTGGAATAATTTTTGGAAAGAAGTCTATAATGCTCACAAATACTGATTTTGTTTGATCAAAAATATAGTAAAAACCATGATATTGTGAAATATTATTCCAATTTAAAAGAACTGTTTTTATATTTTGATATTTTGTGAAATGTGTTTTATTTCTGTTTATTTCAAGTCTTCAGTCTCACTGTCACAGTCATGGACTTCTGTTCCTTTGTGTTATCCCTATTTGATTATGTTCCATTCCTAGTTTAGTTAAATGATTACTTCCCACCTGTTCCCGTTCTTCTCATTACTATGACTGTGTTTAAATACCCTGTCTGTTTAGTTCCAGTCTGTCTGCTATTAATGTTTGTAGATTTGGAATTGTGTTTGGATGTGCCCCTTTTTCTCCCGTGATCATTAAAAGCCTTATATGTTATTTCCTTCTTCAAACGGTTTACTTGGCACACACGTGTTACAGTCACAAGATCCTTCAGAAATTATTCTAATATGTTTTGCTACATAACTATTTAATAAAGGTTCTTATTATTGATGTTGAAAACTTTGAAAGGTTCTTAATATTGAAAAGATTTTGCCGTTTCATATTTTTGAGGAAGCCATGACACTTCTTTAGTTTCTTTGATGAATAAACATTTCAAAAGAAAAGCATTTATTTGAAATAGAAATCTTTTGAAAACATTTTTTTTTTCAAATGTAACTGTCACTTTTATCAGTCTAATGCATACAGTCAGTTGGTCATTCTCACAAAAAATAAACCCCTGCTCAGGGCCGAGTACATTATCACTTTTATACACTTCACCAGAAATAACAGGCTGCTTACTTGTCGTTATTTAAAATCAGGAAGTCTCTTCACAAGTCTTTACACAAAGAAGTGTAGGAGCTCGCGCTAAATGAAAATGTTGAAAGCATATCTGACTGGGCTTTAACACAAAGAAACATTCATTATTAATTTCTTCTGTTCATTCAAATTTCCACCATAAAAATACAAATAAACACAAATTCTGCCAGCATATACAGTAGATAAAGTGTATTTCAACTATGTACTGCAAAATGATGACAAGTTTCTTCCATTACCACTGCCATAATGAATTAAATCCACTATCGCCGTGTATTAGCCCAACCTTTTGTTCCCAGTCTAACAGTCCTCACTTGCACCTTTAGTGCACATTAAAAAGGCAAAAACACAAGGCCGCATGCCTGCAAAGTGTCCCGAGTGGCAGTGTAAGTGGTTATGAAGTAGTATGTTCACATCCCAGTGAACCAATCTCATTGTCCGTTTCAGAATATGTGCATTCACGCGTGTGCATCTCTCTATTCATGTTTGAAACCTGTTTGAGTAGCCGTGTGATGGCTGGGCAGCATTTCATGTTTCTGTTTCTCCAAAGCTTTCATGAACAAGGGGAGGAGGAGGACGGAATCAGGGTTGAGGATGGGGGAAGGTATGGAGCTAGAGCAGTGGACCTATCTCGCAGGCGGGAGAGGCTGGTTTCCAAGGAGATGTGTGTGCGTGATGAGAGAGTATGAGACAGGCTTTGCTTGGGTGCACACTTAGAAGGAAAAGTCCCTCTTCATCACTCCCTGCTTTGCCTCTCTCTCCCCCTTCTTACCTCAGTTCCCAGGTCATCATTTATCCTGAGATCCCCTGAGATCCACCCGCACTACATTAATCTTTCACCTCCATTCAGCATATGAACCCATGCTAAATTCCACCGGAGCGTTCCCTTATTATTACGTACATAACTGCTAATGTCTCTCCCAATGATGACATGCAATGCAACACGCTATATATTTGACCCTCATGTTCTGTTTTAGAAGCCATAAGCCCATCATTTAATTGCTTGAAAATTATACTTAATATTAAAGCATCAGGCTGATACTTCTTGACTTTTCCTAATCTTCTGAGAATTTATTTTAAACAAATAAATAAATAAGAATTCTCCTCTGAAAAATGTTACATCATTTCTGTTTGGGTCTCAAAGACCCAAGATATAAAACAAGACTAAATGCAATGTATTTTCGCATGCTCAGTTCTCTTAAATTGTTCAAATAAACTCCTGCCACTTGTTTATTTGATTTTATATATATTACTTTATTAGAATTACTGGAATTAATAATAGTCACAAATCAAAAGTGCATGTCTACTTCGTGATAAAACAAATGGTTAAAGCTTTAAAATGATCTGCTGACTCTGTTTTTTGTTTAGATTTGAGGAGCTTATTAAAATAATTCTGAAAGGTTTATTTTGAAATTACTATTATTAATTTTAGACTATTGATAGTGTATCATAGGGTCCTTGTAACCCCATAAAAAACAATACTGCATGATAGAATAAGCTCTAAAAGAACATGGCTAATAAAGTCATGCCTTTTGGTAACTGTTTCAATGAAAAAAAAAATGGAATCCCATTCTCATGCTGATTCATATCACTTATATGACTCCTAATGGTCTGATATGATGTTTGCTTTAAACATATGACTGTACCATCAGCCTTTAGGATTTAAACTCTAATTATGCGGTAAGAGTCATGATCTTAAATGATTCTTGTGGCCGGTCAAATCCAGATTGCAAACACACAGGCATTTACATATTGGCACACAGAGCCACACTTGATGAACTCCCCCGAGAGCGTGTTATACTCCCGGTAAAGATAAAGGTAGTGTGACCTGGATAGACTACTGAAAACACACACTTACATTTCCTCCCTAACACTAATGTGGTATTCATGGCTATTCAACAATATGCACCTTTACAACTGTACAGTCTTTTTTCTCAGTGTAAACATCTCTCTTCTGATGGGTAACCCTAAAATGATCTAAACTATAAAAAGTTAAAGTTTTGTCATAATTTACTCAAATGCATTTCATCCCAAACCTGTATGCATTTCTTTGTGGAACATAAAATACATTTCTGTATTTGTTTCCCAGTCAATGAAAGTCATTGGGGTCCAAATAGACTGCATACAAACTCTCATTATATGGACAAAAACAAAATTGTGCTTCAAAATATATTTTTGTTTGTTTAGCTGAAGAATGACATGAGAGTGAGTAAATTATGAAATAATTTTCATTTTTTGCTGAGCTATTACTTCAAACCAAGACCAATAATCACAAACAGGTCAAATCTCTCAAGAAAAATAGATCAATGTGTATGAATGAAAATATTTTTAAAGTCAGTCAGAATTGTTTTTTTGTAATCCTTTTTTCTACATAATTCAACACATAGAGAGGCACATATCCTTCTCAAAGATGCATGTATGGAAAAGCTTTGTCCATGACTCAGAGAGATAGGTTTCGACTTAGATCGATCAATCCCTTATTGATATTATTAAGCAAATAAATCATGAAAATCTTTCTGAGATTTAAAGTGGATCAAATATGGCTGTGGGTATCTGTGCACTGGGTGACGGTGACATCCACTTCAATTAAATGAATACTGAAATGTCAATCACTGGATTTATGTCATCTGCCATGGCCACATCTATTGGATTGCACCCATCCCTTTCAATTAAAGATGAGGATCTTCCCATCACACTGCAGTCATGTCACCACACTGTGTTCCCTGGGGCAGGAGATTAATCAAAGTTTGAAAAGACATTATGAAGTACATTATTTCGCTCCCAGTCAAGCAGTGTCAGGGCTGCCATAACCTGAACTGCATGGAATTAGAATGAATCCATCCAGTGGAAAGAGAGGGAAGATAAGGAGGTAAACGAGGAAAACAGAGGAAGAGGATAAGCCAAAGGAACAACCCATCATCATGTTTTGGGGGTAGGCTATACGATGTACATTTGAATAACAGGGTATGTTTTAAACTCCATAGTGTGTTTTGTTGAGCTCACTGTACTTATGTAAGGCTGTAGGCTTCTAATTTGAATTGACTTTGATTTCCCCTCGAAAAGCCTTTTAAATCTGCTTTTTGTGTGAGGTGAGACAACAGTCTGTTCAGAGCACCCTGACTGACATAACGGACGTGCTGATTACAGTTTTATGAGTGAATACAATGCATTTCAAAATGATATATTTTCATAAATGTAACCCTTCCCTTTATGTAAGGGATGTTATCTTACGTGGTAACATGAATGCAATGACACTAACAGCACTAGCCAATTATTCTGTTCTGTGTCAACACCTCGCAATACCGAGACATTTATACTTTGTAGAATAGAGTGCTTTCATTGAACTGCAATATAAGGTAATCAATATGATTGCCCATCTTATTTTGAATTGACAAGTGAGTAATTAGACAATTTAGCCCTGATATATTGGACATGACAGCTGCAATCATCATGCTGCCTGCCTATTTAAAAGCCTCCATTTGTAAAAAAAAAAAAAATAAATAAAAAAAAAATACTGAAAAAATAACTTTAAAAAACGTAATTTAATTTAAACAATTAGGACTGAACTAAATACAGAACAAATGATGGTGACACACTGAGGTCAGTAGTGCTTCCAATGAGTCACATTAAATAATCCTCAGTTTAATCATCAGTTAGATAGGATAGAGTGAACACAGTGTATTCCAGAAAACCAAGTCTACTGGAATCTAGATAAATAGATAAGACAGACAGATAGACAGACAGATATATAGATAGATATAAAGAAAAGAAAAACACATAAATTGGACCCCTTGGACTTTCAGAAGCACACGAAATCTTTTGCTTACCTTCTAGACAGCAGGTTCTCCACAGTCCGGAGTGGGTCATGACTTCCTCATTCTTCCTGCTCGTCTCGTTCTCGTTATTACTTTTAGCCCGGCACACTCCTCGTGAGTACAGCCAGTAGTCCGTTCCCACAGCGATCGTCATCAGGCTGAACGCGGCGAACGCGCCTATTGTGGTGATGAGCATTTGGACTCCTCTTTCACACATCAACATTTTACCTCATTCCAGGATGGGGTCCAAAACAGGGTTCTTAGTGTGTCTCGTAAAACCTTCTAGCATGCCTGGAATGCGAACTCCATGCTCCAATCGACTTCAGAAGCCCATGCCATTATTATGTGACAATTTCTGGGGTCTCGAGACTGCTGCAGTCGCTTTTGATGCTTCTCAAGTTCAGTAAGAAACCTCACAGTGTTTCCATCGCTTAAACGGAGAGCTAGGCTATTTGTTTCTCATTCTGGGTTGTGAAAAAAACTGTTATCGAGTAACAGTCTCTCATCAGCACCACAGCATTTTGCAATTGAGGCACTGGGTTAAACGAATGACTCGATGTTTCGCCTGTGACTTCAATAGAACATCTTTGTTTCCTGAAAACGGCAATAAATCAGTGTTTATGCACGGAGAGTAAGTATCAAAAACAATGTCCTTTGTTAATCCAGCGGAAAATACCTCCGTTCAATGGATGCATCCGGTATTTTTCTCTAAAACACAAGAGAAGAGTAAAATATCCCACTTCATGATCAGCTTGTCTGTCCAAAATTCCCCTTCAGATCTGGCAAATCTTAAGAAATTTTCATTTGATTATAAGGAGCAGCATGAAGGCACCAATCAAAAAGTGATCGATTAAATGAACATAATCCCAGCGCTTGTAATTGCTGTCAACGTGATGCTGGTCCCCACGAATGTGTCTTACAGCAATGACAGCTCCCACGTTCCTAGCGAATCCGCTCGTTTGAAACACCGCCCACAGAGGGAGCGCGCTGGCTGCTGTCCGCGGTGCTGAATGGAGGGACGAAGCACCTCTCGTCTAATCTCGGAGTTTCTCCCCGCACAGCGCCCCTGGCTCAACCAATGTGCTACTTAAGGCCTTCATATGCAAAGATATGGGCAAGAAGTGATGCATGAAAAATCGGACCCTGGAGAAAAGGAACGTCCTTAAAAGTCCACAGACATTTTCGAAGATTTCCTCCATGGAGACCTTCACATGGACAATTTAGGAGAGTTTTATAGATCACAAAATTCATAGGGATATTTTGGTCACAATATATCAAAAGTTGCAAGGTTTGCATTGATCTGGGTTTTTAATTGGTTCTGGAACCACACACACACACAAATTATATATATATTTATATTTATATATATATATATATATATATATATATTCTCAAGTCAAGTCACCTTTATTTATATAGCGCTTTAAACAAAATACATTGCGTCAAAGCAACTGAACAACATTCATTAGGAAAACAGTGTGTCAATAATAAAAAATGACAGTTAAAGGCAGTTCATTGCATTCAGTGATGTCATCTCTGTTCAGTTTAAATAGTGTCTGTGCATTTATTTGCAATCAAGTCAACGAAATCGCTGTAGATGAAGTGACCCCAAAGCAAGCCAGAGGCAACAGCGACAAGGAACCAAAACTCCATCGGTGACAGATTGGAGAAAAAAAACCTTTGGAGAAACCAGGCTCAGTTGGGGGGCCAGTTCTCCTCTGACCAGACGAAACCAGTAGTTCAATTCCAGGCTGCAGCAAAGTCAGATTGTGCAGAAGAATCATCCGTTTCCTGTGGTCTTGTCCTGGTGGTCATCTGAGACAAGGTCTTTACAGGAGATCTGTATCTGGGGCTCTAGTTGTCCTGGTCTCCGCTGTCTTTCTGGGCAGTAGAGGTCCTTTCTAGGTGCTGATCCACCATCTGGTCTGGATACGTACTGGATCCGGGTGACTGCAGTGACCCTCTGATCTGGATACAGACTGAATCTGGTGGCCACGGTGACCTCGGAACAAGAGAGAAACAGACCAATATTAGCGTAGATGCCATTCTTCTAATGATGTAGCAAGTACATAGGGTGTTATGGGAAGTGTTTCCGGTTCCGGTTTACCTAATTAATGCAGCCTAAAAATCCTTTAACGGATTTGGATATTAAAAGTATATTAGTATGTTATGTGTATGCCAGGTTAAAGAGATGGGTCTTTAATCTAGATTTAAACTGCAAGAGTGTGTCTACCTCCCGAACAATGTTAGGTAGGTTATTCCAGAGTTTAGGCGCCAAATAGGAAACGGATCTGCCGCCCACAGATTTTGATATTCTAGGTATTATCAAATTGCCTGAGTTTTGAGAACATTTGAGAACACAACACAATCAAATTAACAAACAAACAAAACAAAACAAAACAAACAAAATCAGAAAGCAAATATGCACAGACCACATTGGATATATTAAAGGGAAGTGCGTTTCTTTGTAAGTGTTATGAAAATTTGCAGTGTGTTTATTTATTTGCAGCACTGTTTCTCTATTTGTGTTGTGAGAATTTGCAGCGCGTTTTTGTATTTGGTTGTGTTCTGAGAATTTGCAGCGCCTCTGTTGTCAAATTGATGAAGACAATTTGCAGGTTTTTTTTTTTTTTTTTCTGTTTTTTCATTTGCAGCTGTTGAGCTCTCTCAGCCACCATACATACAGGACTGAACATGTAATACATATAGGCATGATGTCACCATTTAAAAAAAATATTTTTTCACAGGGATGAATGAAAAAAATTTTAAGATTTCAAAATGATTTTCAAAAAATGTATTTTCAGGCTCTCAAAACTCTCATAAAAATTTTTCTCTGAATCAATATTTTGTGTTTTGGAATTATTGGAATCCATTTATTATTGGTCAGTGAGGTACTTTAAAAATATATAAATACATTTGCCTTCATGTGCTACCATAATGATTGTAAATAGGAATGTGGTAGTTAGAAAATGCATTTGGAAGCAATGTGATGTCAACCGCTTGAATTAGTTGAGCTCATAATATGAAAGCACGTGAAGACACCATGAGATCAACTGCGGTATGTAGTTATTTTTTTCATGCCATGCTCCCTGTCTGTGTAATTCATAAATGAACATTTATAATCAGATCGTCCTGTTTTATGGTTGCCAGTGTTGTGCCCAAATTCAACCCCCTGCCTAATTATTACCCCCTTGAATCATAGAGCCACTATGATTGCCTAATCCTAACCCCACACCTAATCCTTAACCTACCAGAACTATAAGGTAATAAACTGTCAGGGAGTAAGAATTGTGCATAACACCGGTATGCAGGAGCATGAGCTCTTGAAGCTCCGCCCTCTTCTGAAAAGGGAGACCGGGAACACTAGCTCATTTGCTTTTAAAGAGACAGAAACAAAAATGGCAAGTTTTGTCATGATCCTGGTTCCCTTTCCCCTTTTCCCCTCCCCTCTCTGATGCTTTTTCTTCTCTTCTCTTTGCACTAATCTTTCTTCTCTCGTTAATCTCCTTCAGCTGCTCCTCATTGCGCTACTCTTTGCGCTTGGCTTCCCGCACCTGTTTCCTCTTCTCCTCTGATTAACACTCCTACTTCTTTCCCTTTCCTCCCTACCTGCCTTGCCAGATTATTCCCCTAAATACGCTTCACTGGTATGTCTTATTCCCTGTCGTTTTGTCCCAGTCTTAGTCCTGTTTGTTCGGGGTGCTGTGAGGGTGAGCCTGGAAGTTTAGCCGCTGCTCGTTTCCTGACCTGCTGATCTCTCCCTCTCTACTGTGAGGTTGCGGAGCTGTCCACCGTACTCAATCCGCCGGGGCGGCCGGTGGCTTTTGCTTTCTCCTTTTGAACAAGGACGAGTTTTGGTTCCAGTTTTGCCCTTTGGGCTTTTTTCTGTTTGCATTCCCTTATATTCTGAAGCTCCTGTGTTTGATCATTAAAGACAATATTTGCTCCGCGAATTGCTCTCTCTGGTCCTCTTTCTACACGACAAGTTTTTGCTCATAACCTAAAAGTCGCAATTTCAACAAGCTAAAAAATAATATTTTGGGTATTTTGAGCTAAAACTTCACATACACTCTCTGGGGAGATCATAGACTTATTTCCCTTCTTGTAGAAATGGGCATAATAGTTAATCTTTAAAAGTTGGCCTAATACTACAAATTGATGTTATGACTAGACAACTTTAATACTTGCAAATGTAAAATTTTAAGCAAATTTAATACCATTTTTAATTTATTTTATTTTTATACTTGGCAAAAATAAGCAAGGCCATGCTTAAGTGCAGTAGGTCAGGGTGCATTTTTTGCACATTCATTGCACATTTCAAGTTATGAAATAAATGAGTAGATGAGAAACGCTTGTCACTTAATGCGACACATCATCTCCTGCACTGTGTGATGATCAGATCAAAGTCGGCCTCCCACCACAGCTCACAGTGTTATATGTTTTCTCACAGAAACTCCCTTCATTTAACATGACATATCCATCTTCGCTACCACTAAATAAAGTCTGGAAATTACATTTCTGTTTTACAATTTTTTTATTGTTCACTCGGTCCTTACAATGCATGCATAGCATAGAGACATGCTAGTGTGATTCCCGCTGTTTTCACCAAGCGGGAAGCACCTTTATCCCCAAGCCTGCTTTTTCTTCTTTCTTCCGACAAAGCCAGCATAAGTTATCTTATGAATAATGCTTTATAATTCAAATGCTCAGCCTCAGATCTCTAGAAGGATATTGGCAGATGGTACAAATCAAAAGTGTCGTCTAAATCGTTGCCGTGATGCAAGACTTGTCCCCCCCCCCCACTGAAATAGCTTTGTGTTGTTGATATTACATTCAAATCTATAATACAATTCTAAAATCAATGTGAATAATCTAGTAAAAAAAAGTAATTATTTTTAAAGCATTTTTTTAAAATTATTATTTTGTACTATTCTCTGAGTCCACTTATAATGTTATTAAGAATTTTTTACATAAAAATGACAACATGATTGAAAATGAAAACATGATTTCTAAGTAATAGGCTATTTTCTGTCCTGTTTTGACCCCCCTCATAAGAATGCTCTGTTTGAATACGTATGGTGTATGTTTGACAGCCTATAGCCTTCACAGATGGATGCTGCTGTCATTTAGGTTAAAAACAAATAAACACTCAGTACATATCGAATGATCTGTAATAAGAGACAAGGCAATAGAGATCACTTAATAACAACAGTTAATCACACTTGTGTGGTGTGATATTACTGTAGACCAGTTTTTTTCTCTCTCGTTATTACATTACATGCTTGAATCGGTGGGCGGGGCTAATAAGGCAGTGCTGTAGAAGCAGGCGTTTATCTTCTGCGGGAGCAGGGTTAACCAACACTATTATGTCATGAAGTGGCACATTTGACAACCTGTCGTTTTGGCAGACTGATTTCAATATGAGGTGTTTTAGACTAACGAGAAAGATTTTTTTATTTATTTTTTTACAGTACAATGATCTCTTATATTTCAGAAGATTAAGGGAATTTTGATTTCTCAGTTCATGATCCCTTTAAAACTATCCAATTCACAACCGAGAGTGTGAAGTCTACATGAAGAACACTGCAATAACAAGACATCAACCTTATGAGATGAATCCATTTATTCACCATGTGCCATTTCCTGTGAAGTGATTCGGTAGCCCCTCTGTTCACATCCCTCTTTAACCCCTCATTCACAGTTGTTCCCCACAGAGGCGCTGGGCTTGATTGATCTGGCACTGTATGAATGCCTGTGAATGAGCTCCAGATTGTCTTTAAATGGGGATGTGGGGTTTTATGTTAGAGGGACCAGTGCCATGAAGGTCAGTTCACATAGCTGTGTGTCGTTTGCTGATTGAGCTGGAATGCAGTGAGATCGCTCAGCTTTAAGGGTGACAGAGAACCACAAGGATTCTGTTCCTTTAGCAATAAAGCTAATGGCCGAAATAAAGAATTTTAGAAGAAACAGACAGCGGAGAAATTCAGTGTATTATGGATAAACATCGATTTTCCCTACATGCAGACTGACTTTTGGCAGATTTCCTTATTTTTTGCCTTGACTAGATAAAAAGCTGTAAATAAAACAAACATTTTCGGAGTATGTTTTACACGAAAACTATTTAAGTCTTTCTCCTTCAAATTTTATTGAAGGAGATAGTAGTATAGTAGTAGTAATAGTAATAATAATAATAGTAATAAAATACTGTTTAATCTTTTTAATAATTAATTAATTTATCAACATAAACACAAATACACATGTATATAAATGTTGCTATGTGGTTTCTGAATTATTTAGCTTTTTTCCCTATTGTATATCTAAGCCAAACAGTAGAAGTTATTGTGTCACTCGCAGCACGATATGTAAAATGCCTCCTCTAAAAATGAATATCCAAGTGTGACTGTGTTTCCGACAGTATTGACACTCTCGTATTACTCCTTTCTCCCTTGTTATTGAGAATACAATCAAAGTTCTGCTCTTCATTTGATGAATAGCATTTCTCTTTGCAGATATTTGTCACATTTCCCATTATATCAGCATGTCATTACCGTTCATTAAAATTCTCCTTTCAACCCTTTCTTATGGGATTGCAAACGAAATTCTTTTTAATTTGCTATGGCAGACCCAAATGCTTTTGAATGTCAAAGACTTCGGCTTCAGCATGCATACTAAGTTGTGTCTAACAGTAATCACAGTCGGCTAACACAACGGCGAGTCCTACTGCAAGACAGTTACAGTGGACAAAAACATGCAATCTGGACGGCAAGGACAGCAAGAATTTCCATGCTGTCAGAACAGGTGGCAACAGCACCTGCTTCCAAACTTTTTAGTAATTTGTCACATTTAGCAGCTGCGTAGAAATAACTTCTGATGCATGCAAAGGTTGTACTATGAGGAGGAAATAATAAAGCATGAACAGGAGACAAGCCCATGCAGCAGCCTGTGTTGTCTAAGGTGTACAGTATGTAGAATGAGTAGAGTATGACTACTTCTCCATTAGACCTTGCCTATGATCTTGGGCATTGTTCCACAGCATCTAATGCCGTTAGACAAGAAAAGAAAACCTTACAAACATTAAGCTGAAAGAATCTGAATGAAAGTGAATGAATAAAAGATAAATATCCACATGCACGGATAGACACAGAGGGCAAAGCCGGCAGCTCCTCTCATCATAAAGTCTGTGTTGGAGAGGCAGCCCTTGCTGACTGTCTTATCTTATTGAGAGTCTCATTAGCATAGAAATTACTTCAGGCAGAGGCAAAGAAGCGGGACCCAGCACAGGTAACTCTCAACTCTCTTTCCATTAGTATGGCTAAAACAGAAGATGTGAGGAGAGGAAAAGTTGAGTAAAAAGACAACGATGAAGACTGGCTGAGGGCAATGAGAGGGAGCGGAGGGAAGGGGAAAAGGAACAGAAAAATGCAATAGAATGTCATTTGGATAACCAAGTGATTCCTACTCTCTTTTGATGTTTTTTTTCGGGGCTACATAAAGACTGCCAGTGACAGTCAAGTCAGCACAAAATTTTAGACCCAAAAAAAAAAAAAAAAATAAATGAATAAAAAATTATATCCTTGTTGTGCACCTAACTTTGGTATTTTTTTTTTTAATAAATAACAGAAAACACCTTTTGTGGACAAAATGGACTACAAATGTCATTAAATGCATTTTGTCCGGGACATGCTCAAACTTTCAATGACATCCACTGTAAAAAAAAAAAATATATATAATATCTTTAATGGTGAAAGACAAAAAAATTCTATAGTAAAAACCTGTTAATTGGTTAACAATACTTACCCTTACTATATTCAGTGAGAAAGCTCAATACGTTAAATATAATATTTCATGCAATGTTTCAGTAACATACTGTAAAAAATACTACATTTCGTACGTTTTTTATTTATTTATTTTTTGGAAGTGAAATACTTCACATCTGATGGTTGTTCATTGAAATGTTACATTCATGTTACATCTTATGTTGTAAGTGAATGATTGTTGCATTATTTTCATTTCAAGTGATTTACCAGGATGGTGTTTTGCATTTGTGTGCATGACACTGTGCGCACCTACATTATTACTTGTGATAAACTTGTATCTAGCTTTGATTCATGATGTTTTTGGTGGTTGTCCGTGTATTATAAATGTTCAAAAACATCTTAGTACTTCAAACTATACAGATTTTACTATAAATATAAGTCCTATTATATTTTTTATGGTAAAGTTCTGGCAACCATAGCTGCCGTTTTTTAAATCATAAATTTCACAGATTTTTATTTATTATTTTAATGTATTTCTTTATTTATTTTTGTCATTTTGTTCATGAAACAGATTTTCTAGAATCAGATCACACAATTTTGTTCACATAATAATAATAATAATAATAATAATAATAATAATAATACATCAATTTAGTGATTTTGCATGTCACAACATTTCATCAATAAATTTGCCCATTCTGTGAGTGAGATCTGGAACAGCTTGTTTCAAAGATGAAAATATGTCTTCTCACCAAATGCATTTTGTGACATGGTGCTGCATTTTGCCCATGAAAGGTGTTTCCTGAAAGTGAACTCAAGTTCACATTTTGCAGACACTTTTATTCACATAAAAAGATTTATAATTGGCATTTAATTTCTATAAGTTTCCTACATTATCATGATTCTAGCACCATGATCTACAGAATGAAATAAAAAGTTTTTGGAATGCTGATTTTTCAATTGATGGAATGCAACTAGCCATGAATTACTTGAAAATACTTATTATAAGTATTTCCATGAAATACTTATTTTCTTGTCACGTAATTCATTCAGCCAGTAAAAGTATTCATATAACACTTGGCGCCCCATGCACCTGAGGCTGATTTTAGTGATCAGGACCTTTTTTAACCTCGTGTTTATGAAGACTCCAAGCCATTACCAGGCAGACCAGTCCATATCGGGGTTGACAGAGGAATGGGTAGAGTCAAGATTGGTTTAAAGCAAACGCTCTGCAGAGGCACTTTGAAGATCTCCACCAAGAACAGCAGTGCCCATTCAAATTAGAGCCCCAAAATGGACTCTGTAATGAACATAAACAAACCATTTTAAAAAGTGCTGTATATTTGCTGTAACATGATAATTAATAAGGTAAGACAAAAAACTGCTCTGTATTTATCTTGGTAATTATTTTTAGAACCCTGGGGGAAGGTGCCTGTGTCAGAATCCTTCATTAATTCGGAGCTGTGGCTTGTAAAGTATAGTTTTAGTCACTGCAGAGTGAACATGACAAATAAAGCCACAGGTAGCAGTGAGGTAAAGCCCTGTGGATGAGTCTGTGCTTGCTGAAAGCTCCCGAATGCAGCCTCTGCTCACCCACACAATCAAAGACCTTCAGAACCGCTTCAGGCTGCGTGCCAACATGTAGAACAGCAAAAACAAAGGGGACCAGAGACTAATTTTGTCGCACAGCACTTTGTGAAAACATTTTATGTAAGATGTTAAAAAAAGCTTCGGTTAAGAAAGACCATAACCTTCATTAAGGTCAAAATCCACAAAAAAGAGCTAAATTTGCATTTACTTCGAGAAATGCAGCATTTCCCAGAGGTGGACAAAGTACACGACTTCATTACTTGAGTGAAAGTACAGATACTACTGGTCAAATATTACTCCACTACAAGTGAAAGTTGTAAACACAACTTACTTAAGCAAAAGTATGAAAGTACATGCTTTTAAAAGTACTTAAAGCGTTAGTTCACCCAAAAATGAAAATTATATCATTAATAACTCACCCTCATGTCGTTCCAAACCCCTAAGACCTCCATTTATCTTCGGCACAGAGTTTAAGATATTTCAGATTTAGTCCGAGAGCTCTCAGTCCCTCCATTGAAGCTGTGTGTAGGGTCTACTGTCCATGTCCAGAAAGGTAAGAAAAACATCATCAAAGTAGTCCATGTGACATCAGAGGGTCAGTTAGAATTTTTTGAAGCATCGAAAATACATTTTGGTCCAAAAATAGCAAAAACTACAACTTTATTCAGCATTGCTTCTCTTCCGTGTCTGTTGTGAGCTTGTTCAAAACAAAGCAGTTCGTGATATCCGGTTCGCGAACGAATCACTCGATGTAACTGGATCTTTTTGAACCAGTTCACCAAATCGAACTGAATAGTTTTAAACGGTTCGCGTCTCTTATACGCATTAATCCACAAATTACTTAAGCTGTTAACTTTTTTAATGTGGCTGACAATCCCTTTGAGCTCAAACAAACCAATATCCCGGAGTAATTAATTTACTCAAACAGTACACTGACTGAACTGCTGTGATGAGAGAACTGATGATGAACAGATAATGACTCATTCACGACATGGACAGTAGACCGTTCACACAGTTTCAATGGAGGGACTGAGAGCTCTCGGACTAAATCTAAAATATCTTAAACTCTGTTCCGAAGATAAACAGAGGTCTTACTAGTTTGGAACGATATGAGGATAAGTTATTAATGCCATAATTTTCATTTTTGGGTGAACCAAACCTTTAAGTATCAAAAGTAAATCCATTGTTTTATTGTCACATTGTTGTATACTTACAATACCTTACGCCACTAATGCAACCTACTGAATACACTGATTGGCTTGTATTATCTTTGGAATTAAGAGCTGTTATGTTACCAAACCTATAGAAATGAAACTACTGAATGAAGCTAATCATCTTTATTTTTTATTCAAAACTCCTACAGCTACATTGAACTCATTTTAATCCTTGTTTAAAAGTTACAAAGTTCTTTGAAGGATATGATATGGTTCATTTTAGGCAAACAAAGCGAACATGGAAAAGAAAACAAATCTTTAGTCTTTTCAGAAAACTGGAACACAGTCTCTCAGTATGCCCATGGGTATGCACTTTGCGCCAAATTTTGCCATCAACTGATCAGTGTTCATAAAATGTTTATAAATCAGTGAACTTCATAAGTTGGGCTGTTGGGTATTGTTTGAATTTTATCCATTCAGATTATGATTCTGCTTATTGATTTCAATTCGTTTCCGAGTTTAGATTCCAAAGTTGTAAAAAAGTGAAGTAAAAATTTTTGACCTGTGTGATCATTTAACCTAATTATTGATAATTTGTTTGCCAAAAAAACTTATGTACTTATGTGCAGTGTTTTGACAATAAAATAATGTTCAGTTATATATATACTTCCTTCCTGAGTAGTAAGGGTTTTATATATATATATATATATATATATATATATATATATATATATATATATATATATATATATATATATATATATATATATATATATGTACGTACGTACGTACGTACATACATATATATATATATATATATATATATATATATATTAGTGCTGTCAATCGATTAAAAAAAATTAACTAATTAATCGCACAATTTTTTAAAATTAATCGCGATTAATCGCGATTAATCGCAATTAAAAGACTGAAACTTTTTGGATATGTAAATGTAAAATGTAAATAATTAATGTAAACTCAAGACAAAGAAACTATTTAAATTCAAAATATGATTGTTTATTGGAATTTTTTTAACTTGTAACACAGATTTTCTCATGTAAACAACATACCTGCAATAAACCATCAATATCCTCCAAATTAACTGTTGGCTTGAAAGCCATATTTATTACAGAAATAAAAACACAGGCATGTAAGTACCATGTGAATTTCAAAACAATCAATGCCAATAAAAAACAAAAATGATTTCCATGTTGAATTCTAAGTGGACTGCAAAAAAATTCCAAAGTATAGTCATTGCCAGTGCTTTAAGTGGGCCGGTACGCACCAGTACTCAGTACCGCCACTTCCAAATATAGCTCTTGAGCATACCGCCACCTCTCCGTGCGCCCAGAACGTGCTTGTAGCGTACCGGTACGCTCATTTGGACATCTGTTTTAATAGAGGTTTTAATCTTTTACCTGCACTGCCGATTTTCAGAGCACCCTTCACAATGCAAGCTTCCTAATTCATCCCACCCAGAGCAGAAACTACATTACCCATTCACCCTTAAGTTATACAAGTGAATAGCGCATGTGTCGCTTTTCCCACTGTTAAGTGTCAACAACTCAACGTGGCCGGAGAAGGTGTGTGAAACTCGTTGTGAGTTATACTAAAGCAAAATCTTGAGTATTTATTGTCTGATAAACATTAAAAACTGTCTGCGGAGGTTGAGTCGTCCTGCAGCCCCCGCTGGCTGCTCATTGGCTGCAGCATCTTTTTTCTAAGTTCTAAAAAAATACCGTAGACGGCAAGGCACAAATTTAGATATTCATTTATCTAATTAATCTATAGCCTATGCACAAAGACAATTCGATCTTTTTGTCCCCTTTTTGTTTTAAAGCTTGATGAAGAGAGAGAGCGCAAGTTGCTGCAGCTGAGGAGGACAGTGATGCACGCGTACAGGAGTGATTGACAGTTCGCGGCACTGTGTACAAAAAATACTCCGCTACACAATTATTTCGTTATTTTCATTTAAGCTTATTAACGTTAGCGTTACAGAAAGGTCTGATTTACGCACTGTTACAGTCATTGTTTTTTTTTTTTTTTTTTTAAACAATGACATTTGAGTTCATGATTTTAATGTTGCTGTTTCTTGTGGCAGACTGAATGAAGAGTAATGTTTCTTGTGACATACTGAAGAGTAATCCGGCAGAGTTTTATACTGAAACTTTCCGTCTAAAAGTCCTTCCTTGGTCTTAACCATATTTCTTTGCACGTTGAACACACATAGGCCACAACTGGAAATAAAAAAAACTGCAACCGCGTTAATTGCGTTATTTTTTTTTAACGCGTTAAATATTTCAAATTAATCGAATGCGTTAACGCGCTAATTTTGACAGCACTAATATATATATATATATATATATATATGGCAACAGCAGCCATTTTTGATGGATATTTTAGCCTACCATAGTTAATAAATGAAACTATGTTAAATTTGTGTATATAGTTTTACTACAAATAGCATAATTATGGTAATGGTTGATCATAGTGCTTGGCCTACGTAAGGCATCACATACAGTTGTCTCTTTAAATTCAATGTGCTGAACACAGAGATGATCACACACCACACTATAAATATGTGCCTTTTTTGTCTTTTATAATCTTATTTGCCTTTTTAGAGTACACCGTGCAGTAGTGCAAACGTTTAGTTTAGTGGGGAAGATCCCAAGGCTGTCGGATTTGCATAAGAAAAAATTAGCCAAACATACATTTAAAGCTACACAGAAAAAGTGGAGTAAAAAGTACGATAACTGTCTTCCAAATGTAATAAGGTTAAAGTAGCAAATAACTCTGTTACTGTCCACCTCTTGTCACGGTAGGAAATCCATTGTTTCCTCCGTGTCATGTTTTGTGTTTGTATTTGTACTCCCGTAGTCTCCATGTGCTCGTTTGGGTTATTGTTGTCACCTGTGCGTTGATTGTCTCGCTCCAGCTGATCCTCATCTCCACTCAGCTACATATACTCACTCATCTCTCTGTCTGTTGTCAGATCCTCATTCATGTCTCCGCTTCCTAGTTGGATTACCGTCTCCCGTGTTCGTGTTGTCGTCTTCGTGTCAGTGTTCCGGTCTGTTCCTGGTTTCATCCATTAACCGTCTTCACCTTCACCATCGACTTCACCATCCAGCTCTTCTCACGCCACCGTAGACCTTCTTTTTGACCCTGGACTTTAACACACATGAACCAGTATTGCTCAAATTCATCCTTGTCAACTGCAATGGATGATGTTTCTGAACAGCCTCTGGTGCAGTGGAGCATCACAGGCCAAGCCACCGGAGGACTGCACTACTGTTCATTATAACGGGAAAAGTGTGTGTGTGTGGAGGGTATATATATATATATATATATATATATATATATATATATTAGGAAGTCACTGCCAATAAAAACGTATATATTTTTTATTTTGGCTTTGAAAAAGTGTGCTAGCAAGATGAGAGTTCAGTATGTTCAAATCTTTCCACTGGACATTGGAGATCATTTGCAATTGTTCATCTATTATTTACTAAATGGCATTTGTTGTGTGAAAAACATCCAGGGCCTATGAAATCACAATTTTCTGTCTTTTATTCATTATTGTATTCGTATTGAACAAATAACTTTAATCAAAGAAAGAAAGAAAGAAAGAAAGAAAGAATGTTTGCTACTTGCTATTGAGCTGCAAGTGATATAAAGCAATATAAATGCCCAGTGGCATATATTTTTATATATTTAAAAATTGGAAACACCATCTACTCCGCTATCCCACAACATTACAAGCCTACAGCTTTCAGCCAAGAGGTCAGTCTGTAATGTTTAAATACTCATTCCGGTTTGTCATAAGTTTCGGAAAGTTTTTTTCGAGTATGGCTCTGTGTGACGTTAGATGGAGCGGAATTTCCTTATATGGGTCCTAAGGCACTTCTGCCGGAAGAGCGCGCGCTCCCGTATAGCAGAGCACTCAGAGCACAACAGGCATTCACTGATCAGAGCGAGAGCGTCGCGAAAAATCACAAAAGGAGTGTGTTTTTGGTTGCCAGGGCAAGACAACCCTGCACAGATTACCAACAAAAAAACAGCATTAAGGGACCAGTGGATGGAGTTTATTTTTACAGAGCATCAACGGAGTTGTGCAAGTGTTTTTGTTTGTTCCTTCCCTGCATTTCAAAGATGCTTGTTTTACAAACAAGGCCCAGTTTGACGACGGATTTGCGTATAGTTTATTTCTTAAGGAAGATGCAATCCCAACGAAAAAGGGTCACAATCGTGTGTTGGAACCACAGGCGGTGAGTAAAACTGCTTAAAATATCTCTGCCTCCTTGTTAGTGCGTCCCCTCCCATGCCGAGACCCGGGTTCGAACCCCGCTCGGAGCGAGTCGTTGCTGCTGCTGCTCTCGTTCAGTTTCAGCCTCTGGATCTGATTCTGGATCATAAATAAACGGCTGAATCTGACTGTAAGCCATGGTTTGTTTTGGATGATGGTTTTTGTTCCTCAAGGTAATGTCACAGCTTCCAAACGCTTTCAAGCCTACTATCGCTTGTGATTCTTTAGCTCCGCCCACACATCACGCCTCCAGCGGCTCGTGTTTTTCCGGGATAAATCGGTACTGACTATCTTTCTCTTATGAATATAATAAAACTAAAGACTTTTTGGAGTTATGAAGGATGCAGTACTACTCTATAGGTACTCAAGATTAACAGGATATTGAGGGAAAACGAGCATTTCACCCCCCCCTTTAAGTAACTTTTATAAGTACAATAGCATAAAGATGACATCAACGCTGTACATGGACTAAAAGACACAAGTCCAATTTTTCATCTCAAGTTGTTTTTCATAGAGTCTTTAACATTGTTGACTCACTAAGGTCCACTGTTCCATTGTTGCAGTATTCTGAAAAGAACAAGGAACAGTGATGGTGAGTGACGGGCTCAGACAGAGGGAGGAGAGTTCACACAGGGATGGAAGGACACTTACATAATGAGAGGCTGGATCATGATCAGGCAGCGTTCACTCTACCTCACTGCCTCTTCAGCACGAGCTGCTGTCAGAGAACAACTACATAAACATGAAGAACACCAATTAAATGTGCCGGAAAGTTTAGGACTCCTCAGAGGGGGCTTCTGCTGATGCATTCCTTCTGAATAACTTATCTATTCATTCTGTACTCTGGGAAATATTTATAGAATAAAAAGTTTCCTATGAAGTTTTCTATATTTGATGAGTGTTTTTATAATTCAAAAGCTCAGAGCTATACCACGCTCTCTGAAGACTACCACTGATCGACAAACATGGGCGTGCAAAGGCAAGTAATTACTATTCTCTCGCCGTATCATTTCGGGAGTTATGAACTAGACCCTTATAAAAACAGCAGTAATTATCAGTTCCAGGGCTCCCCATAATTAGCATCCCAGATGTTTCATTACTGATCACAATAGCGGAAAGGATCATTTCTCTTCTTCTATACCTTGCACAATTCCCTTGTGGTTTAAAGGGAGCCGCAGCACAGCGTGCTTGATTCAGACTGTCGAAGCAGTTGAAGTCACTCTGGGTTAAATCTTCTCAGTGGGTCTGTGATGATGCCATATTATTGAGTTTTCTGGAGGAGAGGGTAGCGGAGGGGCAAGAGTCACTGAAAACGGAACAGAACGTCCACGAACAGCATCTCTCCACAAAATACCTCTAATATAAGAGCACATCAGCAGGAGAGGAGAACACTTTCATCCATCTGCACCTATAATGATGCTCAGAGAAGCATAGAGATAAAACCTCCATTCAAACTCAAAAGAATGTTGCTATAGCTAAGCTATAAACTACTATACTGAAAACAATTAGCTACAATAATACTAGATATAACAGTTACCCAGCTAGTTACATACAAGCTACATGGACAATTAGCTTGCACTTACTGTTATAACTGTAATTAATAATATTAATGTGTGATATATATTAAATAGGCCTAGTAACATGTGTTCATGCCAAACTTTAAATAAGAATAAAAGCATTGTCTGACTGTTGAGAATATGCGATATTACCTCATACATACCAAGCACTTTTATAGGAGTATTTGAGAGAGTACTGTATACAAAAGCTTGTGACTTTGATTAAGATAAATTAGACCAGGGGTGTCAAACTCAATTCCTGGGCCGGAGCCAACCCTGCTCCAACACACATACCATATAGTTTTCAAATAAGCCTGAATGACTTGATTGGTTGGCCCTACAATTGAGTTCGACACCCCTGAGTTAAACAAATATCTGAAAAGAATGAATCAAGTCTTTGAGGCATCAGACATTGCTTGTTTTGATTCTAAACAGCAGACAGAACGACACTGCAAGAGGAAGAAGCCGTTTGTTTGGACGTTCCAAGTGAAAGTGAAAAAAACGAATTTTTGAATTTTTTTTTTATTCCACAGAATATATAAATACGTATAAAAACATTTAGACCACTTAACTCAATAATTGCTATCGAGATGTGATTGCTATCAACCTACATAATGAAAAATGTTTCTGAAGACAATTACCTAATGCACCTTTAATCACTGTCAGCTAATCAGCTAATTATATTAACAACATTCCTCAACATTATTGATCTATTTTTGGAACACAGAAAAAAACTGAAATATAATATAATGTAATGTAAAAATTAAGAAAAATCTCATTTCGAGAATACTGCACCCACCCATCTTTACTTCTGTAATTTTAAAAAATGTTAGGTTTAGCACTACCCACTACTTAATCAATATAGTATCACTAAGAAGCCCCAATACATGCTACCACCTCACTATTGAGAAAAACAGCATTGCTTATAGCATTGCTACTTTTAGCAGTGCTGCTGACTTTTAACTGTCTCCTATGCAGCGTTGCAAATATGAAAAGCTAAATGAACACATTTTTCTCTATGCATGCTACACCCTCATGTGCTCACAGTGAGTGAAGCCCTGCCCTTCCACCCCACGTTTATGACTGTACATAGACGTGGAAGATCCCTGAAACCTCTATAATAACTCTTCCAGCTTCATTAGCTCCAAGCGGGTCCACATGCTTGTTTTCATTAAAATGGGAGATTGCTTTTTAAATTGTTTTACCTCTATAAGACAGGACAGCCAGACCACTTATCACAATTAAAGAAAAGGAAAAAAATGCATGACTCTCCCTCTCTCTCTCCGCGTCTCTTTAAGCAAGTGCTACCAAATCCAATAAATCCTTCCGTCATGCATTTCTCCTAAACGTTCTATAAGATCCAATGAATAAAATAAATATCAGACACTGGGCCTTTGTCTTTTTTTCTTCTCTTCTTCAGAACGAGAGTGTTCTCTGTGGAGGAGAATAAATCTGCGCTTTGATGTGTGCCATGTGCGAGAGAGCAAATTGTTTTGCAGTTAATTAGGGATCTTCTTTAAAAGCGAGAACAAACAGCACAAGGAGAGAACACTAATTGAGGAAGAACAAAATGAATTCAAATCAATAGTGGCTCAACAACTATTTGTTTGCTAGCTGCACGGGGAGTTCCTGGGAGAATTGAGGGGCATTTAGGGGGTGGGGAAAGCGGGAGGGAAGCCACCGCTGGGATATAATGCATGCTAAAACACACACCATGCACCCAACACCGCTTTAATTACATCCCATACAAAAAGTGGGAGAAGGGGTGCGTCTGTTGGTCTGTAAATCTCGCTGCAGGGGCCTGCTAGGGTGTCATTAGAGGATGGATAGGGGGCCGTTGCACAAGGCACACACACCTTGCACTGTGATGCTAAAAAGAAACATCGCCTGGATACTATAGTGGTTTTGCAATTACTTTATGTACAAAAAGATAGATTGGTATTATATTGCATTTAAAGGGGTCATATGATGTTGTTAAAAAGAACATTATGTTGTGTATTTGGTGTAATGAAATGTGTTTATTTATTGTCCATGTACTTTACATTATTGTTTCTCCTCTATGCACCTCCTTTCTGAAACGTGTAATTTTATATAAAGCTCATCAGTCTGTAAAGCGAGGTGTGCTCTGATTGGCTCTGATCAGTGCGTTGTGATTGGCCAAATACCTCAAGTGTATGACGGAAATGTTACGCCCCTTAACATACTGTGATGCGTGTCCCAGTCAGAAACCAATAAAATCCATTACAAACGAGCCATTTGTCGCATCCAGTGAGGAAATAATTACTGATTATAATGACTAATACTGTCTTTGTACACATTGCATTGCATCGCGCTGCATAAACATAAAACCATGTCTGCATTTGCGATTGGAGAAATGACAAACAACAAGCGTTACTCTACACTGCTCAAAACTCATGTTTGAATCGTCAGTGGCAAATCCTTTAGATATGTAAATATACTTACAGACTGTGAGTCAGAAGTGCCAGATTGCAGTCTTCTCTCCCAAAATCAGGAAACAGTCCACCATAAAATGCACTGCACTCATCTGAATATTTGGGCTGAACTTTTCTGGAACAGTTTTGTAACGCAACTTAACCACTGATTTCTAGCTGTGTCCTCTTTTGGAAGACCAAAAAAATTTGGTTTTCACAATGAAACAAAAACACAGCGTCTTCACAACATGGCGGTGGCAGCAATAATACTATAGCGAGAATCAAAGATACGGCTTTCTTTCTTTGCGTGAATATTTGGGCAGCGTTATGCAAATCTTCCCACACAGTTATGTAGACGTGGGGGTGTGTTTAAACGAGGCGTTTTAGGGGGGCGTGGATGAGTCTTAACCTTTATAAAGAATATCTCTTTGGGTTTGAGACTTTAGTCTTTGCAACTTTAGAACTTTGTTCACAAACAGCTTGTAACACTCCAAAGAGAAAGGACATCTTGAAATTGCATCATTTGACCCCTTTAAGAACTGAACACACATGAACTTGAGCAAAGTCATAGATACAAATGGGAAACTCAGATCTTTCTTTAACGTTTATGTCAAAATATAATCTCTTATTTGTTTATTGTTAACAGGGTCAAACAATATGGTGGAATTTGATGGAATATTTGTTTATCATTTGAGACGCTGAACTTGTGGAGTTTGTTCATGAGAAGTTAACAAAACATTAGTTTTTGCCACACTTGTTAGCCTCTTTAGCTCTGTACTGTCAAACATCAGAAAACCTTTTGTAAGATTTTGTAAGAATAATAATAATTGTATGGGTGTGATGAGTGTAAGGGGCGTTTGCAAGGGTTGTTTGTAAAATTTTTATAAACCCGCTACAGGCGACACTAGTAGTATAGTTGACTTTAAGCCCAGAGCTTCAGAGTTTGGGGTTTGTCAGTGAGAAAATATGACAGAAACAATCCCCCTTTTTTGCATTGTGGAAGTAAGTTTTTTTTCTGTGAATGTTTTAGACTTCTGACAGAGATGGTCTTATTAGGGATGGGCGTTTCGATCCTGAAGTATCGATATATCAATACTAATTGATAACTATTTAAAGTATCCATCCTCAAATAAAAAGTATAGATAAGATGTTTTATTTACCATTGATTTTGTTTATTTAACAAAATAATTATCTGTGTTATAATGTACAAGATAGAACTATTTTCCGGCTTATCTGAACACACGCAAATGATGCAAGACAGAATCAATCAATCACACGTTCACTCATTTCTAACAGGGCTGCATTTCCCAAAAGTATCATAAGAAATCACTAATGCTTTTGGGAACGACAGCCCAGAATAATGAGAACAGAATTTTTTTTTTTTTTTTTTTGAAAAAACATACAAAAAATGTTATTTCAGAATAAACCAATTGAAAGTGTATTCTACATAGTGTGTGCAATTACCTTTATTAAAAATTGAATGTACATAGTTCACAATGCTCATGTTTTATTCTGTAATGTTAATAAATCATACACTGCCAGAATAAAAAGGCTGCATTTTATGTGTGCTATAGCCTTTAACTGGCAGTCCCTTAATGAAAATGAACCATGGTTTACCTGTAGTTCAACAATAGTATTTGTAGATTTTCATGGTTACCACTACAGTAAATAAATAGTAACCATGTGTATGTAACTTTATGCCTTACTAACCTTGCGGCTCTGCTTCTGATACTTTAGCCTCTAAAGGTTAAAATATAGAAGATGCAAAGTGTGGTAAATGGTAAAACTATTTTGCTACACACCACTGTGTTTGTAATTACAATACACTGAAATAATAACATTAGAAATACTGGTTTCCAATATCAAGAACCATAATGAGCTGTTTTGTACAGCTAAAAATAACTGGAATGGGATGCCGCTGGAAACCTTGCACATACAAGTTAAACAGATGCAGCATCTATATTGATAGTAAATGTGTTAAATTGAATTATATATATTTTTCATTTACAATGAAACTACCTTGTTGCATATACATTTTACAATAATATTGTACAGTTCATAACATCATAACATATCTAACAATTAAATTTACAACACCTTCTTAAACTGATTTAGAATATTAAAAAAGCAGAAACACACCCGTTGCACATTCTTTATTCATAATTTAGGCAGAGTATTCTTATTTTTAAGCAGAGTAAAAGAAAAAATTGTGCTTCAATATTTTTTTTTTTTTTTTTTTTTTTGTAGAAAAGGTATGCCATCTTGCTCCAACCCAAGTGACTTGAATGTAATTACAACTTCCCAACCTGTAAATACAAACTTTCCACGAGGACTTGAATGCACAGTTAGTATCTGTTGAGGATGCGCCGAGCTGATTGCACAAGTAAGTGGGGAGGATGTATGGGAATCTCTCTCAAACTGTATGCTGATAAATGACTTATGGGATGTAGTCATTATTAATCTTATTATTCCATAGCAAGCTTTACTTTGCTATTTGTCTTCATCCATATGTTCTCTTTTTTTTTTAAGGCCAACTTCAGATGGCAGATTCTTTGTCACAGAGGATGATTTTAATATATAACTCTAAAGGGGGTGAAAATAAAACAAAACAGGAAAAGAATAAAAAAATAGAACACAGCAATCCCAGACGATGCCTTTGAGGCACATAATGAGCTGTTGTCAAACGCAAATAATTTCATTAGCTGTCACAATAAAAGCGACACCAAAAATGCTCACTCAGCACAGAGCCTCAGAGAAAGCACCAAGATGACATTTTGAGAATGAAACCTTCATATTCTCATTCACACACACACTATAGCATCATAAAGATTTTGACAGTAAGAAGAGAATTGGAGTAATTGCTCTCATTCTTCTTTATACGGATTTGTTTTGTCCAAGTCTAGAGTGCAGGACGCAGGGGAAGGAGATCTTCTTGAATGATCCAGTCATGTGGGAGGCAGCTCTGAGTGACGGCAGGCCAGGGGAATAATTTGCGTCTACAGATTGCCCATGACTCTGGTCGCATCGTCTCATTTCCCAAGCATGAATTTTGGCTGCTGATAAGATGGGACATTTCTTTGGCAGATAGCATCTTGGGCTTAGTAAAATGCTCACAGGGACCACAGTGTCTCAAATGATTGCAAATACTGTATGTTTTATGGGAGTCATCCAAATATTACAGTTTTTTTCAATCGCTAACAAGCACTTAACCATACTTCAGATACTTTTTCTAAACTCTTAACACAGACTATCACCTACAAAACACAATTGGCCAAATGGATAATTTTCTTCTCAAAAACACATTTTGTTAAATATATACTAAATCTTCATTTCAAAATAGAACACATCTTTCTCTGCACACACCAACTTGACCAAAACACTGGAAATCTGACTCAAAATTAAATTATTCTGTCAAAGAATAACACTTGTTTTCACCTCACAAGGTACATGCAGTCAATCAAAGTACACCAGGTTTCAAAATACTGGCTATTGTTGACATTACAAAAACTGCATAGACTTTTCAGTCTCAGTTTTACAGGTATTTGCATGCAAAACATGCAATTCACTGTTTTACACTAAATTTCTTGGTTAGGAACTGTATGTCCAAATGTAAAGTAATGTTCACATTCAAAAGCATTCCAGTAAAAAGCTATTTTTTTCCTTTACTGTTTACTGCAGGAGGTACAGTAGAAACACGGCATGATAGAACAGAAAACAGAAAAGAAAACAGAAAAGGTTTGACAGTATTGCTTACAGTGAACAAAATATCCATCTCTCACTGCTCCTGCTCCTCTCACTGGGCCCCTTTCTCTTACTCTTCCTCGTCCATACATTACAGTGTTTGTCTTTTTCTGTTTCCAAAAATATCTCTCTTCAAAGTCCTCCTTTTACAGTTTTTCTCATTTGCTAAGACACACTAAATGAAACTGGGATCCGCTTGATCTTCATCATCACATCATTAGCACAGCAGAAATCTTCTCTTGCAAATGTTTTAACACTTTTTCATTTGTTTCACACATTTTTCACACCCTTTTTCAAAACAGTTACCACAGATCTCATTGAAAGGCCCCAAACTCTATTGGATTCACTGTGTTGAACAAAAGAAAAAAAATCTATTCACAGCTGATAGAAACTACTTGCATAATTATAAATGTCTATGCACCTGTGTGAAACTCATTTGCACAACTCTTCAATCAGCAATCAGTCCTCATCCATCTATAAAAGATGCCACCTCTGTGTTGCTATTTGCAAGCATGGATCAAAGGGGCCATAGGCACGGAAGGAGAGTAAGAGGCCATGGCAGAGGAGTTTGTATGCGTGGTGGAGGAGCTGCAGCAGCAAGAGGACAAAATCCAGCTCAAGTTTCAAATGAAATTCGGGCAACAGTTATTGACCATGTCATCAATCATGGCTTGTCCTTTAGAAAGACTGGACAAAGGGTTCAGCCCATTCTGAGTCGGAGCACTGTGGCATCAACTGTCAGGCTTTTTCGGAATGAGAACCGGTAATTCACAGTGTTACTGTAATGTATACCACTGTGTATTTCAGCTTTACTGTATTGCCCTGTTAGCAGAACAAACTGTGTCTACAGTAATGCAGATGTTTTATCAATCCCATTTATGTGACTGTCATACAGTAATGTCAATTTTGACATTCTCTGCTTGGAGGTGGAAGGTGTATGATCACCGGCCATATGAGCAGATACCCCTCCTGGAGGCAATGAATGCTGGTTGCCTGGCAATAGGTGCAGAGGACTGCCAGGGATGGATACGCCATGCAAGGAGGTATTTCCCTCGGTGCATTGCAAGGGAAAACATTCAATGCGATGTTGATGAGAACCTGTGGCATAATCGTCAAGAACGAATGGACTAAATGTGAAAGATAAAATGTATATATCTTTCTTTTCTTTTTAAAAAAAAAAGGTATTTCCACCCATAAGTTTCCTTTTGTAGCTTTTTTTCCCCAGTATCCATTTGAGTTTGTAAAGTATCATATTTCATATTGATGGCTGCATTTTGTATTTTGTAGTCCATTGTGTAATGATTGATTGAAAGAATGAATTAATTTGATCACAAGTTGTGGTGTTTGATGGAAATATTTGCTTATGTTGCATGTTTTAAATGTTTTGTGAGTGTTAGAGAATTTTGCTAACAAAATGAGTCATTTGGGCCATTGAGCTTCAGTTTTATCCTGTGTGTTAACGGTTTTGAAAATGTAATGTCAGAGTGGGCAAATGTGTTTAAGCAATCGAGAAAAACTGTATTGTATAAGTGTCAGTGTAATAGAAAAAAATAACCCCTGCCATTGAGTCTATGCCAGATTGGAATCAGTTGTGGTTGGCCCAATTTACACAACATAAATTGTTTTTGAACTGATATCATCGCAGAAGCAGAGGTTTTTATACTGTATCTAAGGTTTGGAAAATTTTTTTTGCTATTGTGGGATGTTGTGTGTTAACATTTGTAAATACTACAAAAACGATCCATAATTTTGTTGGGAGGTATAGCTTGTCTGTTCAGAAAATGTAAGCATTGTGGAAATGTGTTCAATGACTCCATATTGTGTGAAAACGACATGAAATGTGTGAATGGTATGGCCACAATAGACAGAAGCTGTGCTAATTGTGTTTAGAGTTTTGAAAATGTGACAACTGCTTGGACAAATGCTTGTTAGCGACTGAAAAAACTGTAATATCTCAAGTGTGGTGAACATGCACACAGGCACACACACACATGTATATTTTTTGTGAAAAGTGGGGGCATCCCATAGGCGTAATGGTTTTTATACTGTAGAAACTGTATATTCTATCGCCCTTCACCAACCCTACCCCTAAACCTAACCCTCACAGGAAACTTTGTGCATTTTTACTTTCTCAAAAAATAAATAAATAAATAATTCTGTATGGTTTATAAGCGTTTTGAAAAATGGGGACATGGGTTATGTCCTCATAAGTCACCCTCTCCTTGTAATACCTGTGTCATACCAATGTCATTATTCAGAGTTGTGTCCTGATATGTCACACACACACACACAGGAACCAGGCAAAAAAAACACAGGTTTTCAATTTCAATATCTGTATTACAAATATAACATCTTACATATTCTCCCATAAGTACATCAATAAGCTATAACTTTAATGGTTTGTCTAGTGTCTTATCCAGTATCTACTGTATGTGTTTGTGGCTTCCAAGACCTTGCATCCTTTATCCCTGGAGCTGACCTCGAAGTCATAAACTGTTCGGCTGGCAATTAAGCAGACACTCAGTGCCTTTAAGCTAGCCAAATTCTCCCTCTAAATCACCTCGCGCTCACCCCACGCTCCACGGTGTCAACTGATATATGCCTTTTATTTCTCTTTTTGAT
Organism: Carassius gibelio; assembly: GCF_023724105.1. NCBI lineage: Eukaryota > Metazoa > Chordata > Actinopteri > Cypriniformes > Cyprinidae > Carassius > Carassius gibelio. The sequence continues at coordinate 19,116,726 of NC_068373.1, read as the reverse complement.
AATTGTCCGATCGATATGCGGCAGCTTTACTTTACGGAGCGAACGGGTCTCGGACAACATTATGGGACAGCACTATCGGGCAGCCACACGGTGAGTATAAAATGAAGGCTAGTGTCACTAAGCCCAATCAAAACACTGCAACTATTCACCTCACAGAGACAGCACCGCTACACACAGCACTAAAGAGGTTAGGATCTGTACAAGAGTAGGCAGAACAGATCAATCCAGCTCCGCTTATTCAGGAGAGAGGCTATTGATTTATGTGTATCTAATCTCAAAATCGTTTCATTATTGGTTTCACAAGGGATCTCGGACATATGAAGATGTTTACATACTTAAAAAATTAATAAAAAATTAATAAAAATCAACCAAGATGATGCAAAGGACAAATTACAAGCCATTTATGTGTAGTGATAATAAATCTGAACATGCAAAACCTTAATAACGGTACGCTTTTATCTTTTAAATGAATGAGAAGAGAGCTAAGAAATACATGTTTGCTTTTTTTCATAAAGTGCTTAGTTACATTATTTACACAAAGCCTATGAGTCATCGGTGCACATAGGTGGCAGACTCGAATCACATTGCTATATATGACTGATCTATACCAAGCGTTCGGAAAAGCAAGTATGATTTTTCTGTGATTGAAAACCAGTCTTTTCACCTGAATGATAGATATATCCAAAAGTATCATGCCTAGAGGATAAACAAACTATTGCAATCATGCAAATTAAGCATTTGAAATCACAGGGATGCTGAAGTCCCTTGCAAAACGGCACATTGTGTTTCCTACACGGTGCATAGATACATAGTTAGGTACTATCTGAATTCTGTATTGCAAGACGGCGTCAGCTGCGTTTGATCTATCCGGCTGTTTCTAATCCTCATCGTCGAGGATACTGAAATATGAACTAGTAGCTTTACAAATCTCCACTCTCCCCAAAGCCAGTGATATGAATCCTTCCTGAAATGCAGCATTATGAATGATAATGACATTTTCACTTTGCAACCATCTTGACATTTTCTTTTTTCTTCTTCCCTCTCCCAGAATGTCACAATAGTGAGGACACTTCTGCCAGGGATTCAGCACTTCGCACAGGCTGCACGGGAGCGCCGGCTCAAGTCATGCGTGGGAGGTAATAATATTTTGGTATAATGGGTTAAAGCCAGTGAATTAAACATTAGCTCAGCTCAAATAGAGACCAAACAGGGGGAAAAATAATGAACCGCAAATAAATAATTGAGAGCGGCATTGTTGTTTTTCAAATTGCTCACTCGGGGTTAGTCGTGTTTGTTCCTCGTTTGTTGCATAGGCCACGTTTACCGTCATATAAACAATGAATACTGTCTCGTAAAGCTGGGGGGTTACTGGCTTTCCTGAAAGAGGGAAATATTTGAACAGGTTGTCTGAATTCTGGCCCCGTGGAAACATGTCCAAATACCTCACAGCTATATGCTGAGACGATCCACCTGAGCCCTTTGGTAAAATCCTGTTAAGGTAATACGAGTGAGCTTCCACGACCCTGAGCATACATGTCACACACATACAGGCAGACAGAGAGATACACCAGCAGCAGTCTCTAGTACGCTTGCTCGATTAACCCTGAGCAGGATTGACATACTCCGGGTTGGTGTAGGAGAACCCCAGGAACTCGTCCTGGTCCAGATTCATGATAAACAGCTTGTCGGTGGGCGTGAGATCGAGGGCCATTTTAGTGAACTCCCGGTCAAAGTTGCAAGTATCTCGACTGTTTCGCTGGAAAAGAGAAAGAAGAGAGGTGTTTAGAATAATATATACAACTTTAAAGTCTTCAGATCTTAAAGGGATAGTTCACCTAAAAATGCCAATTCTGTCATTATATACTTCTCCACATGTCGTTCCAAACCTGTTTGATGTCATTGGTTTCTAGTGAAACACAATGGAAGACATTTTTGAAGAATCTTAATGCAGCTTTTGCCATATGGCCATATCTGCCAAGCTCCAAAGAGCACCATTTAAAGGTATCACTCATATTGTCCAAGTCTAATCAGATAGCAATAACATCAAACATCATTTTCAGGTAACAAAATTATGTTATTATGTCAGATCTCCACTGTAGATGCCGTAGTTGATTTGAGAACTTTTTAAAGGAGTCTCTTATTCTCACCAAGGCTGAATTTATTTGATCAAAAATACAGTATAAACTGTAACAATATTTCACTAAATTATTAATATAATTACAATTTAAAACAGTTTTTTTTTAAAAAATGTAATTTATTCCTGTGATGCAAAGCTGAATTTTTTCTTCGGTGTCATATGATCCTTCTGAAATCACATGCTGATTTCCTGCTAAAGAAACATTTCTTATTATCTATTGTGCTGCTTAATATTTTTGATTGAAAAATAAAATCATAAAATATAAACATACCAATTTAAATATCTAAATAAATAAATATATACATATGCAATGAATGTATAAATATAAACATTTGTAAATATATTCTTAATAAAAATACAAGCATATGGCCTTGGATTAAGTAAATAAAGACAGAATGTTCATTTTCGGCTGAACTGTCCCTTAAAAAAACCACAAGGATCCACATTAAATAAGAAGCTGAAAAGAAGACTCAAAGCCCAGCTGTGTATAAAGGCTGAAGAGGAATTATGTGCCAAAGAAGAAGGGATTCCACTTCAGGAGAAGACGCTATAACACCCAAGCACTTAAAAAGACGCCCAGGCCACTGATGAGACTCATATCTCACTGACAGTCCCCATCCAGAGCTGCTGTGGGAGACGGCTCACTGCATTGACACACTGTGTGCTACCGTTTCTTTTATGAGATGCTAAAGCGTAGGCACTGCTGGCCTTTCTTTTTTACTCTATATGCCTCTCTCTCTCAGTCTCTCTCTGCAAGAGGAGTCTAAATGAAAGGGGCAGACGGTTTGTTAGGCCCACAGGCCTGTTCTTACTGGGAGAATTCCTCTCTGCTGCGCTACTGCTGCTGTGGCCTTGTGTGCCAGTGCGCCCGAGGGAAGAGCCAGCCTGGCTTAGAGGACACACACATTCAAAAACACTGAGTGGGAGGACGGCAAGGGAGAGAGAAGACTACAAGAAAGAAAAGAAGGAGGTAAGGTGGGTCGAAGTAAGCTAAGCTAAAGAGGGACGGAGGGAATATTACAGAAGGTGTGGAAGAGATGGAGAGGATGGAGAGAAAAAAACAGAGGGAAAAGGAGAGAGGATTGGGCCTTCTCTGGGGCTAGATATTGTTAATGCACTGCTTGGCAATGTAAATCCATGAAAGCAGAGGAAATGCTAGCTAGTGTGGGGGGGAAGGGTTGCACTCAATATGCTAAGCATCAATGGAGCAAGAAAGCCTCGGCGATGCAAATACTGAGTACCAATTCACAGATGTACACAAAGTGCTAAGCAATGTTGTCTTGTAGAAAAGTGTTTGATATATGATAGTGGGGCTGTCATCTTAAACTATGGGGGAGAAAAAAAAACATATTTCTGAATAAATACCACTACAATCCTGTGTTCGGTAAATTCAATATGGAAGCCCGTTTCTGCCTCAGAGTAATATAAATAAAAAATACAGTAAAAAGTAACAGATTTTCTCATACAGTTTGGTTCTCACAATTGCAACTTTGTATCTCTAGCTTGTGTTCTCATACTTGCATCTTTACATCTGAGCAATGTGACTTTCTAATAATTGTGCATTCCTTTCTCAAACTTGTGACTTTTTCTCATCATTTCAGCCTTTTACCCTACAATTGTGACAATTTCTCATAAATGCGCTTTCACACCTCACTATTGTTACTGTTTTTTTTCATAATTTTGGCTTTATATCTCAAGGTTGTTACGGTTTCTTATTATTGCAACTTCATATCTCATCATTATTTTGCCTATTTCACACATAACTGCATTCTTATCTTGAAACTGTGACTTCTCATAACTGCAACGTAATATTTGACTGCAACTGCAAATTCATGACTGTGACATCATTTCTCACTGTTGCCACTATCAACTACGATTTTGTCACAGTTATGACTATTTCTCATAATTGTGCCTTCATACTTCTTGTAATATCAACTTTATATCTCACAATGGCTACTTCTGGTAACTGCAACTTTATATCTGACAACTCTTACTTTATTCAGAATAATTGCAAGACCAACAGTATAATTGATACATGCAACTAAAATGTATTTAGATATTTTTTTTTTTTACTCTGAGGAAGAAATGGGATTACGTAAGTCAGCATGACTCTACTTACTTTCTTATTGCATGTTCCTGGTTGTATGTAAACAGTTCATCAGTGGACATTATTCTGCACCAAAATATTTTTAGTTTCATAATCTCTAATCAAAATGCAATAACTTGCTCTTATTCTGAAATTAGGTTCCCTTTTTATTGCCAACGCTGCAAGTTTTTCTGGTGGAATATCCTGTTTCACTTGAAAATATGTCACATTCTGGAAGTAAAATTGCTTGCACATGGCAATTCACATTAACTTTTAGATATTAACAGAAACACAGAGAATAGTCATGGTGGCCCAATAAAAATAAGTTTGCTACCCTTTTTCACAAATTAATCACAGTCTGTTGGATGTCTGCTTGGATAATAAAACCAAAAAGGCTGTCTTGGAAAAAACAATGCAGTTAAGTTATTATTTCCACCTTAAAAATTAAATTTTGATTAATGGTGGGCCTGAGGGAATTGTGGGAAGTGCAAGAGTTTTTTTTTAGGTAGAATAACACTCAGTATTAAAGAAACATTCAGGAAATATTGAAGGCAATAAACCAAAAACAAAAGGCAGTCTGATCTCTTTTTTCAAGGCAATGAACACAGCAACTTTAAAATGACAAAGAACAGGGACAAGTCGCTTTCAGGTGAGCAAGACAGAGAGGGATGAGAGTGCTGTCAAAGCACAGCGAAAAGGATTTACAAACAACCAGGACCATAGATGTATACAGTAGAAGACATAGGACTCCAAATATCCATATGCAGATCACATCAAACATGAGAAAACTGGAGGGAGAGAGACGGTCCAGAAGAGCGTCTGAAATCTCCTGGCACCCCACACATGGATAAACACAGACCCAGACAGGAAAAAGACAGGAAGAAGATATATGATACAACAACAGAAGCGCATTTCCTACCTTATGTCCATTTGCTGGTTCAAGCACACCACAGCACAGCGAAGCACACAAGCCACAACTCCAGAGTGATGGCCACTAGATTACCTGGGCTCTCAAGAGCCAAACAGTTCAGAGAAAAATGGCACTGGACATTGGCAGGGAAACCTCTGGACTGTAGGTCAACGCAGAATGACTAGTTTTAATTCTAGTAATTGTCCAACAGAGTTAATGAGCCTATAAATCTGCCCATTGTTGCATGGATCCATGTAAATGCGTGATACACTTTATGATACAGTGGGGTTCAAAAAGTCTGACAGCCCACAAGCCTGGGATGCACATTTTTATTTAACTCTAGAAATAAATAAAAAGTTTCTGAATTTTGAAAATGTAAAAATAAACATATGGATGAATAATATAACAATAAAAAACAAGAACATCTAATTCTAATAAAATAGAAAAATATTTAAATAAAAAATTGTAATCAGGAAATATATAAATAATTAAATTAAAAATTAATCTAGTATCAAGTTTCAGAATTTTAAAACTTAAATGCATTAATAATATACCAAAAAATATAAAAAAAATATTATAGTAGAATGTATATAATATAATATATTGAATGGCATAAAAAAGCAAACAAACAACAAAAATACAATTTTACACTATTTTTAGGTTAAATAAAAAATATTTTCACTTATATCATAGTCTTCAAAGCCCTAAAATATTACATTACAATTCACATCACTCATAAATCCACATTAAGATACCTAAATTGGCAATTGACCATTAGAGGTATGCTGGCACAGGTGTAGTGCTGGGTACCAGGAACTGAAAAAATGTGTAAACATCAGAATGGATATAACAGATCAAAGAGCGTAAAAAGAACATCCAACAAAATATTTGTCATCCTGAAGCATCACTAAATGATAAATGACACTAATTAGAGATGAATGATGGTCCAAAATGGTCTCAGTTGACAGGAATATCCATGCTAGCTTGCCATGCTGATGCAGGCCAGTGCCATTCTGTGTTGATTAGATACAGGTCTGTTTGACAAGATGAGATTGGCACGGGCGCACTGAGCAGTTCAGTTCCCATAAACAGGCTATGATACACGTGGACATAAGATAGTGGTGGATTATGGAGGAACAAGGGACTTCGGCACATTGAGAATATCACGATGAGACGTTTTTCAGCAGAGTCCATCTGAATTTATCGCCCATGGTTTCATATAACAGAGATAGGGTTCGAGATGCATGCTGTACCAAAATACCAGAAGGGAACGATAATAATAATAATAATAATAAAAAGCTCTCTGGAAAGAGAGAAAAGATGAGAGACACCCTGCTTTAAATCCAAGGTGTTCAACTTGCCAGGCTTTAATTCCGATCGTGATTCTGTAATTTTGTGCGATACTAAGGCACAGAGCTTTCTATACAGGAGCGGATTAGCAGCGAGCTGATGTCAGCGCAAGAAGAGAACAGCAGTATCAAACGCTGACCTGTTTTCAACTGATAAGCCGCACACACTTTGTGCTAACCGACTCGTTTAATTTGAGGCTGCGACATTCAGAATTAATTAATAATCTTATACTTGAGCGCCAGACTCAACTGTGTACTGCATATATGCAAAAACTAGTTTGAAAGATTTCTGAGACTATGCTGATTTTTACGGTGCTACTTACATAAGCAGGCCAACCAGCACTCCAATTTTCACAATGAATGCGAGCAGCACGTTTAATAAGGCATATAAAGCATCTCTCTAGTTTTCACCCACACCTATGTATGTTCTTCCTATATGTAATTGGCTGAATGGTGGTGGAACAGGATGAAATGTTCTCATGTTAAGTGGCAGGCATGAAATATGCAGAGCTTAGCGTGGGCACGTGCTGCGCACCGTCCAAGTTGGTTTTATACAGCGATGCTATAAGCAAATTGACAAGACTTCCTCTGCCATGCGGTTCAGAAACACATACAAATAATGATATATGTGATTGAATAAAATGTCACATCAGGGTTTTAGAAAAGAAAACCATCTTTTGTGTTTCCAGAGTTCATATTGCAGGTATGCTTGAATTTCAAGGTTATACACACTAAAAAAAAAAGTGCAGTAAGGGAAACAACGCAAAACCAAACAAATTGATTTTTCAAGTTTTATTTAAATGCATACTTGTGTGTGTGTTTTTTTTTTTGTTGTTGTTGTAGAAAATACTTTGGCACAAGAAAAGCATTGAGGATGTATGAAGCAAAGCACACAGAAAGGTCAAGAGCACTTCCTAAAACATTATAGTTCTCTGTAATTCATGCACAGAGCTTCTATGCACATTTTATGGTATAGAAAACACAAAAATCTTTTTATCTACAATACTGACCACATAGAATTCATAACATTCAAGAACATTTGACACATTTTATTTGCTTATATTATTTTAAGACACTTAAAAAATATGTCATAGCCCTACACTAAACTGCTTGCTATATTTTTGGCAGAAATGACAAATGCACATTTTATTTGTTGTATTTTGTTTTTGTTTTAACCAAAAGTGTCTTATCCGGCAAACAACATTTTTCTACAACATATCTGGAAGCCTCATATGAGAAGCCATTTTAGAGAGGTTATCCCTTCCCTGAAATCCTATGATGAAGATATGATATGAAGCCCCAGTGGTTTCCAATAAAAGCCACTGGCCGCTAGTCAGCACGGATAACCGCTCCGGGAACTCTGATGTCTGAGAAGATCTGACCCGTTTCTGTAGATGTGTGGCTCTTGTGGCCTTTCCAGTTCCATTTAGTGATACGGTATCTGTTCCACACAGGGACTTCGCTGCTGTTACCACCAACATAAACAGTGCTCACGTTTCTAGATCTACTGTCGTATCAATCGTATCGTATCGTATCGTATCATGTAATTTCAATTATGACACCGTATTAATGCAATGACCAGCCTGTGGTGTACCAATTAACACAACAACAGATAGCTTCAACGGACCCCTATTGTCACCTATGAGCAATGTTTACATGCTTGAAATGTTTTATTTCCAAAGCCACACCGTCTAATTGTGCTGCAAATTATCCGTCGTCTTTATATCCTGTTCTTCTCCTCGCCTTTAAACGCTGTGGTATTCTTTCAGGTTTTTCACGTACCAAGTTTCAGCATAATATAATGCGGCGGGTCTCTATTGATAAGCTTCAAGATGGAATCATTCAAGTGAAGTGAAGCTGTATCAATGCATCCCAACTAGATTAATTTGCTCATACACAAGCTCTTCGATGAAATCCAGGATATAATTCTGAGATATTCCCCATGGGTGACTACTCATATCTTTGTCTTCGTAAACCCCAATATTGTTGAAAAATGGTTCTTGGAGATTTCAGATCGTACCCATTAAAAAACATACATATCTAACAGTAATATATGGCCGATGGGTCTTTTAAAGGTTATTGGCTTCAACGCTAGTTCGTTTCTGATATTAGCACTTGTTCTCTCGTCCTGTCTCTAACTGTAATTGTCTCAAGCAGGAGGTAGTTGATATTTAATGTGCCTGTCAAATACCTCTCGATAAAATCCGGCTGACCTTTAAGCAGAAGTCAAGCGTTAAACAAGGAAGAGTCAACGGGAACCATCACAGGAGTCATGCTTCCTGCACATGGGTGAATGTTTGATGATGGTGTAAGATGATCAGGCAAAAAAAGCAGATCACTACCACAATCAGGCACAACCATTAAGCTCTACTGGCCCATACATACATACACGCAAACTGGATAAAAGCATCCTAAAAAGTCAGATTTACTCATGCTTCCAAAAAGAAAAAAAAGAAAAACTTTGGTCAATTTGTGTTATGTACTTGTCTGTACAATGCATGTCAGAGATTAAAACAAGACTAAGGTTCACTACAGAGCTAACTAATGACATATGTATCATAAAAGTTCGGGCAAAACGTCATGCAAAAACCTTTCGAGTTTGCATTCTTTTTGAAACAGGCAAAATGGTTTGACTATAAAATTAGCAGAATATCACAGTCACAGGCTTTAAAAGGAGAGCGACGATAGCCATTATGCATGTCATATGCGATTCATGCACCTTTAGTGCAAATGGCTGAATCTGAACACCGAAGCTGCCCGAAACACACATATCTGAGGACAGTTAAAAAGAGAGCTATGCAATACACACCACATTCCGGAAAGCTGTAGAGTACAAATAGTATAAAGACAGCCTTTAGATCTGAACGTTCCTCCAGCATGGATACACTCAATGGGATGTTGTGAAAGTCGCAGCGACCTTCAGGCTAATCTAGGAATATCAAAGTTTCGCATGCATATGTATATCGATGGTTTAGTTTCAGTGCATGGCTGTTTATATACATACACGCGCCCGTTTTACGGAGTGTATGATACATAAACGAAGAGGTGTGATGAAGAGGGGGTTAGATGGAGGGTTGGGTTAGTTTTAGAGGGTCGCCCTTAACTCTGGGCTTCCATGGCAGGGTATTCAGGGTTTATGAAGGAAAAGCCCTCAAACTCGTCTTGGTCGAGATTCATGATGACCTCCTGGTCTGGAGGGGTGAGAACCGGTGGATGGCGGGTGAAAAAGCGGTCAAAGTTCTCTGCATCCCGGCCACACTGCAGGAGGGAGAGAAGAACAAGAGAGGCATGTAATGGATGGGGGGATGATGAACATGGTCATAAAGACAAAAGCAGAACGTAAAAAAGAGAACAAATAAAAGTATGGGAATGGATGTGAATGTAAGGGCTGTGACAGGTGCTGTAGATTACTGAACAGCAGTACTGAATACATGAATGAATATCCTGTGGAATAGACCAGCATACTGTAGGCCCCTACACTTTACACTCTTAAAAATAAAGGTTCCAAAAGGGGATTTTCAAAGGGATTCCATAGAAGAACCATTTTCCCCAAAGAACTTTTTAGTGGACAGATCTTAAAATAATATTTTTTTTTTTGTAAATGACTAACTTTTTCAACTAAAATTTACATTTTGTGCAATGGAAAGCTTCCATGGATGTTAAAGGTAATTCATGGAATCATAAATGCCAAAAAAGAATCTTTATTTATAATAGTATACCCAAAAAAATAGAAGTCTGTCATGATGATGTAATTCCAAAGCTATATATAAAAAAAAAAAAAAAAAAAAAAAAAAACAATAAAACAATAAAACAAAAGCACCATAAAATAATCATACACGTGATCCATACAACTTCAGTGACGTTAAAGCCATATGAACGCAATTGCATATGAACCCATTATTCACTGAAAATCTTGACTTCATTGAAAATACTTTGAGAAGCAATGATGTCTGATTCATATATAAATAATCATTTCAGTCAGATATTTTATTTATTTTTGAAGAAAATAGAGGACAGTAGAAAACTGACAGGCTCACTGACTCAAATATCTGTTTGCAGTGGTTACCAGCTCACTGGAGTGGAAGATTATCAGTGATGACTTCAGTCTGTTCATCAAGCCATCATACTGCATCCGAAGCCATATGTAATATAGTGCATGGGTCGTATATTATTTATGGTGCTTTTGCATTTTTAATTTTTTCCCAAAGCTTCAAGATTCAGTCACCTTTCACTGCAATAGCATTGAAAATAGCAAACAGAACATTATTCAAAATTCTTATGCATTCCACAAAAAAGAAAAAAATATGAAATGATAACAGAATTAAACCTTTTAGGTAAACTGATCTGGTCTAGATCTGGTCTGGATCTAATGAAGCACAATGACCAGCATTTTTTTCACTGGTCCACACATAATTCGAATTGGAAAAAGCCTAAAGCTGGTCTTTCCATCATGGCATTGGGTGTTAACTTGGAAAATACGAATTCATGGAGACGTGTGTGAGACCTTAACACTCATACTGATGCAGAAATATGTTCCAGATGTCAATGGCATGTTAGGGTGTCTTTCATGATGCTTTTTAAAACAACAACAACAGCAGCAGCATTAATGCCACCACAAACAAATACGCTTCATTTCAAATGTCAGCTTTTGAAATTCCAATGTTCCAGTGACATTTAAATAGCTCACGCATCATAATGGTAAGAAACTGGTTAGCCCACGCAAGTGAATCTGTAAATGAGACTGAAACCCTTTGCACCGTTCACACATGCGGACACCTTTACATGGAGAGCATTGTTCAGTGGCAGTTCAGTAAGATATCAAAACTCACCTTTTGCAGCCCGTCATGTAATATTCATGAACAGGACTCAAGCAAAGTCAAAACATCTGAATATTCCAAACCTGGCCAGTTCTCTACCTCTGGCCCATGTTGAGATATCTCTGCCTCCTCACCTCTGGCAAACAATGCTGTCGGAGCAGCCACAGTGAAAGAGGAAAAATCTGGCAAGTGGTGAAAAATTAGAGCCGAGACAGCTCACAATATGATGCATATTACAATCCATGTGTCACAGTTCAACACATGCATTATTTAATAACAACATATTGTGAATGCATATTTTGTGATATAGTGTAATACTATGCAGTCATTAGCGAAAAATCAACACCAGTATTGTAGATCAGATATTATGTGCATGGATCAAACATATTATATACAGACCCACTGCACAGGACAAAATCACAAGCTTATGCAATAGACAATTATGCACAATGGATTAATTCCACAGGTGGTGCATGAACTAATGTGAATAAATTATAATTAATCCAATGTGCTCACTTCTCACCTCAGTGTGAGACATAGACTACCGTTCAGAAGATAAGATTTTAATAATGCTTTTGAAAGAAGTCTCTTATGCTTATCAAGGCCGCAATTATTTGAACAAAAAACTGTTATATTATTACAATTTAAAATAACTGTTTTCAATTATATTTTACAGTTTATCTTGTTGGTGTGATGATAAAGCAGAATTTTCAGCACCTTTGCTCCAGTTTTCAGTGTCACACGATCCTTCAGAAATCATTCTAATATGCTGAGATTTGTCATGTCTTACTATTGACATTTGCGCTGCTAATTACTTATATTCTTATTTATATACATCACACACATTTACATACATATTTAAAAATAAGATTGCAAAAAAAAAGTTAAATGATTGCTTATCTCATCCTTAAATACAGCCTGTACCTGAATTCTAGGTAAACAGAAGCATTAGTAAGTCCAAACCCTTCAAATAGACCCTCCTTACGCCACTGGGCAGCCCAACAAAAGCTTGAGCCTTTAAAAGCCCCATACAGCATGAAATGACCTCATTTTCTTGACTGTACCATTAGCCCAGAATCCTTAGCTGTACCTGGCAGCAAACACAATAGCTTTAGATCTGGCTCTGCATTTTCAGCAAGAGGCATCTGACTAGCATGTGAACGATTTACAACCAATGCATCTTAAAAAAGACAAGAGACGCAATCAAAGTTCAAACTTTCTTGGCAAGTTCACTCGCTACCTCTAAATACTAAACAGCCACGCACACACACACACACACACACACACACATGCAGAGAGTGACAGACAGTGAGAGCACTGAGGCATAACGTCTGTGTGTGGGAACCATTAAATCACTCCACGCAGCATCTGTGTACCTCTGTACCACCTGACCCCTATCATCCCGCCTCAGATGCATTAGTATTTCCAAACGTGATCAGGGGAGGATCTGCCCACTTGCCGCCATATATGTGCCCTATGCCATCTAGGCAAGTGAACCCACTGAGAACCCGTCTCTCGTCAGCCCCTGAAAATTGAGGGAAAAGCTTTTTGGTGTACTCTTAAAATCACCTGTCCACAGTCATTATCATCAGGGGGCCACATTTACTGTTAACAGTCCTTGCTATTAAAGACACACATTTGACAAGCGGCTTGACTGAAGACTGCTGTTAAACACTGCCCATTTAAAACTCTCTCTCTCTCTCACAAGTGTCCATCGCTCAGTGACGCAGACCTTTTCTCTCTGACACACACTCTGCTTTTATTTGTGAGAAAAAGTGTTTTCCCTCAGCTCGCTCATATCTCTGAGTGACTGTGGATGTGGATGAAGAGAGAGGGAATGAAAGCGAGAATAATATTCTTTAAAGCAAAAGCTTTGGAGCATCACGCCCACATAGAACACTGTTGTCATTTCTGACTACGACATGCTCTCCAACCTTCACTCTGAGCAAAGCCTGTTCCAAATGGAGTCTTCTTCTCTAGAGCAACCAGACATCACATATGCATGCACACACATGTTTTATTTTTATTTTAAATTAATGCTAGTTTACATTCACCAAGGTTGCGGTAATATTGTAAAAAATTATTACAATTCTAAATAACTGTTTTCAGATTTAATATAGTGAACGTGTAATTTATTCTTGTGATTCAAAGCTGAATTTTCAGCAGTTATTACTCCAGTCTTTAGTGTCATATGATCCTTCAGATATTATTCTAATATGCAGAGCCGATGCTCGGGAAGCATTTGTTATTATAATCAATGTTAACAACAGTTTTGCTGCTTAATGTTTTCGTGTAAACGATGATACATTTTTTTCAGGATTGTTTGATGAATTGAAAAACATAAATAAAATATATAAATATAAACCGAATCAAAATTATAATTAAGCTAATTTTAGAATTATGAATGATATTTAAATTGACAGAAAAATTATATTTTTAAAAGTTATGTCCATCTAATTGTATCTAAAACAAATTCCTTACAATTAGATTCTATTTGTTAAAAGCTTTGAAATGTATTTAAAGCTAGCAATACAAATTGGGTTAGGAATATTCTTCCAAAAATAACCATATCGATCACTGAAGATTATAAATAACCACTGATGTCTTACCTCACATACTGGCATAATGACCTGGTCCTTGTTGTTTTGTTTTTTTTTGGAGCACAACTGCATTTCCTCTCGTTCACTTTTACTTTCACTGTACAGAAAAGAACAGAACTATCTTCTCACTCCATGAAACCGCTTTTTTACTGTTTTTTCTTCTTTCTGCATTTTTACTGGTGATCATCAAAATCAACACCAGTATTTACTAGCATGGAAGCCTTCTGGTATAACCTGACTTTTCATGATGAATCTGTCACTCTCCTCACCTGGCTTTGATCCCTTTTCACCTCCACCCATCACTCCTCTGTTCCAGCATGAGCGGAGCATGATGGACAGTGTGTGTAAATGAAAGGGTGAGGTTAAGATGACTGTGTCCAATCTTCCCTGACATACAGAACGTGCCGGGTGACATACAGGAAGTGAGAGTGAGCGGTGCTGGCAGCAAAGAGACTGTCAGCATTCAGAGAGCCGGCCTCCCATGGCTAGCACACGCGAGCCACCGCTGGCGGTCTCGTACCGCACAGGCAACAACAGTCCATCTGCTGCAGATAGAGCCAGAGGCGTTCCACCTAGAGCTGGCGTGCATCCCAAGCAACAAATCAACTTCACTTCTCACCTGCCACCAGATAATTCACCAGCACCAGCAGAGAAATGAAGAGCTCCGTATGGCAGCCCTCCCGTCGTTCTGCTCCAAACCCGAGCTGTATAGTCACTCTGATGTTTCGAGGCCTGCGTCCCTCTTCGCATCCCCTGGGTCCGATTCCCTAATCCACCACATCGCAGTGATCCCTTGTCAGACAGTGCTGTCATGCTTAATTTCAGAGCCGCAGGCTGTGATGTGTAGAGGTACATGCCATCCAAATCCTATGTCAGACTACCGTGTTTCCCAGCAAAGTGAGATCTGGGCAAGGAGGAATGGGGCAGATTCTAGGGAACTGTCCTCAATGACCAGCCTCTGCCTTCAGCTCTTTAATTACAGGTTCTGGATCTTCAACGCACATAATAGCTTTGAAAACCATACCTAGTTAGCTTCCCTACTTACATAGGCTGCCTCCTTCGAAGGTTACACAAATATTGTATTTTCTGTGTAATTCTTTTTAATTTATTTTTTATTATAAGTTTATTTGGATGCTTCTGTTTTATATATTATGTCTGCCATAATTCGCTGATTTAAACGTATTATTATTATTGATTTTTAAATTTTCCACCTGATTTCACCCCAAAATTAATCATTAATATTTCACACTGTATATTAGTTTGTTTGGATGCCATGGTCATTGAAAATGTTATTGTTAATTTTATTGAAAATATTTGGCACAAAATTAGGGCTGCTCAATAATGGCAAAAATCATAATCATGGTTATTTTGGTCTATATTGTAATCATGATTATTTAACACGATTATGAGGGAGCCATATGACCAAAACTTTATACAAGTGATTTATTTAAAATATAGTGATAAATATCAAATATCTGTTTCCTGTAAATAAGGTTGCTACGACATCTACATTGCAGAGGCCAGCGGAATTTCAAACAAACTAAAAAAGTCCTCAAAATTATTGAAAATAATTAAACTGTCAGAAATAAAATCAAATACAACAAAATAAAAAGATACAAATGAAACAAACTGTGCTTTAATGTTTTTTTTATGCAAGAATCAAGCAGTATGATTATTTCATTTATTCACTATACTATTTAAAGTCTCATTTCAGTTTTAGTTTGGCTCTGATGTGTATTTATTGCAGTTTATATGAAAAGGTTCATGTAGCGTTGTACAACCTCCTACAGAAATGAATAATCAAATGTAAAATAAAAAATAGCCCGCTGTCACTTCAAGAGCCGCATGGAGGCTACAGTATATCTCTTCGTAAGGAGCAGCACAAGTTCTCTTTCACGCTTTTAAAAACATGAATAAATATACTTTGATAAATCAAGCAGGTCCCCAAATGTCACGTTACATGATTTTATTGATTTGCATGGGAAAGTGTGATTTTATGCAAAAAATGAAATCGCAGAGCTGCAAAAGGGGGCGGAATGGGGCACAATAATCATTTTATATTGATTATTGTATTTTCATAATCATTGGAGGCCAAAATTGAAATCAAATCATTTTTTCGATTAATTGCACAGCCCTAGACAAAACAGAGTTTTTAATATTGGCTTTATTGGATACTGTTATGGTGAGAAATCACACCAAATGATTCTGTTGAATAAAGTACTTTATTGAATCAAACTGAATCGCAAACTATTTTTGACATTCCTGCAAAACAGTTGGGCTGTTAGATCAAGGATTTATCAGTAATATTTTTAGTGGGGCACAGCAATATTTTACTGGGGCTCATAAAAAGGTGTCATAGCATAAAAACAACGACATGTATTGGGCAGAAATTTCAGTGTATCCATAACATAAAATTTGTAATTATTATATACATTAAAGGTAAGCGAGAACATATTACAGCAATTCTGGCCTCCCTTCACTGGCTCCCTGTTCATTTTATAATGGATTTTAAGTTTAGTTTTACTATTTAATTCTCTAAATGGACTGGCACCAAGATATCTTTATGATTTAATACAGTTGCGTAATCCATCAAGAGCACTCTGAGCATTTACTTTTGGTAGAAGAGTAGGGGGAACCGTGCCTTTGCAGTGGCAGCTCCAAATATCTGGAATAATCTGCTCCTCCATGTTAGGCAGGTCCAAACACTTTCTGCTTTTAAATCTAGTCTTTGGCATTTATCACAATATGATAGATGATTGTTTTGGTCTTGTGTTTTTCTTTTATTGATTATGCTTGTGTAGCACTTTGGTAAAACACGTTGTTTTTTAATCATGCTGGTTGCAGAGCATTCTGGTATTGCTTTTGACTTTGGACCGTGCTTATGACACCTTAAAATGCTGCTCACAAATGCCTCTTACTAAGTTTTGGAATAGAGCTAATGTCGTCTGCATAACGTGAGTCTCATTCAGATCATAATTGCCTGAGTTTGTATATCAGAGTTATTTGAATGTCCATCAAGCATGTGGCCATCGTCACGAAGAGGGTCTAAAAATCATCCGTCTTTCTGCTCAGCTAATGACACCAGCACACAAACATCCATCTGCTGCTACACAGGCAGCCAACACCGCATGAACACTCCTAATCACACACACCTGAACAGTGAGCTAATGTACCTCACTGCTGTTTCACAGCATAAGTAAGCCTGAAAACTGGGAACAGACTTACAGAATTTCAGGAACTGACACACTTGCTCACCAATGATCCTATGCAGTGAATGGGTGCCATCAGAATGAGATTCCAAACAACTGTGAAAAACATCACAATAATCTCCAAGTAAGTCTAGTCCATCATATCTTGTGAAGTGTAAATCTGTGTGTTTTCGCTTGTAAATAGTGCTTGATCTGTGCATATTTCTCTCCTGATTCAGATGACATGATGTTTTCACTGGAGAAAGCATTATTATGGAGAAATATTTTTGCTGGAAGCAATGGTCTGAAAATGTCTCGATTGACTTCTTTATTACACTTGATCTTCACAAGATGCTAGCTGATGGACTGGAGAGGTGTAGTCCAAACAAGTTTTTATGAGCTCTCTGAACTCTCATTCTGACGGCACCCATTCACTGCAGAGGATCCATAGGTGATCAAGTGAAGTAATGCTAAATTTCTCCAAATCTGTTCCAAAGAGGAAACAAACTTATCTACATCTTGGATGGCCTGAGAGAAAATAATAAAAACATTTGGGTGAACTATTCCTTTAAATTATTGTAGAAAATATTGTAAAATATTGTTTTTTTACTGAATTACAATATATGGTAGCATTGTGTTACAACTGATTAAGAGACAAGCAAGAACCATGTTTCATGTCAAAAACATTTTCTCAACCATTGGAAACCTGTTTGAAAACATAGTTTTTACTATTCTGTTTAGTGACACTAGTGGTGCAGTAATTTTGCCTCTGCCACTTCAACTACAAGTAAAAAAAAATCTTAAAAGGAAAAAAGTAAATCTTAATATTTTATGGTGAACATGAAGTAAACAGCAGCAATGAACTCGGTTTTCTAAAATCAACTAGACAATCTGTTCTCAATAAATGCACCCAGACCTCAACACCAGGGAGGCGCTGCAGGAAGAAGATCATGTTTAACAGGCCAGTCTAAGTCCGAGCGGGAGGTCAGGAGGGTCAGTGTGGAGGGAAGCAGTATGCAGCACAGTACTGCCTGGACACTGCCTGCTCCATCTGACAGTGCTCTCTCTCTCTCTCTCTCTCTCTCTCACACACACACACACAAAGAGACGCAAGAGAAGCTGTACTCATTAAGGTTCTGACTGAGGCTGACAAACAACACATCTCAGCTCGGCCGGAGCCCTGGCGCACACACTTCTGACACGTCTAAGATGCTACTGTGCCTCTTGCTGTGGTGTGTAGAGATACACCAAGCTGACCTTGCTTCAGCAGCTTAAGACCAAGAAGCTGTGCTTGACTACAGCCGACTACAAACTAACACATGTGTTCTGTACCCGTGTGAGAGGATTTATAGCTGTCTATATCAGCAGCTATCAATTGTATATATATATATTTGTCATTCAAAAGGAGAAACCGAAACAAGGATATACAAGATATACGCAGATATACTTAACGTAAACAAAGATGCGCTTGCTTACCATTTTGAATATCAGTTATGTTGATAACTTCATTTTAAGTGGCTCATGTTTTTATGAAAATATTTGCACACTCACTCTCGCCGACAGACTTCTGCAAAACTGCTGCCAACGTGAGGAACACACCAAAAACTAGCACACTCGTCGACAGGCTTTAAGAAGGACATAAAGATACTTCATTATACCTACTGTTCTCCACAGCCCTGAAAGTTTGGCTTGTCTTCTGTAACACAGTACAGCAGAATTTGACTACTTTGACACTGTCTTCAAAAACTATGTCCAGTCGGCCAGCTTGAGCTTGAGCTGTTACAGGTCGCTTAATGTGATTTACACAAGAAAGTCATTATCCTGGATCAACATCCTTTGCTGGTCCTGAGACAACATTCCTATTAACCAATCACAGCCCTCTTGCTTTAAGATTGGGTTTCTAGACTGCAGGGTTGGGTGGAATTCAGAATTTAAGAAAAAATTATTTTGAATGACATGAAGGATTTACTGTTGCAATTCAATGAAACAATAGTGTGTTGAATTTCACTTATTCCTATACAATAAATAATACACATTTGGTGACAAAACCTAAATGATTACATAATTAATGAGCAACAATGCTAACTGAAATTTTTGTTTTTACTTTTACTTTTTCTAATGTCTACCAACTTTATTTAAATAACTAAACAGATCTTAATGTTGCCATTAAAAACAAACAAAAATAAATAAGCCCACCACTACTTACCTCAAATTACCAATCTTTTAACTATATAACATATTTATATAATATTGTAGAAACGGTAGTGTTCTAGAAAAGATGCTCTTTCGCCATAAAAATAAAAGTGAATTAAGTTAAAGTTTATTTAATATAATGATTAACATATAAACATATATGTAAGTGTTTACAGTTGACATTTCAAGTACCTGTCCATAATTTAATATTTCTAGAAATATCCTGTATGTTGTATGAACATGATAATGAGCAATTCATACTAAGAAATGTATAACAAATTACACCAATAGCAGTTGTATTTTTGGAATTGAATTCCATTTCAATTCTACTTCCTGAAATTCAAATTATAATTCAGTTTAAATAGATGGAATCAAGTGAGGTTGAGGTTGGATTAGAAATAGTGGTGAGGGTTAGTGTTAAGGTAAATGAAGAATTCATATAGGATTAAGAATAACAGAAGGGTTATGTTTGTTGACAGGAATGTTTTTCCAGAAGCAACAAAGTATGTCAATGCAATGGTGTCTTTTTTTGATAAATCATGTCATGCATTATGTGTTACGTATCGGGCTGAAAAAAAAAAATAGAAAGACAATGAAACTCAAATTTAGACTCAAGTCTGAAATAACCACCAGGGTTTACAGCAACACGCAAGGAGTGAATGCAAGTTAGAGAGAGAGAATATGTGTGTGTGATAGAGGTGAGGTGGCTGGCTTGACTTACGGCTTTTGGTTTAAATGGTGGCTGAACTTCCTTGTTCTCCAGCTTCTCCCAATCCATGTAACGGAAAAAGCCGTGTTCCCTGATGTCTCGCTCACCCTCGGGACCGCAGCCCAGACGCTTGCCTGGGTGTTTGGTCATCAACTGAAACAGAGAGGACAACACAACGGTGAGAGGACCACTGGTATTTAGTATGGCTGTCAATCGATAAAAAATTCTAAATAAATGCATAATACACAGAATAATGAATCAAGTTAATCACAATTAATAGCATATCATCTATATTTTCGGACAACAGACTTGCCTTACATTACAGGATGAGCAATATTAGTTTCCACGTTGTTACAGAATTTATGTAAAACATTTTCATTTACATATTGTAAATAATATACAAGTGTACACTACATTAATGTGTCACACTAAGAACCCAAATATTAAGTTCAAAATACAGCCAGGGTGCCTGCTTGCCATACTTCAGTAGTGTTTGCTCAATCATTTTCTTTTATGGGTCAAAAATGCATTAACATTCCTGGAGGGGGTAAAACTAAATCCACAGAAAAATGAGAATGTCATTACATTTATTTTTTTTTTAAGGTCAAATAATTTTTACTTTGCCGTTTCAGCACAACTTCCTCCGCACACCCCTTTCTCTCTCTTTTTCCCCTTCACCAACAGCTGTTTTATTCCCCAGCAGAACATGCTATGTTGAATATAACAAAATCGTTTGGCTATTTTATTCCAGTGAGTGACTTTAGCGTGTGTAGGAGAGATTAGGCGAGGGGAAAAGCTCAACAACTTGCCGCTTTTTCTTCAGCGCCTCAGTGCGCATGAAAAATTGATGGCAGCAGAGAAAGTCTTCCAGGCTTTTGTAAGGCATAGGTGGAGGTGGTGGTGGAGGAGGGGGGAGATGAAGGTCTCCGCTGACTCTGAGCCTTAACCCTCACTGGATCAGGAAAGGACTGGTCTGCCCTGGCAAACCCTGACCCTCCATGCCTTCTGGCACCTGATGGCGCTTTGCAAAGAGCTGTGTGCTCCACTGCCCTCTGAAGCTTTGTCATCATTGTCATCATTAATGTGTACAGCACAGGCCATCTATCTATCCACCTACCCATTCATTCATCCATCCATTCATCATATCTAATTATCTATGTTCCTTCCATCTGTCTGTTTATCCGTCCATCCATCCATCCATCCATCAATTTCAGCATGTTTCTGTTTCTGTACAGCTGACTGCTCATATTTCACAGCTGTCCTGCTCTGAACGTCAGCGCTTCAGTGTAATCTGACAGCATGATTCAGGAGAGGCTCTAGAGGCCGAACGGAGCCAAAAACACAAGTGACCTGCAGCATCGGAGTCAAGTCAATTGCTTTATCTCTCCCTCCTGACCCTCTTCAGCTCACTACACACAAGTGTGGCAGGAGTGCTCTTCAGAGAATTCAGCACTGATGCTCTTAAACTTTAACTCGGAGTTAGTGGCGGTGGCTTGGTTGGCTACATGAAAGACAGACAGCCATAGACACCTATGGGAATTCATGCCTCATCACTGTCCTGTCAAACAAACCTAAGATGATTCATGACCGCAGGGCGAATCTTAAAATAAATGTTTATTGAACTTCCATGGCTATTCTATACTTTCATGGTTATTGGATAAGAATTCATATTGGATAATCATTATAGCATGATTGCAGTGATTTTGTTAGCATGTGAATCATATATATATATATATATATATATATATATATATATATATATATATATATATATATATATAGTATAAGTAAGTAATATAAAAATGACTTTTTACTCTGAAGACTTTTTAGAGTAAACCATTCGGGTGCTCATACTTGTTGCAATAACCAATCAAACATCCTTGTTGCTAGGTAACGCATAATGATGCGTGTATAAAACTCCAGTCGGTGTCATTAAATGCACACCAATAAAATATTATAAATCTACAAAATCTGCAAACAACTATCCCAAAAAATATGATTTTACTTATTATTTTTTTTAGATGGAAAAACTGGAAGTTTTTTTTTTTATTGCATTATTGGACGCAAGGTGCATTCTCCTCACTTGAGAATGTGAATGATGTAAATGGCAGATTCCAGCAGTGTCTTCTACTTAATGAGGCAAACTCAATAAACAGCACAAATAAAAAGACAAAAGATCTGTCTCCTCTTTTAAATTAGCTACGTGCACCATGTTCTACACTCAGATGGCTTGACAGATGGTTTGAGATACCATTGCACTGTTAGTGTATGGTTACAGGCTCTTACACAATAAAGCATATGCAAAGCGAAAGAGGAAAGGAGCCGGAGAAAGAAAGTGAGCGAGAGTCTGTGTGCGAGCTCTAGATTGGCCTTAGTCATGGGGTATCAGTCTGTATCAGGCGTGCGTCCCAAGCCTCTCTCGGTGGTGTGCTGGGCTGTGTTCCATATCAAAGAACCACAGCATCCCACTTTAATCCTCCCATATCAGAGCTGTACACTCCATCAACACTGATAATACTCTTCAATTAGCACTCAGAGCACCGCAGTAGCACATATCTGCTGTTACTGCTGCTGCACGAGCGCTTCCTGCAGTACGCCATCCTCTGCCTCTGTCAGCTTCATTAAACGAGTCCTTAAACGCATCCAGCAGCTTTCAGCTTCTTTAGCATCCTCAGATGCTGTGTTTCAAAATGCAGTGAGCTTTTTATCTGTACTTGCCAAAATGTGCAGTGATGGTCCCATAGCATAATTATGGTCTGAACCTTTATGCACTAACAGACACTTTTATCTTTGCATTGCATTCAAACATATTTTATCAGTGAATTACCTGGGAATTGAACTCAAGGGATTGGTGTTACTATGCCATTCTCTACTGTCTCAAGTAGAGGAACACTTTTTTTTCTTAATTTGGGATTAGGAATTTGTTTTTAGTTTATTTTAAAGAAATGTATACTTTTGTTTATCAAGAATTAAATTAGGATTACATTGATCAAAAGTTACAGAGCACATATAATATTGTCAATATTATGATATAATGTTACAAACGATTTCAAATAAATGCTGTTCTTTTGAACTTTCATCAAAGAATCCTGACAAAATTGTCAGAAATGTTTCCACAAAATATAAAAAAAATTGAAATTAAATTGAATTGAAAAAAATAACTGTTTTCTACACTGATAACGATAATAAATGTTTCTTAAGCATCAAATCAGCATATCAGAATGATTTCTGAAGGATCATGTGACACTGAAGACTGGAGTAATGGCTGCCGAAAATTCAAAAGAATAAATTATATTTTAAAATACATTACAATAGAAAGTGGTTCTTATGAATTGTAACAATATTACTGTTTTTATGGTAATTTTGATCCAATGAATACTTAATGAGTATCAAGACATTCTTTAAAAAAAAATAAAACATTCTTACCGAACCCACATTTTATAGTGTATACAATGGTAATAAATGTTCACGGAATTAATTTGCCATTTAAGACTGTCATGGTATTACCATGGTACCTTGGTAAGCTATTTCTTAGCAGGAGAATGTCCAAATGAAATATCAAACGCTAAATGCTATCAAACGATAGCAACCTTTTGACTCTCCTTGCTACGGTCTTCAAGATATGAGCCATTACTTTTGTGTATGTCACTCAGAAAAAAACATCAACTTTAGTGAGGCAAAAATGCCCTCAGGGCTTAAAGGGTTAATACACTCACTGTGCTGTTCTCTGCAATCTGTCGATGCAAGCGTCACAAATGAATATTCCCTCAGCTGATGTTCTGAGCATAAAAGCCTACATCCCCTAAAACTAAAACCCCAGGCTCTACAGAAGCGAAGGGGAGGATTTCTTCTGCTTTTTTATGGCAGAATAAGGCATCAACATTTTGATTACGACAGGTTCAATTTATCCATCTGTCCTCTGAAAGTCACAAGGCCAGACTAAATTAATCATTCAATTACTGTGCTGGAAGAACGATTGATCCGCTTGGTTAAGGGAAATACCTCATTTATATTGCATGGCTCCATTGTCGCTTTCCCGGCAGGGCGGGTGGCAGCGCCCCTCGCCTAAAGCCGTGCTTGTCCAAACTTACAGGATTTTCCAATCGGTCTTAAATGCCAAGAATTCATTTAGTATTCCTGCTCTATTTTAGGAGATTGTTGAGGAAAGAGGCCTCCAGGATCTGACACACTTCCTGAACTGCAGAATTAAGCTATCAGAGAAGTTTTGCAAGCATCTTATGAGACTGAACTCGTCAAGACAATGAGCTCTGCAGACAAACTGAGGAGAAGACAGAGGCAGGATAAGTCAAGCAGAAGGGACGAGGGTCTATATCTATTTTGTAAAATAGCCCAAAACGAAAGAATGGAGAAAAGAGAGGCAGGAGGAGGGAACAGAGGGAGGAGGGGAAGGGGGCTTTTGTGTATCATGCTTTACCCAGCAGCATGCTGCATTTTCATGAAGCCAGTCAAAGAGGGTTAGCATTCAGATTCTAAACACAGAGGGTTGATTTATTATTTAATGTTCACATTAGCATGAATGTATTAGTGTGCAGGTCCCTCTGGATACACCTGCTCTCACATCTCTCTATATTCCAGAACTGGTTGTCCTCCCAATACCAAAGATTTCCATTGTCCTAACTTTAACAAAATGGGTCACCAGGCAGCATGCTAGCTAGAAGAGCATCAAAGTCCAGCGAAAACTGACTTGTCACATTTCAACCCAAAATCAAATGGGAAAAAGTCAAATTAAATTATGCTTTCTGTACAATTTCTATGGGTTGAGACTTTATTTGCATGCCAAATCTAGCAGCTTTATTGTACATATATATTACTGTAGTCGTCCTCTGTAATACTGGTAATTACACATATATTACACATATATCTACGTAATGCTTTAGCACAATTTTACGCAGCACAACAAATACTCCCATGATGTATAAACAATGTACTGTATATTTGAAATAATGTATATTTTTTTCATTATGTGAACTTGGGCAATAAAACACTTAAAAATGCAATTATTTGTTTTGTTTTTTTTGCATCATGGTAATGAAAACAGGGAAACTGACAATAACGCCACAATGCAAAAGAAAATCTTTAACTTTAAAATGATGTGATCACAAAAGCCTGTTTCTTTTCATTTTAAGATATTATTTTCATTATAAAGTACAGATTCAAATTAGTAATAATTATTATTCTACGCCTCCCATGATATGCTCTCACGCTCCACACACAATCCGCTTGCATCCATTCATGTGCTGGGTTGAGATGAAGAGGTGATCCCGTCTGGTAGTGTGATTTATATAGTGTTCTTTCTAATCATATATGGGGTCATATAATCACCCAGCAGACCCAGACACTTTTACTCTGAGTACTGGCAACATGTCAGGAGCGCCGGAATGCACTAAAAAGTGCAGGTACTCTAAAGGCTAAGTAACGGCCCACTGCAAGCACAGAGTATGGGTGTGTGTATTGTAGGAGCTAGACTTGTATGATAAAGTGTGACAAATAGTAGTGGTTTCCCAATTTTCAGGGGAATATTTACACCCCTACCCCTTGACACTCAAGGGACAAGGCGAAGGTGTAGGTGAAGGGGTATAAAATAGAATTGGGATTGGGCCTAAGAATGTACCCATGCACAAGCCTGGCTTTCATTCTTCTACAAAGCTTTTTTCTCCTGTTCTCAGCAGCCATATGCTCCACTCTGGCACAGCAGTGACAAGTAGAAGAACAGAAACATGCAAAGAATAAGCAAATAAAAGACAGCTCCCTTTCAAGCCCTTTTTTAGGGAATACATTATACTATTGACTAAGATGCCCCAGTCATTCTGCGGCTTTTGTCTTGTTTTGCTAGGGCAAAAAAAAAAACCATATACAAACAAACAAACTCTAAAAAAAACATTCATCCATTCAAAACCAGCCTAGCCATGCTCCAGTAAAAGCTGGCAACTAACAGTGCTGAGCTCCTGGGTCCTGCACACAGCCAGGAGTCATTGGCATTCCAACTAAGTGCTGTCTAAGGCTGTGTGTTTGTGTGTTTTTATCTACAGGAGAGAAGATCTCTCAAATAAAGAATAAGATCATGTGTACGCGCTGCTTATCTTCCCAGCACTCGAGTCTGAAGCAGCACTGGCCTCGTTATAACAAAAGACGGAGTGAATGGAAGATAGACATGGAGAGAGCCTTTTTAAAAGAGCCTTTACGTGATTATTGATAGGATAGGTCAGAGGCTGTGGTATTTTTTCAAAGCTGCTGAGAGCAAACTGCAATGACCACTGCTGCTTTTTTTTTACTTTTTACTTTTTTCATTGAAAGCCACTTACAGTAGCTCAGGACAAGTAATGATTTGTTAGCATGACCCTGTTGGTAGGTGTTATAAATACACCATTTTGCTGCATCTTTCTCTCCTTAAAAGGTGGCATGTTTTCTGATAAAATAAAACTAATGCCAGTCCCAATGGTAATGATTTTTTATGTTTTTGAAAGAAGTCTGTTTTAAATCATTGGAAACAATGATGCATTTATTTGCTCAAAATACAATAAATATGCTACTGAAATGCTATAACAATGTTACAACAATTTAAAATAAATATTTTCTATGTTGAAATATTTGAAAATATAATTGGTTCCTGGTATGGCAAAGCTGAATTTTCCGTCTTCAGTGTCACATGATCTTTCAGAAATCACTATAATATGTTGATTTGCTGTTCAAGAGTTTTTTTTACTCTCAAAACACAGTCTTATATAAGCATTTTTAATCTTAAAAAGATACTTTAAAGTCTTTAAAGTGTTCATAGATTTTTTTCTTTTGTTTTTTAGCCTACATTTGGCCAAAATCTAGAAAAGATGATGCTGTCTTGGATGTGACTAAGCGCGGGGGGTTAAGATAAGCTACCAGATTTTTTTTGTTTTCTTTTTGAGTAAAAAAACCGTTGTACTTTATTATTATTATTAGCCTATTATAACCAAAGAAAATTGTAAAAAAAAAAAAAAAAAAAAAAAAAAAAACATTATTAACTGGTATTTCTTCTTCTCAAACAGTTTTGAAACTGTAATAATGCAGAGGAACACAGGAACAGAAATGCTGAAAAATCGATTCTCCAAAAAAAAAGTGATTTCAAGCCCTGAACATTATTGAATGATAATCATCATCATCATCATAACCAAATTGTGTTTGACATGTTCTTGCAGTGTGAGACAGGATGGACATTGTTTGAGGAATGTGATGTATACTGGTTGCTCACCCCTTTGCAGATAGCCACAGCTTCCTTGGACATGGATTTAGGATAGGACACATGGTGCTCCATGATGGACTGAAACAGCTCATCCTCATCCTCACCATCAAATGGGGGCTTTGGAAAGAGATAAAGAGAGAAGAGGCCGAGAACATGAGAGGACGATGCTGTTTGGTCGACAACATTAACATGGATTATATCTCATTTGCTTGCAATTTTCCTATTTGTATCCCTTTAACAGGACATTTGAAAGTCATCAACATGAAACTGCCTTTTGTTTAAGTCTTGTTTGTTTAGCGGAGACTAGAAAAGAGAATTACAACTTCCTTTTGTCATGATAGCTCAGCAGTAGCAGTCCCCACTGGAAACAATTCAGACTTTTTTTTTTTTCTCCAGCGTTCAATGCTTGAGTTGTTTCAGAATGATTCATAAATAATTGACTGAGCCCGATAGGCATGAAATACTTGCCGTTCGTCTCGGGAGATTTGCAGAACGTAATTAATAAAAACTGACCTTGAGATAGCAAGAGGTGATTTACTGCAAGCAGCAGAGAGGAAATGAAACGGAGCGAATGAGAGAAGGCACAAACCCCTGACTTGGGCCTTCTTGATCTGGGTTATAATAATTCTTACCTGCCCAGCCAGCATCTCATAGAGCAGAACTCCAAAAGCCCACCAGTCCACTGACTTCCCATAAGGCTGGTAAGCGATGATCTGAAACAGACACATTCATGGGTGAGACTCCAAGGAAAACTGTAAATATTAATATCAATCCCAACGTGCACTCTGTCAAAAGTTCCAGAAATGTTTATAGTGTTTTCAAAATGAGTTACAAGGTGTTTTATGTACTGTACAGACACAATACGAAACAAGCAGTTTGAAGACTTGATGAACTCAAATTCCTTCACTCTTACAGTATGTTGTGTCTTGGATTAGGAGTGTGTTGTTGATATGAATCCATCTTGGAGCAGTACCATCTGGTGTTCGGAGAGATGAGCGTGAGGTATCTAATTAATGTAACTCTCTACTGCATGAGTAGACACTGCCTCTGGGTAACAAACCCATTTTCTCCAATACTAGCTCATGATGTATATGAGCTAGCAATACAATGGTTAATACTGAATGGATGACTTTTAATAAAACAATATTTATGTTATGTAAGGTTAGATGAACTTAAATCAGTCAATGTGGATATGTGTGAGACCGTGTGCAGGGACAGTAGTGAAAGTCCTGGTAGATGTGCAAACATCCACTAATCTCCTGTCTCATCCAACACTTGAGCACTCAGAACCCTTTTGGAGCACTCACCTCAGGGGCGATGTAGTCAGGGGTCCCACAGAAGGTCTTGGTGGTGATTCCTTCAACCATGTTCTCCTTGCACATGCCAAAGTCAGCAATTTTGATATGACCCTCCACGTCCAACATGACGTTATCCAACTTTAGATCTCTGATGTACAAAGATTTGAGAGGAGTCAGTGGAGAACACGAACAAGCAAGAACAAGGAACAACTGTGAGAAGAGAGGCTTTCATGGCCAATGATGTGCGAGTATGTATTAAAAAAGAAAAATAAATGAATAAAAATGTTTTCAATCTGAAAAGCTATTTAATCATCTTTCTCAAGTTGTGAAACTAGTCCAGCAATGCAGACCAAATAGCCAAAAAGAAAAGTGTTTAAATCATTGAAATATTCACTTGCTCTTTTTATTTCGCCAGCAGAATCATCCCAAGAACACCTCATTATACTGGCAAACCCTAGCAGCTTCATAAAGAGAAGCACAGATTGATGAAGGAGAAAAAAGTGCTATGTAAAGAATGAGTGTTCTCTGTTTGTATGGTGGAAAAATGTGGTGGAGGATTACAGGCCACCATCCAGGTGCTCACTCGCTACACTGGTACAATTGAAAAAATAAAAAATGCTATTATGTAATGCAAGGAAACACAAGACAATACAATACACTT
The DNA here is from genome assembly GCF_023724105.1 of Carassius gibelio. Lineage (NCBI taxonomy): Eukaryota > Metazoa > Chordata > Actinopteri > Cypriniformes > Cyprinidae > Carassius > Carassius gibelio. The sequence continues at coordinate 19,087,544 of NC_068373.1, read as the reverse complement.
TACTTTTTTGTAAAGTTGCATGTCATGTTTAATTAATCACACCACAAGATGTCTAATGTTTTTTGTGCACTAAAAAATTCTGGAAAGACTTATTGTATTGTCAATGTTTCAACTGGCTGAATGATCGTCTCTCAGTTAAACAACAGTACAATAAATTGAACGGACAGTACTTCCATCCCTCAAGGCCTTTTTTTTTTAGATTGCATCAAACTGAATACAGCATCGACTAAGTTCAATTGCTCTGTGTAAGCAAGTGTGTTTTGGTGTGTGTTGCTCTGGAAGCAAATTGTCTAATATCACAGCACCTCTAAAGACCCTTGTGGTGGCCATATTGAGCAGTCAATTGTTATCATGAAGACTCTTCTCACTTGTGTGATTGAAATGTTAGTTGCTGTCTGTGCTTCACTCACCTGTATATAATACCTTTCAAATGCAGGAAGAACAAGCCTATGGCAATTTCTGCAGCATAGAACCTAAACACACACACACACATTCGAATCAATATGAACATCTGAGCACAGGAAATGAATCCATTTAGTTGGTTTTCTTGGACAATCTTCATGGCCAGAAGTCTGGGCCAGGTGGTCATTACCAAAAAATAAACTGTCTTATCAGCGTGTCGACTGTCCAGTCAGTCCTGACTGTCCACTGATTGTTGCAGACATCTGTCTAACAAATAATATAACAGTCTGATAGAGGTGTGTTTTCTGCTGAGAGCCTGGAAACTGGAGCAAAGAGAGATAAAGCAAACCAGATATCTGTTATTAATACAAGCATGCAGTAATCTTTTATTTATCAGGTGGCGTGTTTGTCTGTTCTATATTTTAGAGTAACATTTGAAGAGAATTAGCATTCGTGTTGAATGACTAATGCAGCTGGGGGTGGAGCAGGAAACCGAGTCAGATTATATCAAAAGAGAACTTCTGTTTCCAGGCCACAGCAGCTACCAGCCTCTGGATATCACCATTCAGAGAGAGAGAAAGATAGAGGTGATTTCACTCAACATTTGCAACACTTTCACATAAATTCAGCACAAACCATTCACTAACAACCTGCAATCAGGCACTAAAGACACTGGAACAGAGCTGTATATCAGTTAGTATATCAATTACTTCACTGTCATTCTTTTCAAACATGCTTCCTTTCTTTGGGGGTCTCTTAAATGCCACCTAAAGGTATCAGTTATCAATTTATTAGTTAAAAAAATTATAAAAAATGATTAATGCATTATTTTACTGTTACATTTAAGATTTTAATCATGCATTATATAAAGAGGTCAAAATGGCAATTGATGTATTAAATGTACTTTTTTGTTACACTAAACATTTTAAATAAACAGCTGTACGTATATTTGCTAATTTGAAAAGCGGTTATTTTTATATTATGATCAGGGCCATAACTGGGGTTTTGGGAGGCCCCGGTGAAGGCTGTACCAGTGGGCCATGTTTGAAACGGTGTAATTTGTATGTTCGTTCTGTTTATTTATTTGTGCTGTTTGCACAATGTTTACGTTTTGTCAAGTTTGTAGGTGTCCAGGTACAGAAACTGAATAATACAATGTAATATAGCACTGCATAGTCTTCGCTTTAAAAATGTTATATACAATCAAACCAAAATGTATCCAGACATTTCTCACAGTTTATTTGCTATAGTTTAGAAAATGATAATAAAATATGACAAGAACTCAAAGTTAAACTGTCAGAACAAACTAATCTTGATAATGTCAGATAACTTTGATAAAAAGGTTTGTAATGGATTACAATCAACCAAAACATCAGACAAATGTTAGTCTGACAATATTTTCACAACTATCAATACTTTGTTGACCAATTACCAAACAATGCTTAATTTGGTTCAGTCTGTGTTGTGTAAAGGTTGCATTTGCAATTCAGGAAAAAAACACGTAAGCAAAACATGCTGAGGTCAAAGTGTCTGAATAATTTTTTGTCCCAATAGTTTTTTATTTCACTATTAGAACACTGTATGAAGTGTTCTAATAGTTATAGTGTCCTGCAGCTTAAAAAAAAAAATCAAAAATTATATCTGCTGTCTGAATAATTGTTGGTTTGACTGTGGATTAATTCTTATTAAAACTACAAAGTAATTCAGTCAAGAGCAGTGAGTGATTTTCTTTCTTTCAATTTCTTGAATTTGGATTAACATTACAGCAGCTAGTAGCTAAATTAGGCATGGTCACTTTAAGAGACACTGAATGCATCAAAAATCCCACTAAACACTGGACGTCGAATTATAGATCATGTCTATAATAGGTCCGTCAGTCCATGACCATTTCTGAACATCTATTCGGTGTCCAAACTAGGTCCACTATTTGGACATCCAACTATGACCTAACTTGGACGTCATCTTGACATTCAACATTTGGCCTTTGAACTGGGTAATTTTTGGACGTCATTTGGACGTCTATAACAGGTGCAGGAAATTTACATGATTAATATGTAATTTTTTTTTATAGGGCCTATCAACATGATTACATGAAGAGTTAAGATGCAAAAGCCTCTTAGTGTCATCTGAAATTTTCTTCTAGAATGATCATTTTTATCAAGCTTGTATATTTAAGTTCAATAATAAGTGAAAGTACTCTACTATACAGGCTTTATAAAAATGTATAAAATTATAGTTCAGAAAATAGTTTCATGGTAGCATGTTTTAGGCCTATCCTCCTTATTTCTAATTTAAAAAGAACCAACAGCAGCTAAAGGACAGGCAAGGACAACTATCTATCAAGGGCTTTGGATTTCAACCAAAGAGACAAAAACAGTCAACATCACTCTGATTGGTCGAGGCAGCACATCATCATAACCCAAGCAGTAAATGCCACTCTGATTGGACGAGGCAGCACATCATCATAACCCAAGTAGTAAATGCCACTCTGATTGGACGAGGCAAAACGATGCATTTCGATGAATTTCGCGCGAGTGTTCAATCATTGCAAAATGGCAGCACAGTTTTTCAGCCTGCATCACTGGTGAATTTATTTTTTAGTAAAGAAGAAAATGATGATACTGAATTGTGATTTTTTTCTGTTGTTATATCTGTAGTGTTGTATGTAGTCCCATGTTTCCAGAGTGTGCAGGACATGTTTTCTTGGCCAGTTCATTTTCCTGTAGCTTTGTTTGACTAACAGCTAGTTAAATAACTGGAGATGCATACGAAGATGTAATGCATTTCCTGTTGAAACTAGAAGTTGAGGCAAAACTACAGGAAAATTTACTGGCACAGAAAACATGTCCTCCACCCTCTGGAAACATGGGACCACGGTTATAGAAGTTATAAAAACGACGTCCAAAATAAGTTTAAATTTGATGTTGAAAAGACATCCACAAACGACCACATTTGGACTATAAATAGCGCTTACATGGAGGTCCCACAGACGTCAACATTAGACGTGCGAAAGACATTGAAAAAAGACGTTGCCTGGCGTTACAAAACAATCCCTTCAATGGACCGAATATGCACGTTCAAAAATTACATGAAAAAGATGTCACTCCGATGTCACATTGCGCAGTGGGATAATACACATCTGATTTTTTTCTCAACTGTTTACTTTCACCTAAGATTTTTAACATACTTTCCGAGATGGGTATTTTGACATATTTTGTATGTATTTGTCAGTACAAGAGCAAAAAGAGCTTTCGTGACGACACACAGTAGTGGTCTGTCAGCTGACCTGATTGTCTTTTTAGGCTGGCCTCAGCCAGACGGTTGAGATCACCGGTGGCCCCCCTCAGCCGTGGGCCGCTATAATTATCACCACCTTTCACCCTACTAGCGACAATTACTATAATTGTTTCATTCAACTTCACTTTAAATATTTTAAATGCACAGTTGTAAACGTCTATTTATTTGTCAGTTTTAAGTGGTTACTTTTATAATAATTACAGTTTTTTGTTTTTTACATAAAACGATGTTTACAAAATTTTGAAATAAACAGTTGTTAATACTGTACATATCTTTATTTGTCAGTTTTAAAAGGTAATAGTTTAATTTTAATTACTGTATGTTACATTCAACAACTTTTTAAAACATTAAATAGTTTTAAATTAAAAATAACTTAATTTACATTTTTATTTCTTGAATTAAAACATTGATAATTGATTTCTTTCTTAAAATTTTAAGCAGTATTCACAATACTCCATACATTTCTATGTAAATCAGGTTCATTCACAAAACTCAGTAATTGTCTGGCACATTTAACACTGTGTTATTACCATCTGTGCTAATAGTCACTAAATGGCTTCTCGTTTAAGACGAGACGTTTGTGTACATTTTGTGCATAGCAAATTATGGCTATACATGCATATACTGAGAAAACAAGGGAGGAGGTGCAAAGTAACAAGAAAATAATAATTGTCTCTTAGAATCAATACGACTGAATCTCATTATATCATAATACAAGCAAATCCTGAAGCACTGTGTTCCATAACCATTGTGGACTTTTGCATCTGGAAACCTGGATCTATTCCATCACCAACAGCTACAAAGTGCTGCAACTGTTCCACATCCTCCTCCCTGGCACTGGGCGCTCATAATCAACCTGACCTTTGAACTGCACTGAGCTCCATACCCAACACAATGACAACGCTGCACTCCTCCACAGAGACAGGCTAATTCTTTATGATAAAGGGCAGACAGCAAGCTGAAAGCAGAGCAAATAGACATGAAGCTTGTTAGATGTGGAAACAGAGTGTGGTTTTGAGAGGAGATTACCGCAAAGGTCAGCTCAGTCATCTACTGCCAAAGAGCCGCCCATACAGAGATCACCCTCAAACGCCTGTCTGTTTGCTGATAGTTCTTTCTTTCTTTCTTCAAATTAGTTACAGGGTGGCTCACAGGAATTTCAGCTTGGATGTGATCACTTTACTGAACTCAGGCATCAGACTATGTCAGACAGTCACTTGTAACGTGCTTTGTGAATGCAAAATGAAGTCTGAGTTCACTTTATTAGTAAGAGAACAAGTCTTATTTTAAATGCAAAAAAATATATAAAAAATACAATAATAATAATTATATGAATTCTATATATCCTCTTATTCATCTGCCTCAACTCAATACCTCATCAAACAACAGGGAGGAGAGATGAATAGATGAATAAAGTGCTACAGGGAAGACTTATTCTTGTAGGCCAAAGACACCGAAATGAGTTAGCATTTTAGCACTTCCAGGTGCATTGTCCCAAAAGTCAACAGGTTTTTAAAATCTATTTATGTTTAAATGCTTGAAGTACAGTCTGTGGTCTGTGGCTAGGTTGCAAAAAACTTTATTAACATAACATTAAATTTTCAAGAAGTGCTTGGTTGGCCTACAGAAATATGACATCACTGCAGCACTCTATAGAGCTGCAGAAATACTGCAAAAAAAAAAAAAAAGAAGTGTGAAAGAGAAAGTTAGAGATGGGCGAAACAGGTTGACCTGGCCTTCGTACACCTAATTATGAATTATGCTGAGTAGACAGCTCATATCTCCAACAGGAGGGCACTGAGGAAGAGGAAGAGAAAAAGCATCAGCAGCAGCAACAGTGGGTCAAACTACTTTGAGGTCACTTTGAAGTGACAACACAGCACAGCGGGAAACTCTTTCTGCCCTACGAAATGTCCCTCCTTTCCACCCATCATCCAATTGGGCAATAACAAGGAGAGCACCTGTTCATTCTACAGAGTGTGTTAGCTGGATAAATTCAACCACATTCACATTACACGAACTGACACGTATTGGTGAGCTCATCATGAACCAATCAATGTGCTCATCGATGAACTAATCGGTGAGCTCATGGTGAAATAATCAGCTAACTGATTGAAAGCTTGTCTGTGAGTTCAACTGTGTCAGTAACATTAGCCATTCATCTGATTTTGTATTGATGAATCTGAAAATGCCACATCTTTGCAGTGTGGCCACTATGCAGAGACAAAGATGAGAGCTTTACTCACACAGCATGGGGTTCCTTAAACTTGCCGACCTGCTGGATATGATACATGAGATCCCCACCACTGATGTATTCCATGACAAAGTACAGGCGGTCCTGTAGATACACAGAGACAGGAGGGTAAGAGACAAACACAGGACAGGTGAGAAAAAAATGACAAAGAGTAAGACGGTTGAAGTCGCTTGCAACACAGAGCCGTTCTAGAAGTTTATTTAAGTTTATTTTATTACTGTGGGGTCAAATGAGTGTAAAATAAATTTTGGAATAAAATAGGACGGAATAGTTTAGTACCAATTCAATTACGGTTTCTTAATGATTTCTTTAGTACAACAGAACGGTTTATTTTGAATTGGACATGACAAAAGTAATATACGGCAATTCAATTGTGGGGGAAGTCGTGGCCTAATGGTTAGAGAGTCGGACTAGCAATCGAAGGGTTGTGAGTTCGAGTCTCGGGCCGGCAGGAGTTGTAGGTGGGGGGAGTGCATGTACAGTGCTCTCCGCTCTCAATACCACGACTTAGGTGCCCTTGAGCAACGCACCGAATCCCCAGGCGCCGAAGCATATATGGTTGCCCACTGCTCTGTGTGTGTGTACACTGCTGTGTGTGTGCACTTTGGATGGGTTAAAGCAGAGCACGAATTCTGGGTATGGGTCACCATACTTGGCTGTATGTCACATCACTTTTTTCACTTTCAGCAACTGCTGAGCATTCTATTTGTGGTTGACTAAAAATCTGATCTGTCATAAATCACCCAGGAACTGGATTTCACTTAATGTTTTTTATTCACTAAAATATGACATATAGAAGTCATTGATTTGGGCATGTTGTATCTTTTGGGTTCATTAAAAAAAGAGTCAACTCAAAGGAGTCATTCATTTGGGTTTTTGACAGAACATGTCTGTTTCAGCGAAAATACAAATTCAGGAAACAGACTACAACAGACAAGTTGTATATTTTTTACCCGCTGCAAGAATATTTACTTTTAGTGACACAACTCTATATTACATTTTTAACATCCACAAACACACACACACACACGTGCACATCCACACACTAATACACAAAACAAATCCCAGGGCCAAAATCCGAAGATCAAAACACGCTGGACGTCTTCATATCTGCAAGTTTCAGCCACATTTTCCCTGGGCTCCATTTTATTGCCTTTCTTCCGGTAATGATGAGGCTTATTTTGCATCAGTTGCGGGTAGTGTAATTTCCTGCAGTAGTGGTGGTGGTGATGTGTGTGTGTGTGTGTGTGTGATGGTCAGGGGTATTAGAGTCAGGGAGGATTAAGAGACTGAAAGTGATGAAGAGTGTGAGGGGGAGACGGACTGCTATGCAGCAGTGCTTAAAGGAGGTCCCATCACTGTCAGGCAGGAAAGAGTCTTTACCTCACTCCACTACACACCAACTACCTAAAGCCCTACGACTTCAACACATCAGCATACACACACACACACACACATATGACTAACTCCCCATTATAGGCTTGAGGATAATCTACATGACTGCAGCTGTTTGGCTGTCAAATACCTCCTGTGACTGATCCCCCTCCATAAAGAAATCCCCTCCCAACACCCCACTCGAATATCTTGGAGCTAACCAGGCTTTATTTGCATTTAACGAATGCATGAGCGAAGGAGGAGATGATTTAGTGACGTAGCTTCGTTTGAGATCCAATGCATTTCCAGAAAAATCAGGCATAAGAGCTTCGGCTGTGTGACGTCACAACCTTTTCCTCCCCCGGAGTCTCCTCGGTTTCTGACTCGGTCCTCTCTATCCTTTAACTCTCACTTCCTCTCTCGATTTCTCCATCTCTCGCTATCTTGCTGTCGGTGACAGGGGCTCATGCGGTGCTCAGTAGGATGTTGAGAGATGGCGATGCTGCCTGTCACAGATCTGCTGTGGCCACCTATGAGTGTGTGGCGCGCTGCCCCCCGTGAGCATGTCACATTCCCATGACCACACACACACACACACACACACACACAAATCAATGTTGTCAATGTACGAATGACTGCAGTCTCTAAGCTGCTTGTGGGGGATGGGGAGGGATGAATTCAAGTGTGTGTCTGTGTGTGAGTTTGTATGTGTGTTTGGTCATGTGCTACAGTTAAAAGAACACAAAGTGACATGAGCCCAGGCTTAAGCTTATGTCAGAGGATATACATTGAGAAGAGAGGAGCAAAAAGAGATGAGTTGAGAAGAAAAAGTGAGGTGACAAGATGCTATGAATGAAGAACAGGAGAAGAGACGAGATGAGATTAAATGAGATGAGACAAGATGAGGATGAAGAAAGGAGAGGAGATAATATGAGATATGAGAAGAAGATAAAAGCAGATTAGAGGAGAACAGAAGAGGAGAGAAGGGAGAAAAGAAAAGACGACGAGGAGAGGAGAGCAAAAGAGATGACATGAGAAAAAAAGAGGCGAGATTCGTCTACATGAAACATGGAGTGAAGATCAAAATAAACAACATGAAATGAGAAGAGAGCGGCAAAGGCAAAGAGCAGAGAAATTAAGAGGAGGGAATGAGGTAAGAAGAGCAATAGAGATGACATGAGATGAAAGAAGGTGAGATGAATCTATGACATGAAATGAGATGACAGCAGAAGAGACAAGACGAGACGAGGTGAGAAGAGATGAGACAGGAAGCTGCAGTACCATGGTCTGAAAGCAGGAGTGCAGCTGAGTGAGGAAGGGTGGTTTTCCTGCCAAGGCCAACACTCGCTTCTCCACCATAGTGCATTCTACATCATCATCCTGGATCACCACATCCTTCTTCAGGATCTTTATGGCAAACAGATCATCACCTCCCTTTCTCTCGGCCAGCATCACCTAAAAAAGACAAACAGATTGAGAGAGAGACAGAAAGAGAGCGTGAAGGTTTCAGGGATGTTCACAGTTATGTAACCAAACACACAATTGAAGCATTTGAGTGAACTAGCAGGAGGAGATGAGCAAAGCAACACTGTAACACATCACATGAGCTTCATTTATTAGCAGAAGATAGACTGGCCTTTGACTGTGGATTAAGACAGTAGCGTTTACACTCATTCTTCGCATGTTTAGGGCATGTTAGGCCAGAGAAGATAGCTGCAGTTGAGGCACAGATGATATAAAAGACAAAGAGAAATGATGGACAGAAGAGATGAAGCTCTCGCACACACGTGAAGACAATAAGGAGCAGATCTGAGTGTGGCACAACGGCATGGTGAAGGAAATCTTGAGTGACGGGAGGGCAGATTTTAATTATGCTCATTTTTAGTATTGAGCCTGAAGGCGCATGTACTACAGAGAAAAGACAACCAGAGAGAGAGGGATAAAAATTGAAGAAAAAGAGAGAGAGAAAGTTCAAAGAGTAAAGTAAAAAGACTGCACTGAGTCAAAGAGCAATAGAACTGGAGGAAGATTAAATAAATAAGTGAAAGATTAATATCATAAACATTAAAAAGTATAACTATTTATATATATAACACAATTTATTTAACATACATTTTTATGACAATTAAAAGAAAAATAAATAAATAAATTAATTAATTAATTAAAACATAACTATAATCACAAGTATAATTCCACTTAACACAGAACAGTCAAGTCATTCAAAAACATTTCCAGTAATATTGAAACATCTGTTAAAACATCTGTTACCATACAAACATAGATGACCTAGATGAATGAAATTAAACGCTGATTTCAATCAATACCATTTAAAGGAAAACAAATACAACACTCTAAGCTTTGAGTTTTGCACGGTAGTGCTCGACTTACTACAGTATATTACATCCATATGCAAATGAAGTTTTTTTTTTTTTCAGTAGCATGACAGTAGTGCAACCATTTTCAAAACTGTGTCTCTTTTCCAATAACAAGCTACTTTTTTCAATTAATGGCAGCGTAGCACGACAAGGGAGTAAACAAACTCTCTCTTCTAAAATATCCTCTCTCTCTCTCTCTCATATATATATATATCTAGTGCCAGAAAATCTGATTCTTTGCAGTGAATTTGTTCATGTAAATAAACCAATTAAAAAAAATTATTAACCAATTTGAGCTCCCATGTGGCGTTTTAGGATGTTTTATATATACTGTACATCAATTTGATGTTTTTCAGGTTGTGGAAAGAGTAGCTTGACTGTAGCATAACTATTTACATATGTGTATCTTGTAGTTTGGAAAGCTACAGATTCAAATGAGCTCCTCAACACTTATGCGTGTGTGTGTGATGAATTTAAACCCAATCCAATATGCCTGAAACAGCCACAGTACTTCTTGTCACCAAACCAATAGCGCTTCATCAGTGTGTGAAGCATTTCTCAAATACCCTCCCTCATTCTGCGGCAAGGTCACAGAGAAAAACCTGACGGAGGAAAACTAATGCTTGAAGAAACTTTATGGACATTCTGGCTCTGCCATTTAGCTTTCTCTTGAAAATAAATGCACATATTGAAATGAGCAGAGTTATTTCAGTGTAAAGACAGCCCCAGATGGACATCTTGTGACTGGCAATGGGAAAAGAGAAGCGATTCACTTCAACATTACAGAGGACACCATCTGCTACTTTACACCCTAACACACACACACACACACACACACACACACACACACACACACACACTACTCTGGCAGAATAGCAAGCAGGTCATATCCATTCCAACGCATTCATTACCGTTGCATACCTGTTTAGAAAAACTCACATCGAACCAAAGATACACGACTGCACACAGTGCTCCAAAGTCTCAAGGACATTGTCAGTAAGTGCAGCCACACAAAAGTATCTGCTGGGCCCTGGATGAGAACTGCTCTAGGACCAGCATATTCAAGGACAGATACTGATCAATGATCATGTCTCAAACTGAGGTCTGCTTCGAACTCATAATCCCAACTGGACTGAAAGTGCACATCTGTCAGCTTCTGAAGCTCCCTCTGCTGAAGGCTCATCATCATGGAATCTACAGTCTTTTTGACAAAACACCATTTTTTTTAATCACTGAGAGCAATATCAACACTGCCAATCTCCCATTTACTATTCTAAAATATATATTTTCATAGGATCTTGGTCTTTTTTCCAATAAAAGTACCTCAACATCGCTAAAAACAAGAAAAAATACCTGAGAAGCAAAACTGCGTAAGATATTAAGACGATAAAGGGATAGTTTTGGGTGAGCTATCCCTTTAAGTTAAAATTTCCTTAGTAAATTGTAAAATCTTCTTTTTTTAAAGTGAAAATATAACAGAAGTAACAACAACAAGTAATGACATTTTGATTAAACATTACAACCACACAAATTATTTTAAATGATGAAGCATGAATGGATGAAGCATTCACAATAAATTCTATAGCATGTATTTAGAAAACAGTTTTTTTAATGCTTTCTTTTAACCTCACTTACTTTTTTTTATCTCTAAAAAAACTCTGCCAATCGTAAGGCTTCTCTTTTAAAGTTTTCATGTTCATTTTCAAACAGTTAAAATTGAACAATTACTTATGATTCAGTGAGGGAGTCAGAAATGACGATTCACTGACTGATGGAGTCTGATTCAAACTGATAACTGACAGGCAAGTTTAAGGCGAATTCTTTAATATTTTTGACTGCTTCATTAGAAAGAACTGCGTCTTTTTTCGTTTTTTTCTTAAATCAGACATCACAGCTTGTGTTATGCTTACTGTTGCCTACACCGGAATGAGGCAAGAAATCAAGGTCTTAATATCATATGAAGAGTTAATAAATCCATTTTGATTAATTTGAGAAAAAAAAATTGTTTCCTTTACCAGAAGGCAAGAAGAGATAAACACTATTTTCTGTTTCAAACTCTCACATAGACGGTTTAGGCTATAAAAACATGCAAAATTTAAATCCTGGTTTTGATTTTCAAAGATTTATTATAAAATTTTATTATTATTTTTCCCAAAATGCAATTACAGCAATAAAATAAAATGTAATCATGAACAAGAACATGAGCAACAATATCACATTAAACCACAGAAATTACAAAATGATATTTCTCTTACATTCAGCTTCCAGAAGAGCATTCATCTTTGCCATGTTACATTCATTTAGTTGACAAGTGCTATGTGCTGTATTAATAAAAACATAAATGGCATTAATAAAAACACTAACACTGACAAGCCATGCAATATCAGTGATCTACGGCTCTGTGTATTAAATTAATCTGAATAATTTCCATCTGAAAGCACGTGATGGAGATTTACCGGTACTATTAATCAAAGAACCGGCTTTGCTGACTATATGGGCATGACAATCACATGTAATTTTTCGTGCAGCCCTTGTTAGTTGATCACAAAGTACAAAGTAGTCGAGAAAAACTAGGATGCAGGGTGTATTCAGAGTGCCACCATTACTGTCTAGAGTGCATGGAATGGTGCGCTGTGATTGGTTGAGAGGATATATCGCATTCTGCAAAAAAGGGAGACTGGCGTTTGTCGTGGTTTTTAAAATTTTAAACTGACTTTTCAATACTGACCAGATATAATACTGATTTTGGCGGAAACTCATATGATGCTGCTAAAAATAATATTATCTGGTGTAATAAAATGTGTTTATCTAGTTTAAGGTAAAAAAAAAAAAAACACGTTATTTTCCACATAATGTACATTATTGTTTCTCCTCAATGCCCTGCCTTCTGACACACGTAGATTTTTACAAAGCTCTGGTCTGCTCTGATTGGGCAGCTATCCAGTGTGTTGTTATTGGCCGAATACCTCAAGCGTGTGCTGGAAATGTTACGGCCCATAACATATTGTGATGCCCTGTCCAGCCGGAGCGACAAGACATAAACAAACAAACAAACAAACAAAAACATTATAAATGTGATATAAACATGATTTCTAGTCGTGTCCTCTTTTGGAAGGCCAATCAAAGTAGTTTCGTTTTCTCAATGAAACAGCATCACACAACACGACCTTGAGTAAGCAGAGGCAGCTGGCTATGAGAACGCGTGGGCGGCAGATTCTACGAATGACCGTAGATGCAAATCTTCCCACACAGTGATGTAGACATGTGGGGGTGTGTTTGAATGAGCCATTTTAGGGGGGTGTGGATGAGTCTTAACTTTTATAAAAAATATCTCTTTGAATTTGAGAAAGGAAAAAATTGAAATCGCATCATATTACCCCTTTAAAATGGTTTAAATTGCATTTTGGAACCAAACTCTTCATTTGCTTAAGGATCTGTCAAAATTTTCACTGGAAAACAAATACCCATTAAATCACTATTTGTTTTCAGAATGCAAGTTCTGGCAGACTTCAGCACGGACCTTGCTCTCTGAACACAAATCTATGAGCCTGCAGAGAACCTCAGAGTCACGCACAGACATTTGTTTGGTAGCCTCTGAGAATGAAGATGCAGCACTGAAATGGACAGGTCAGTCTGTCAGATGCAACAGAGAGGCTGACATTTCATTTGTGGTGATGTGGACGACATCAAACAGTCTTGGCTAATGATGCTGACAGAGGTCTAGCACTACACATCAACATATCAATATCATTTTAAAATCCTGTTGCCATGGCAACTGGCAGCAACTGGAACATGAGCCCACTCACCCTCCTATTTCCCCTCTCTCTGTCTTTTAGCCTGCGCTCCAGTAATCTTAGTTGTTTAGAGTGACCTCACGGTGAGACTACCTGCTGCTTCAAGCACCAGTGAGGGAAAGAACAGGGCGAGAGTTACCTTTCCAAAGCTGCCCTTGCCCAACACCATGAGAAAATTGAAGTCGGACAGTTTCATGCGGTCCCGGTTGCCATTGCTGTCAAATTTGGAGATGGTGTTGGAGGAAGAGCCTTCTATTTTGCTGGGACCAATTTTAGCTCTCTGTAGGGAAAGAGCAAAAGGAGACAGTAAGCTGGTGTTAGAGCGGGGTCAGAGACAACACAGACACGTTTGTTTTTCTAGCACTCTGGCGACTTTCATTTGACTGAGCTAATGATATTTTATTAAATCCTACTCCAAAAACCAACATTACAGAAACCTACACTCTCAGACAAAAAGAGAAAAAAAGTATAGAAGCTGTCCCCGGGGCAGTGCCCTTTGAAAAGGCATGAATCTGTACCATTTAGGTACCCCTTGACGGTAAATAAGGTACAGAGGTGTACTTTTCGAAAGAGTATTGCCCCTGTGAAAGCTTTAGTATTTTTTTTTTTCTGAGAGTGTAGAGACACACCAATATTAAATTTCTGGCTTGCATTCTTTGCAATAAGCTGATAATTATTTTCATGTTATGGCTGTAAACAGATAAAGGACAATATTAGAAATACTATAATATACTGTCTAAATAAACACAATGACTACTTAAAAGCAAGTTAATTTAGGCATCACAACTTTACAATATTCAGTATGAGAAATGAATATTGATTTTGATTATATTTAATAGTGTTAATCTTGAATATAAGCCAATAACTAATAAAATATACTATTAATTCCTAAAATATAAATGCATTAAAAAAAGACCAACATTTTTTATATATGTTGGTATATAATACTGATAAAATAAAAATATTTAATATTGGCCTACTGTGGTACACATATTGCACCAATTTGTACATAAAAAGTATTTTTGGGTTCACGGATTCAGTTAACAAATCATTACAAGTTGTATATACACATACTGTATATTGTACAGAAACTTGTTAGCATTTTTAGATTTTCATCAAGACATTTACTGTTTATTAAAAGCTAAGCACATTCTCCATGACTCAAGCTAATGGCTTTCATTTTTAGTCTTTAACTAGCTGACAGCGACAACTAAGCCTCAACATTACTGCAGCATATGCACTTGTGAAATAAGCTTCAAACTTTGAAATCTAGCCGTCTTGTCTTCATATATGCACACAGGTGGATGCTGCACACTGGTGGTGGATGAGGAGATACCCCCTGACAATGTAAAGCACTTCGAGTGCCTAGAAAAGTGCTATATAAATGTGAATAATAATAATAATTATTATTACTTTCTTAAAGTTTGAGAGAGCAGCAATAAGGAAAGACCAATGGAATAGTGAAAGAGCAAAAGAGTGCAAGTATACAGTGGGGAATTGGAAAGCATGAGCAAATACAAACATAACTGCTCCATATGTATACCCAACCACCATTACATCTATATTTCTAGTCTTTTTCTTATTTTCCGCCGATCGTTTAATGGTCTACAAAATGAAGGTGATTTCAGGGTTTACTATCCTTGTGGGGACAGTTATGCCACAGCCTGACATGACTGACATCTATTGTTTGTTTCTCTCTGTTGGTTGCTGAATTTCTTAAGCAGGTCCATTCATCACATCCCTGCTAAATCAGTCAAAAACACGGTTCAGCAAGCGTTGGGTAAACCTGTCATCCAGACTGCAGATTAAGCCATTTTTGGCTATTGTGTGCATGTGTGGAAAAGACAGCATGTGTCTATAATACAAAGAGAAACATTAAATATGTTTTTGGCAGCATTTGTAAAACAGCTCTAAAGTGTTTGTTAGACACAGAGGAAGTGGGTGTGTGTCGGTTAAACTGTGGCAGTTTGTGTGTGTGTATCTCTCGCTCTCTCTAGGTGAACGTTTAGTTTCTGGCAAGCATCTCACTGCCCAAGCTGGCATGCTACCGAATAACAGACGGCCTGTGTAAATGTCTGTGGTTCCTTCTGTATTAAGTGTGTGTGCGGTCACAGGGCACAGTCATTAGGCCCCGTCGGCTGCAAACTGAGGGGAAGTGTCCTGCCGATTTTCCTTGTTCACCAACATTCTCCTTCACAGTCCACTGAGAACTGATCCATTATCTACAGCTGTGAGCCAATCACACCTACAGCAGCCTAGCAACAGGTCACACATGCACGCGCACACACACACACACACACACACACACAGTCTCACACACACAAATGCACTAAAAGCTTTTCTCATTCACGAGACATATAAACACAGCGCTTGGGCTGACACACAAAACACAACAAGGATTACAAGACTCCGGACTTATTTAGCTTTTTATGCACTGCAGACACTGTTTTAACTGGTATCTCTCTTATTTAATTCAGATATCTGTTTTATAAAAAATGGTTTTTTATTTAAATATCTATGTATGTTTTTACCTAACATTATTATTACATTATTATAAGTTGTAGATGTAATAAGAATAGCTCACCTCTCTTTTAAATATCTGCTCTGCTTGAATATATATATATTCTGTTTATATATATATATATATATATATATATATATATATTCTGTTTATATATATATATATATATATATATATATATATATATATATAAAATAAATTTCTTTAAATATCTGCCATTTTAAATATTTATCTAAATATCTATTATTTGTATAAATATGTATTTAAATATGTCTATGTTTTATTAGAATATTCATTTAAAATAGGGCTTTATATGAGTGATTTATTTAAATAAAGTGATACATATCAAATATGTATTTTCTGTAAATAAGGTTGCTTTGACATCTACATTGCAGAGACCAGTGGAATTTCAAACAACCAAAAAGTCCACAAAATTATTGACAATTATTGAAAATAATTAAACTGTCAGTAATAAAAACAAAGGGTTAATAACAATAGAATAAAAATATACAAATGAAACAAACTGTGCTTTAATGTTTATTTTATGCAAGTCTCAAGCAGTTTACAGCCTACTACAGAAATGAATAATCAAATTTAAAATAAAACAGCAGTCTTCACTGTAAGAATTAAACTTTTTTTGTTTCTTAAAGCTACAAAATTCCTTCACTCAAGAGCAGTGTGTGATTATTTATCTTTTGTTGTTTGATTAATAAGCACACAGTCGCAGCAGGAAAAAAGCCCGCTGTTACTGTAAGAGCCGCACGGATCCAAATGACCATAACACACGTATTTTCATTCTCAACTCTTTACATTCATTTATTACATGACCGACGAAGGTATACACGATTAATCACTAAGCACAGCATTTTGACACATTTTTGTGTGTATTTGAGCTAAAAGAAGACTTTACATGTCTGTGTTCCGTTCCGTCAAGCGCATATCTCTATTCCTGAGGAGCAACGAAAGTTTTCTTTCATGCTTTTAAAAACATGAATAAATATACTTTTATAAATAAAGCATGTCCCATTATGCAAATGTCACATAACATGATTTTACTGATTTGCACGGGAAACTGGGCTTTTATGGAGGAACGAAAGCGCAGCGCTGCAAAAAGGGGGCGGAATGGGGCGCAATAATCGCTTTATCAGCCCTTATTTGCAACATATCGGTTTCTTTTCTTTTTTTTATATATATTAGCTTTATATCCATTTTTATTCAAATATCTGTATATGTTATAACAATTTTTGTTAAAAATCTATTATTTAAATTAATAAATAATTTGTTTATTTATTTATTTATTTTTACATAATTAGTGAATATAAAATAAAATGTGATTTTTCACCTTTAAAGAGATACTCCACCCAAAATGAACATTTCTGTCTCTCGACATCACCTTAGTGCCATTTTGTAGAATATCCGCTGAATGCAAGCAGCTTACACAAAGTATTGTTGTTGCTTTAAAACGTTACATTTGAACCACTGATGGCAGATGGACTATTCTGACGATGTTGAACTTGGCCGTCTATGAGACAGTCACAAGCCTCCCGGTTTTCATCCAAAAATATCTTAAATTGTGTTCCAAAGATGAACAAAACTTTCACAGGTTTGAAACGACATGGGGGTAAGTGATTAATGACAACTATTTTATTTTGGGGTGGAGTATCCCTTTAATTGATGGGTCAGAACTGATAGGAAACAACAGAAGGGATGTTATCTAGAACCTATCCAAGTAAGATTTTATGTAAATGCCACCCTCCAACATGTCAGAGTATGTGTTTTGTCCACTGTCTCTGAAAAAACTTGTATTATATTATTTGTTAATTTCAACCCACCATTTTATGCAGTTCACACACATTTCTTAAATTGCACATGCCACTGAGATCCTGTGATATTTACAGAAGGTGACTGTAATTAAAAATACGCTGAGCTGATTTCAATTCCGACACCTTTACAATCATTCCAAATGAATTTCTGCATTTCTCTCACTTTTCCCATGATTCCATTACTATTTTCCAGCAGAATGCATGTGTAGGATTGCCTGGGTCCCTTCGGCCCATCCTACACGTGCCTGTCTCGCTGCCCTCTCTCTCACAGCCTTTTGGAGTACATTCAATTTTAATTTCCAAACTGCTGCCATATTGTGAGGCTGGCAAGCAGCTCAGTCTAGCATAGAATTACATTAACCCACTCCCTACTGTTCAGACGCCACACTTCACACTGTCCCTGCAGACAAACACACGGCCCAGTGCTCAGCCTCACTCACACATCTCTGCCTCTTTTTCTAGCTGTCTGCTTCCCTTTATCTCATTTAAAGCGGTCATTATTTACCCACCTTCATGACATCCCAAACCTGCATGACTGACTCGGTCTGTAGAACATAAAATGAGAAATTTAGAAAAATGTGCTGGCTGCCCCTTTTCAAAAGTGACAATGAATAGGGACGGAAGTCATCAAGCTTTTAAAAGCACTCAAAAGTATCTTAAAACCAGATGACTCGTGTGCTATATACTGAATAGCACAAACTTGAAGCAGTCATTCAATGAAAACATTGGTCAAAGGTTTTTATAAAATATTTATTTTCTGAAAGATTATTGCTGGCTGTTACTTGAAATGCTCTGGCTCTATTTTGGTGTGTTCCTCACACTACCATAACACTTTAGAAGATTTTGAAAATACTGCATGTCATATGTTCCATTTTTATGATCCTTTTATGAGGATTTGTCTCCATTTTGAACCATTTTGAAGGGTCCAGTTCCTATTCTTAGCAAATAGAAAAGAGCAACCAGCACATTATTCAAAATTTCTCCTTTTGCCCTCCACAGGAGAAAAGATAGGGACACAAGTTTGGAACAAAATGAGGGTGAGCACGTGATGACAGAATCTTCATTTGTGGCTTACAATCCCTCTAATCTTCATACCTCATAGAGTTTTTCCCCATCTCTCACTCTGAATGTTGTGGTTCTGTAGATATGTGGGCAGGGACTGCGGCCTCTGGGGAAAAGCCATCTGAGAAGCTCTGTCTCAGCGCCAAAACCACGAGTTGAGTGGCGGCATTGATCTCTGCACACGCATACACACACACATACCATAAAAATGCTCTCCACCTCCTACTCCTCCATCGATTGCTGGGCGTGAACGAGCGATTAGCTCTGTAGCCAACTAAGAGCCTCATCACTGGACCAAGGCAGTGTTTCTTTTGTAAAAGACAAACAATTCAGCCATATTCTGTTCAGCATAAAACCAATGCACACACACTCACACAGACATACAGCATCAACCGCTCTGCCCGACGACCCAGTGGCGACAACTTTTATTTGTCTGATCCAGAATAGACAGGAAGGATGCTAGAGAGGAGGATAGCGAATGAGAAGGGAGGGATAAAAAGGAATGGAGACAAATGCTAATGTGGGTAGATTTCCACTGAGCTGAATGCGTCGCTTTCACCGCGCTTCACTGCACACAAATACCGTCATTTCTGCACGGCAGTGTGGAGGGTGGAGTGAGAAAGAAGAAAAAAATAATGAGCTAAACAGTGACAGGAAGTCATTTGTTCATTGTGGTGAGATGTAGAGGGAGGTGGTCACGTCTTGACAGGTCAAATTACAGGTGAATAAGAGTTGAGGAGATGCTATCAACAGGAGGACGGCTATTAGAAGAGACGACTTAACTGATCTGATCACACCCTCTGACACACACACACATACAGAAAAACAATGTTGAAAATGAACAAAAGGTGTCTGAACAGAAATGCTGAAATATGTGGAAATACCATACTTTAAAAAGAGATGTATTTATTGGTGTGTTATGTCTTATTATGTCGTATTATGTCGCTAACACTTTACAATAAGGTTCCATTAGTTATTGTTGGTTAATGTATTAACTAATATGAACAAACAATGAACAATACATTTATTACAGTATTTATTCATCTTTGATAATGTTGGTTAATAGAAAAAAATATAGTTGATCGTTGTTAGTTCATGTAAATTCACAGTGCATTAACTAATGTTAACAAGCACAACTTTTGATTTTAATAATGCATTAGTAAATGTTGAAACTAACATTAACTGAGATTAATAAAAGCGGTATCTGTATTGTTCATGTTTAGCTCAATCGTTTTAGTTTTATAAATATTTAGTGTACCTATATATTGCTCTAAAAGTTTGGATTTCACTATAAGTTTCAAAGTGGTGTTTTGGACAATATTACGCTTTTTGTGTATAAATGAATAGTAACTTGCTATCGTTTATCATATTGCTATATAATAGTTCTTCATTTTGATAATATAATACACTGGTTTTGATATGATGATATATGATATGATATTATATATGATATGATATATGATATTTGATATGATATATGATATAATATGATGATATATGATATGATATGATAGATATATATATGATATGATATATGACATGATATGATTATATATGATACAATACAATACTCTTTTGCTAATAAAATGATAATTATTTCTACAATATAATATCTAATATATTGCCCCTATGAGTAGCTTAGTTGGTGACTTTTTGTGATTAACTTGTAGTGTGGTAAACAACTTTATGAACAGTTCTTAACTTTATGTTAATGAGTGTGCAGCTTTGTCAAAATACAGTTTGAAAGTAAGTAATTTGTGCGAGAAACTTCTACTTGAATAATGTAAAGGATTTGGATAAAAAAAAAAAAAAGTATGTCGCGTTATTGACCCCTGGGCACGTCCATGGAAAATTTTTTATCCATATAAAGCAGGAGTTGATCCAAAATGAGTGTGAGATAATGAGTCATCTCCCCATCTCTGTTTTCATGCTGAGCCAAATCTGGCTATAGCCCATGACGCAGGAACAAAAGTTGACATGAGGCTACAGCTCTGAGCGTTTCGTGATGTGGGCGCTCTGGTCCTACAGCACAGGAACAGGAGTGACCAGCACTGTGTTACTAACACTGATCCTGAGGGAGGCCTGCTGGTCAGTCTGTGTGCGCAAGTGTGATGGAGCTGCTGGCAGGTAGCTTGATTTAGCCTCGGCCGTAATGAGCTCAATATGAGTGCCAACAGGCCAATCCTTTATCTGCCCCCTCTGCCCTGACTGCAAAGACCCCATAGCAAGGAACTGACTCGCTAACCTTTCCTACATCTCCTGTCCTGATGCTCTCAAATAGAGCCTAAGCATTTTCCCCTCACAACCACTCAGTCTCAAAGCATATAGGAATGCTGCGTTATTCATTCTTAGCCGGCAACAATCGAACAGCATACAACTGAGCAAGACACCAGATGTGATGCTGATCTATGAGAGAATTACTCAAAAGCTATACTGCCTACAGAGCCAGTGTTTTAAGGCATAACAGACACAAAGGCTGCTCCATAATTCCAAAACAACTTTATTATATTGCCTTGTAAGTTTGAGTTTATGTAGTAATAATAAAAGTAGTAGTAGTAGTAGTAGTAGTAGTAGTAATAATAATAGTTTGACATAATCAAAATAAATAGTTATAAATAGTTTTAGTTTACAAATAAACTAAAAATAAAGTTATTATGACTATTAACAATTTATTTTTACATATCCCAACAAAGACTATTATTATTTTATTATTGTTATTTTGTGATGTTTAAAATTATGTTTAAAAAAGTACAATAAAAAATAAGAGTTTTGTTAAAATAGGTGTGTGTAATATGTGTAATATGTAAAAAATAAATAAACTGTTAATATAATATTAATACCAATAATAATTACTAGTACTATTATTATTTTGCAATACTGAAATCAAGTTACTTGAAAAAGTGCACATTTGTTTTTATAGTAATATCAAATTATAAAATGTATACAATTATATAATTGTATTATTTATATAATATTATACAATTTGTCTATAGAGCTGTAAGGTTTTCAAATGAGTCTTGAAAGCGTTATAATTTATTTTACAATAATACTCCTACTAATAATAAACTCTGGGTTTAAAACAAACATTTCTGGGTTATTTGGCAACCCAGCGCTGGGTAAATGTTGGACAGAACACATGCTGGGTTAATTACATTTTATACATTATCCCATTTGCTGGGTTGTTTTTTGAAATGGTGCTGGGTCAGTCAACCTACTGAATGTTTTTTCATTTTAAATCATAAAAATGCACTCTTTTACCATCATAAAATCTTCAAAAACATTTTAGGACATTTAGGCCAGTTTCAATTGGTTTGGCACAGGCTACCCAACATTGGGTTACACTGACCCAGCACTGGGTAGGTATGTGAGGGGGTTGACTTAAACTGATGAGTTAAGAAGTTTTTCCGACATGATGTGTGAAATCAGCCCACCAGATGAGATACAGATTGACCATTTCTCACATTTTGCATTATGCATCACACCATGTGTAGGAAAACTGCCAGCTCAGACACAAACACCCACTCCGTGCTGCTCTGAGCTTAGCATTGGGCTGTTCATAAATAATACCATCATGCTCTGGGTCCACAGCTGGGTCTGCCCGCGGGACCGTTTGAATTATGCAGAGACTTGCACAGTTTGTGCCCCTTCATACACACACACAAACACAAAAAGCATCCAACATACATGCCACACACATCACATGCATCCCCCGACTGGCACAAACTGACTGTCGAGACCATTTCACCAAACAAACTTATTGGGAACCATGTCTGAACTACTAGCCACTGTATGCTCTCAAAAGAAACAGGAAACCAGAGGAAACATTAGGAGACATTAAACTTTGCCCGAAACAATCAGTGGTGAAAAAAGGCCAGGGATCAAGAGCTTCGTGCTGGTACCTCTCAGTCAGATGTATTCTGTATTCAAATTGGGACGTGTGGAGCAGAATGCAGGTTGACATGAGTGTGATTACTCTAGGAGGATGCTGGGATTTGCCAATGTGTTATTTATGCCAGAATTGTCAGTGAGTGATATATGCTTCATGCACAAAGACCTCTCTCTCTCTTTCACTTTACCTGCTCACACCCAGTTAGGAGAGTCAAATTAAATTAAAATCAAAATTGGCTCTATTTCCTTTTTTGGTGTTTTTCTTTTTTTTTTTACATTTCTGGTCTTATTAGGCATGATTCAAGTGCATGTTATTCAAATTGTTGAAATTTTTGTCTCCGTAATATTTTATCCAAATATAATAACTAACTTTACTAAATTTGCCAAAATTGACATTCCTCTTACGTTTCAAACTCCAACCACCTGACTCCATTCTGTAAAATAGAAATAATGACTTTGATGTTGATTTTAATCGTATGCAGAAAAAAGAAAAGAATTCCACAGCCCCAGTACTGTACATGAGTACAAGAAACAAAACAGTGCCAGTGATGGAAAAAGAAAAACATAAAACAAAATCAAATTTACAAAACTAATATAAAACCAAAACACAAAACAAACCAAAACCAAAACAAACAGGAAAACTATCACAAATAAACAAAACAAAGCAAAAAACACAAAATGAAACCCAACACAAAAACAAATAATCCAAACACAAAATGAAACAAAAAACAAAACAAAACAAACAAAAAAACTTAACTAAAACAGCACTGTTCTCTAGGGGCTTATCTTTTGTTAAATAAAATGAAACTAATGTTTACTTGTGTGTGCATACATACACTATATATGTATGCAAATACAAACACATAATTTCTGACACACCCAAAAAAGCAGGTGAACACACATACTCTCACCTCAAACTTTTGCCGGAGTTCCTCATTGCCTTCTTCACCTTCAGGTGGGACAGGAACATTGAAGTACTCGCCCTCTTCCTGACTGAGCAGCTTAAACCTGCATGTGTGTGTGTGTGCATGTGTTTGACAGACAGAAAATAAGGGACAGTTTGGTTAGTGCAGTATCACATATGCTTCAGAAACAGAGACATTAAATCCTCTGATAATGGTTCCATCTGGCCACTATTGGAATTGCACACTTCCCTGAAATGGCACATTTTGTCAAATTACCTCAGCTCATTTAAACCATTCATACACTTACAGTTTCCCTCTCAGCTGGGAAGACCTTGACTATGATCATTCGTGAAGAGGAATCCAACCGGGTGGAGATGCCCCCCAATCAGCTTTCAAATGTCTGAGGGACAGCATGATGCCTCATCTCATATTTAGCTCTTCTAACATCTGTGCTTCCAGATAGCAAAAAATCAGCTTCCTGTTTAACGGTGTGAGGTGACCATTGCTGGGATCCGACGAGATGACATGTTCAAAAATCAACAGACCTAGAGCAGCACGCTGGGTTTCCACATCCTTTATTGCTACTGATGTGATAGGAGGCCCTGTGTTCATCTTGCCTCTGGTCTGCGTGGGTGTGTGTGTGTGTTTATGACTGCAGATGAGTCATGGCTGCAGTACTCCCCCCCCCCCCCCCCAACACTCCTTCCTTCCACATCTAGACCTCCAGAGGCTTTAGTGTGTGTGAGCATCATCCTCATCACATTCACAGAAAACGGAAAGCGCAGAAGAATGGCAGTTAGCATGAAAAGATCTTATAGTCTATATGTTGGTCAGAGACTTTTATGAGTCATAGTCATGGCCATGGGCAGTTAATGATCACTACATGCAGAATAGAGGTCATAAATGAGCTCACAGTGACTTTCAAAAGTGTTCAACCTAGACTTAATATCATCAAATTAATATGCATGAGCCAAAGACAGTATATATAGTTGAAAACACAGTTTTACTTTTGCCAAGCTATAATATTTCTTTAATTATCAATTAATCCAGATATCTGAATAGAGCTGAAATGTCAGCAATTTAATATCAAGATACAATTAAAAATAAAATGAAGAAAATTATTTAAACAATTAAATTAATCAACAGTCAACTGATTAACTATTTATTTAAAAAGTGTAGAGGTTTGAATATCTAATATAATATAAGGAAAAAAGAATGTATAATTCATACAAGTACTGTTATCTGACACCGGAGTGTTGCAAATAAATGAAAAATAAAAAAAATATATTTGTTTTATATCCTGAACATTAAAAAACAATAACAAAGACTTCCTGTTCTCAATCCCAGTTCTCAGACTCTATGTCCTTTTGCAAACATGATTGAGTGTTGTGCTGAGACAGTGACAGCTTTGACAATGAGATTGTGATCAGTATGTCCTGACTGAAGCTCCACTGGGGAGCTGAAACATCTCGCCTCTAATCTAACACTGTGCTTTTCTGTCAGGTGGCAGGAAGCAGCCATCGCGGTCAAAAAAAGAGGCCCATAACTGCTACAAATCCTCTGAAACACCCTCAAAAAACACGTACACGCATCTCATCCAACCATCTGATAAAAGTCACATCTGTAGAGCGAAACACACAGAGAGAGGAGACACTAGCTGCAGTAGCCAGTGGGGATGTGTACTGTCAGCACAACCACTGAAATATCAAAACTAAAAATAAGAAACAAAAACATAAAACGAGTTGACTTCACTTTCTTTGTGTTTCCATTGTGAACACACTGTACTAGTCAATACATTTATGCTTGAAAACGGTCTCTTCAAACAGGAGTCATAAGGCAAGCTGAACGTTATTTTAAGGTTAGCATAACATTTTGAAAAGCATTATTTGGACCTTATCTGTAATTCACTGAAGATTAACTTTATGGTTATTATTATTATTAAATAGTGGGTTGTACTCCTGAATAGATGTAAACTTAATAGCATACGTATTTTAACAGTAAGAAATAAACAAATACATTTTTTCCATATACCACTACTTCTTTGCCAAGTATTTATGTTCATAAACAGTTTATGTAAATTTTAATCTTTCACCGCCTTCTTTAGCTTGCAAAAAAGTTGTCTGTCCCTATGTTCTGTTCAGCTGCTTTGGAACAATATTAATAGTAAAAATACTATTTAAAAAAATTGATTCATTTAATGTAATTATTTATATTATTAATAAATTGTATATATTTATAAAATTATAAATGTAATACCAAATACATATTTTCTTCATATTATTCTAATAATCTGTTTTGGCTTTAATATTAGAACCAAAAAGTTTATTGTTTATTAATATTGTTCTCACATAGTATAAATACGCATTTAAAATCTGCATTTAAATTCAAGGAAAGGGATCTTTTGCAATGAGAGCATTATATTTGGGGTTCCTTGGCATATAAAAACCCCACTGCAGAAATTAATATATTTTGAACATGCCTTTTCATAAAGTGATCTCATGACTGTGGGAATTATCTGTTAGCTGGGAAAGAACTACTAGACACTTCAATCACTAGATACTTGTACTGACTAGACAAAATAACTGACAGAGAGAGAACATGAAGGAGAGAGCAAAGGCTTCTGTGAAAGTGGGTCTGACCTTTCTCTTTTAACTCAGTTCTGTCAAATTACCTGCACGTTTATGCATTCACTGCGGCCTCATGACAAGAGATGTGTTTAGAGGTGTTCGAGAAGGGATGGGACTGTGTGTGTGTGTGTGTGTGTGTGAGCGGAGAGCTCTTAGATGAAGAGCACTACTGAAGAGGGAGAAAAGACAGGCTGAGGACTTCTGAAAGAGCAGTAGGGACGGCTGAACCAGACGTGTACAGACTGCTGCATGTCTGTGAATTCCAGTGATATGTAATGCGGTTTAGTTGACACAAACCTTTTAATATTAGCGTGTACACAATCTATTTGAACGTGGGGACTTGCTCATTTTTATTGATGTATATATATATATATATATATGTGTGTGTGTGTGTCAGTAGGTCTCCTCACCATCCGTCCACCCCTTGCTTCTGAAGCTCCGAGATGCCGAAAGACAGAGAGCCCATAAAGTCGTTCCGGCTGGTCAAGTCCCAGTCCCAGATCTCCACAGACAGCCTGCGGTCCTTGTCAGACTCCTTCAGATTACTGTAAGACACAGAGCGCAGGAGGGAGGAGGACAGAGACAAAGAAATCAAGCTCAGCATTTGATTCTGCATTTCTCATTCAAACAAATGACTGCTCTTTCGGCTGTGCTACTGATAAAGCTTCCATACAATGTGAAGGTCTCGTTCCACGTGGGATTCAGGCAGCACTTGATGGTCTTGGTCTTTTGTTTGCTCTCGCTCTTGGGGTCAGGGATGAGTTTTAGTTTGACGTAGGGGTCAGAGAGGCCATTGGGGTCCATGGGCACCAGGTTCTTCGCCTCTTTAACTGTAACAGAATAAATCAGACACATAAGGACCAAGATTTCCCTACTTTCACTCTGCATAGTGTGCAATCAATGCCAAGTGAACCTTTACATTAAATAAAAACATACTACAGCC
Source organism: Carassius gibelio (assembly GCF_023724105.1). Classification (NCBI taxonomy): domain Eukaryota; kingdom Metazoa; phylum Chordata; class Actinopteri; order Cypriniformes; family Cyprinidae; genus Carassius; species Carassius gibelio. Next base: position 19,060,279 of record NC_068373.1, on the reverse strand, counting down.
TGCATCAAATTTTTGTTGGAGTTTTGATCAAATACATATTACAGTTAAGCACTGTTTGTGTTATGCATAAAAAGCAACAATGCAAAGTTATTTTCCTGCCTTCTAATACTGTTGAAGTGTCAGTTTAAGAAGCATTTCATTCTTTGGACCTACTGATTGTGCAAAGCACCATATTCAAGAACAAGGATATGTTGACTGACTGAATGAGACGTTCGTTCAAGTGGACGTCAATCTCACAATTAAAATGATCAAAATATGTTACTCAAACTCATCATTTACTTATTTACTCAACTGTTGATGACTTTTTGATACGCTACCATTCAAAGGTTTTTATAAAATAGAATACTTTTAGCAAAACACACATTAAATTGGTCAAAAGAGACATGCACTTGTTATTAATTTATTATGTTAATACTGAAACAGTTACTTTAAATTGTAAGAATATTTCATCAAATAAATGCAGCCGTAGCAAGATATTGAGACCGGATTCAGTCTTAAACAACTCCATGTTAGTGGATTTACAAAACAAATCAATGATTCACTCATAACACGCATAAAAAACTTGCTCAGTTGTCATCATCTCCTGATAATTCATCAATCCTGCAAAAAGAATATCTAAACTAACCAGTGAATGAATTGTTGAACTGATTTAAAAGAGAAAAAAAAGTCACTGGATTTAATCAAAGTTACTTAAATTTAAAAAATACTTTATATAATTTATATAAATATTAAATAAAACAAATCTTTCTATTTAGAAAACATATTTTTGGAAATATATTGATATTATAATAAATACCAACACAATTCTCATGTAATTTAATCATATTTTTGGGAGGTCAAGATCTTTTTACTAGAAAAATGAAAAGATATTGAATTACAAGAAAGTTCTGTTTAGGATGACATTGTCTGATAAAATCTTTACTGCTCAAAAACAATAACTAGAGACCCTAGACGCGAGTGAATAGCTGTCATACATTTATACTTGCATCTTATGAGCCCTCATGGCCTTGTGGGGCTATGAATGCACACACACTATCCCAGTAATTGGGGTTGACCTCAGCACTTGACCAGGACAACAATTAATGCTGGAGGATGCTGTGGCCTTGTGATTTGTGGCTAGTGTAATTTCCATAATGAGTGGTGTGTGAAGGTAGGCTTAGCTGTTCATTAAGACAGCGGTGTACTGCAGCACGAAGACGGGAAGAGAGAGACCGCTTCTGCGTGAACCGTTGTGCTCACGAAGCAGGGTTTATTTCTCCAGCTAATAAATGTTATGCACAACATGTTCGTTCTGAAAGCCCTCCACACAGAGCAATTAAGAAAGCGAGATCACTGACCATGTAAGGATATTTGCATGAAGATATCAAAAGCTTTGACCTACAAGATACACTCAGTTTTGTGGCTCAGAGATGTGGGAAGCTCATTATGTTGATTAAAAAATACTGATCTCATTTACATAGTAGCGTATAACACAGTTGATCAATCAAACAGTCACAGGTGTAAAAGACT